>NW_020954587.1:9407840-9877373 GCF_900497805.2 Vombatus ursinus | reverse complement strand
AGATAGATAGATAGATAGATAGATAGATAGATAGATAGATAGATAGAGATGGATGGATAATATATTGATAGGTAGATTGATGATACATAGTAGAAGGATAAATAGATGGTAAGGGAGATGATCCATAGGCAGGGAGAGACACATACACACACACACACTGGACCTTCTCTAACATATCCCAACTCTTCATCCTGAAGCCTCACTCATTCCTACAATTCACATATTGAAAGTACCCTCTGTGCCTACAGCCTCTCCTTGTGATTGGATGGTTCCTCCAAGAACTTCCATTTAAAGAAGTCAGCCGAGTCTCTTTCCTCTTCAGGCTGCACTCTGATATGTCTCCGTCATGCTCCTGAGATGAATACCTGTACTTTTGTTGTTATCCTTCCTTTTTCAGTTTCCCTTATTTGTTGCCTTACCCTCCTTACCCCCACCCATCCACGTTGATAGTCTTCCCATTGTCTTTCCCCAGAATGTAAACTCCCTTAAAGGCAGGGATTATCCTTTCTCCTTGTATTTTTATTTCCAGCTTTTAGCTCACTTCCTGGCACACACTAAATGCTTAAGTCACACACACACACACACACACACACACACACACACACACACACACCAGTGGTCAAGTCCAGTAGTTTATTCATTCATCTGTATATCAAGTATCTTTGGAATAGTGGGAAAAGAAGATCTGGGCTTAAAGGAAAGAAGACCTGAATTCAAATCCTGCCTTAGACACTTAGCTCTCTAACCCCCAGCCAAATCACTTAATTTTTCAGCTCAGTTTCCTTATTTCTACAATTATGATAATAATATCAACAAATATATCAAATAATATCAAAAAATTATGATAATAATACTATCTACATCACAAGGTTATTGCGGAGAACAAGTGAAATAATGCATGTGGACAGAATGCCAGGGCTGAAGTCAGGAAATCAGGAAGTTAGGAAGTCAGGTAGACTCACCTTTCTGAGTATGACCCTGGGCAAGTCACTTAACCCTACTTGCCTCAGTTTCCTCTTGCGTAAAATGAGCTGGAGAAGGAAATGGCAAACCTTTGCCAAGAAAACCCCAAATGGGGTCACAATGAGCTGGACAGTACTGAACGACAGCACTGTGTCAAATTCCTCACTGCCTAAAGGCCAGATGGGTTACCACCCTCCTCTAGAGTTCCCAGGCACCTCTTAGTGGGGTTGGTGAGTCTTGACTCTGACAATGGCACCAGCCCTCACTATGGTGTCTCCCTAATGTGCAGGGATTGGTGTCTTGTGCTCTGGTTTCACTTAACCACAGAATAGTTTCTACAAAGGAATATTTATTTCAAAAGTTATAATGACAAATAGACAAACTTACTCCATAACATCTCGGGCTTGATCTCCATCCATACCATTTTAGTCTACAGGGAAGGAAGATTGCTTTCTTGGTTTAGCTTAGCGTCTGTAGAGCACAATCCGAAATTCTAAGCCCCAAATCCACTCTGGGCTCAAGTTCCAGGCACCCTGACTTCTCAAGGTTTTCCTGGCAGGCTGGCAGGTTGTGGCAACCTGCCTGGAATCCTGGCTTCATGTTCATCATGGTGGGAACTCCCAAGTCCAGTGGGGATTACCACCCACACCTGAAACTGAGAAGGACAAATTGAAGAGAGCAGAGACCTTGAGCCCATTTCTCAGAGCTCGGGTAAAAGGCAGGGAGAGAAGTTATCTCCCCCTCCCCCGGTGATCATACTCTGGGTGAACCGTGGATGATCTTGGCTCTCTGGGTGTAACAGGAAAGAGACTGTCCCAGTCTGACAGTTTTTAAAAACACAGCCTGTTCCAGCTATTAGCCAGTCAAAGACAATTGAATTGCCTTCACCCACCTACTTGGGAGAACACAGAAGGAAGGTACCTCAAAGTTGGGTGATCTGGGCATGTTCTGAGGCCCTCATAACATATATATTTGCAAATCCTAAAACACTTTCTAAGTGTTATCTGTTGTTATTGTTGATTCTCTCTTTACGTCTCTCACATTCTTGCCCTTGCCTTCACTGGTCATGTCTATCACCCTGAATCAATTAATTATCATCTCTCCCCTAGACTACCTCCTATTTGGTCTTCCAGCCTGTTTCTTCCCTCCTTAGTTTATCCTCCAAGCATCTGCAAAAGTGACATTCCTAAGGCATGAGTCTGTCAATATTGCTCCCCTGCTCAGAGAGTTCAGATGACTCCCTATTCACTCCAGGATAAAATGTAAATTTCTCTATTTGGCATTTAAAGCATTTCACAATCTGATGCAAACTTACTTTTACAGACTCTTTTACACTCCTCCCCTTCACACACTTCCTCCTATATGACATTTCATCCCCCATTTCTGTGTTGTTCCTAAGCCTAGAAGTCGCCTCCTCTGTCACCTCCACCTTTAGAGCTGCTAGCTTCCTTCAAAACTCAGTTTGTGTCACCTCCTATATCAGACCTCTTCTGTTCCCCCGTTTGCTAGTGCCCCTGGTCACCCTGAAATCAAATTGTATTTATTTTGTATATATTTTGCATTTAGTTATATGTCAGGCAGTCATAATTAACTGTTAATAAACATTTATTAAGCACCTACTGTGAGTCAGGCATCGTGCCAAACACTGGGAATATAAAGAAAGACAAAAGACAATCCTTGCCCTCAAGGAGCTCACAATCTAATGGGGGGGACAATGTGCAAATAACCACGTACAAACAAGCTATATATAAGATAAACAAGAAATAATTGACAAAGGGAAAGTCCAGAATAAAATGAGGTCAGGAAAGGCTTCCTGTAGACAGAAGAATTTTAGCTGGTGCTTGAAGAAATCCAGGGAAGCCAGGAGGAGGAACATTTCATACTTGAGGACAGTCATTGGAAACACCCAGAGTTAGAAGATGGAGTTTCTTGTTTGAGGAAGAACAAGGAGGCCTGTGTGACTGGAAAAAAGGGTAAAAGGGGATGAGGAGTAGGAAGACTGGAAGAATGAGGTGGGGAGGTGGGAGAGGGGAAGCAGGTTAGGAAGGACTTTAAATGCCAAATAGGATTTTATAGTTGAGCCTAGGGGTGATAGAAAGTCACTGGAGTTGTGTGTGTGTGTATGTGTGTGTGTGTGTGTGTGTTTGTAGGTATGTAGGGGATGTGCCATGGTCAGACCTGAACCATGTATACATGTTGTTTCTGCTAAAAATTTAAACTTTTTGAAGGCAGGGGTTAATTTTTAAAAAATTTTTATCCCCAGTCCCTAAAACAGTGCCAGGTGCATAGCAGGTATTTAATAAATAAATAAATACCTTTTCATTGATTGAGTTCCTAGTTTTATTGGTCACTAGACAAAAGATTTTACATTTGGGGTATCAATGATTACATTAATGTTTATATGAGGTATGAGAACCATATTATTTTCATTTCTCTCTTCCCTACTTTTCTGCAATACTACTAGCATCACTGCAGATACTGAAAAGGGCCACATAGGATGGAAGATCATTTTGCATTTTTCCTTTTCTTGCCATTATTGAACAATCCCTCACCAAAGGGCCAACCTCTCTTTGACAAACCTTTCCATGCTTAGCTAAGTTGGTCCTAGGATGCAGACTTGTTCATCCTGCATGGTAGAGTCTCCCAGAGTTAGTGTTCTGCTTCCATGGTCCCCAAGTACTCATTGACCATTCCAGATCACAATGACCTGTACCCACTGTCCATTCCATACCCTAATGACCCATTTTATTTGATAGGACACTCTCCACCCTGTGTAAATAGTAAAATCAATTATTTTAAAATGAGACAGTGGGAGAATGTTTGAAATTCTCAAAAAGAGCAAATTATTCTTAAACCCTGCTTCCTAGGAACATTGGTAGAGTAATATTTTTGTGCAAATTATACCATGCCTTGTAGATAATTTATATCTAGTCATTAAAGCAGGATTGTCAGAATGTCTACTTTCAAACACTGATATGAATTTCAGTACTGCTAATCTTAGAAGCAACAGATTCATTTTTATTTTAAGATATTTGGTAATTCAGACTTTTTTTTTTACTTACTCTAGCCAGCCTTCTTTCATTTAGTCTGAACTGATAAAGTTTTATTATTTTATAGAATTGGGATTGCATGCATGCTGTACCTAGAAAAAGCAAACATGTTTTGCCAGGGATTGACTGACAGATGTACTGGAGAGATGGATGGAAACATCTTAAAAACTTCTGTTGGTTTTCCCAAAACAAAGTGTTTTCCCAATCATCAAGTTCAGGGGAAATTCAGTAGACACATCCATGCTCGTTGGCAATTTGTCAGGTTCACTGTCTTACCTTGACCACGAGGTGCATCTTCATGAAAATAAAGAATTAAAAAAAAAAAAAAAGGAAAGAAAGATTGTGACCAGCCTCAAGGAATGGGGAACTTAGCTGCTCGGATGAAGACATCAGTGCATGACCTTTTCACTATAACTTAACTAAAAATTTAATGAGTTATGCCCATTTCTTTTTCTAACAAGGAGAAATAAAATGCTCATGAGCTTCTACATATGGCCACAGAGAACACATGCTAACTTATCCCTTCGGAAAGGATAAGTGGAAAATAGCGGAATGGATTTATTCTCCTGTCCATGAAATGAATTATTATTGTCATTGTTAATAATAATTATAGCTGGCATTTATATAGTGCCAGGCAGATGCTAAGTGCAGCTAGGTGGCACAGTGGGTAGAGTGCCAGGTCTGGAATTCGGAAGACCTAAGTTCAAATCCAGTTTCTGATGCTTATTAGCTGTGTTATCCTGAGCAAGTTATTTAACTTCTGTTTGCCTCAGTTTCCTCATCTGTAAAATTAAAGATAATAATAGTTCCTACCTCCTAGGGTTGTTGTGAAGAACAAATGAGATAATAATTATTAAGTGCTTAGCACAGTATCTGGCACACAGTAGGAATTATAAAAATGTTAGCTATTACTATTATTACAAATATTGTCTTATTGGATCCTCACAACAATATTGCATTTTTTTTAGCCATTTTTTAACTAGGCAAGTAGGAGGTTCAGAACATGGGACTTGTAGTTCAAGTAGACATGAGTTCAAATCCTGCCTCAAATGCTAATGGTGTGACCCTGAGTAAGTCATTTAACCTCTCTGTGCTTCAGTTTTCTCATATGTAAAGTGAGGATAATAATAGCACCTATCTCACAGGGTTGTTGTGAGGATCATATGATTTGACGTATGTGAAGCACTTTGAAAGTGTCAAAGCAATGTAATCATTTTTACGTTCAAGACCCTCCACAATCTGGCCACAACTGATTTCCCATTACTTCCTTATACATACTTTGTGTTATGTTCCAATTACACTACCATTCAGTTTTCTCCTGCCCTCTTCAATCTAATTACACATTCTCAAGCCATGCATCATGCACAGAACCCTCTGGTTTAATGGGCCAGGGACTGCCAATACAGCTTTGTTCCCTTTAGGAATTCATTCATATCTCTTAGTTATAAATTTCAATATCATCAAATCCTCAAATAGGGCTCCCAGGACCTAGAACATGGTGTTGCAGTTATTGTTCAGTTATTTTCAGTCACATCCAACTCTTTGAGATGTCATTTGGGATTTTCTTGGCAGAGATACTGGAGTGGTTTGCCATCTCCTTTTCCAGATCACTTTACAGAGGAGGAAACTGAGGTAAACAGGGTTAAGTGATTTGCCCAGGATCACAGCTAGTAAGTATCTGAGGCCAGATTTGAATTCAAATATTCCTGACTCCAGGCCCGGTGCTATCTCCACTGTGCCACAGTGATGTCCTAGAACATAGTAGGCACTTAATAAATAGTTGTTGTTGTATTTGAATGGACCCAAGGTCGAGCCACCTTCTTCAACCAAATTGAAGTATCACCTGTGATATTCACATTTATTCTGGTCATGGAGAAAATGGCTTCTCCATTGTCTGTTAAAGGGATTGAGGTCCAAATCCCTAAAGGGAGCACACACACCTACGAAGTTATGGCATCCTTAAGGTGTCAAAGGAAGTCTAGAGAGGGTTCTGATATTTAGCTTCAGGGCCCTAGCAAAGTGCCTGACACATAGTAGGCACTTAATAAATGTTTACTGATTGATTGACTGACCCATTTTCCATGGTGTTCTAGGCTGCATCCTCTTTGACTTGCTCACTTTCCCAGTCCAGGGATGCTGCTGCTGCTGCTGCTGCTGCTGCTGCTGCTGCTGCTGCTGCTGCTGCTGCTGCTGCTATCCCCACTAACCTGACTAGGGCACAACAGAAGAGACTATAGCTAAGCAAAGGAGGAACACCAGGAGCTCATACAGGACTCAGGAGAAGCTGTCCTGGTTTGCCAAGGACTTCAGTGGTGACTCTTCCCTGTCTGTCCCTTATATCACTCTCACCCTCTAGTCTGTTCACTTTTTGAATTTTTACTTCCATGTATTTGTTCTCAAGATAAGCTGGTGTCCTTAAGGAAAAGTAAACTTAGTTGATCATCTATACACAGAGAAAGAAACTCTTCTTTCTCTGAAAAATTTCTGGGGTGCCAGCTGAGGTCTCCAAAGAGATTGAATTGAATGTTATTAACACCTCCTACCTCCATCCCCCACCACACCCCCCAAAACAGGGAAAAGCATTGAATCTAAACTAATGCTTCTAGGCAGAACCTGAGCTTTGAGGAAGCAATTTTGAAGAGGATTTTGAAGACCACATCCTCTTCCACTGTTCTCCCAGTTTCCCTCCTCTCCTACCTTCCCTTTTCTCAAGTTGACGTTGGACAACTCCCCTCTCCATAGGTCCTCTCTCTGGCTGTTTAAAAGTCCTTACCATAGGGGTAGAACAGAGAGCTAGGAATAAGGGGAGTCACACCAAGGAATACCTGAAGGGAAGAGTTAGGAAAAAGATTTTGTCCACATGAGAGTGGGGATGAGGGAGTCAAATACTCCCTATTCCCCACCCTACAAATATAAATCAAACTACAAATATAAATCAAACCATCAATCAACAAAATCTTGAAACTGAACATTACGTGATTGTAATGACCAAGGTCAACCTGAAGAAGAGATGAGATGACAAAATCTATCTTCCTTTCATTGCAAAGTTAGAGGTCTGTGGGTATGAAATATCACATATAATGTCACCTGGGGTATATGGGGTGTTCAAGGAAGACTAGCACCTCTGATGAGAGGGCTTGCCAAGCTCTTTTCAAGGCTGCTCATCCAGCATTGATGTCCACCTGTCTCCCAGCTCTCACCTGTGGCTCTAAGAAGCTGTAGCATGTGTAGCAGCCTCACTCCATACAACCACCTCAGCAGACCAGCTAAACCAGGTTGAGTATAGCCGACAGGCCTCAAGCACCTGGGTGACTTAAGGAGATGCCTACCAGTGGAATAGGCAGATGAAAACAATTTGTCCAGTGACCATGAAGGTGGCTGAAGCAGGCACCGTGGAGCACTTAGAGTTTGGTCAGACATCAAAGACACCGAGATCATCCACTGCATCCTGGGCCATCGCCAGTCATCTTGACTTTTGTCTTGTCAGTGGACTTTGATGACTCTGGAAGAGAGACTGAAGTTGATGACTTTGGGTAACTTGTGTCACTTAAATCCAACTCACACACAAGTCAAGACATCAAACCGTGATGTCACTGATCTTCAAAAAATGAAGGATAAACAACAATAACAATAACATCACTCAGCTGATTTGCTTATAATATTAGTCAAATATTAGTTAATTTGCAACAAATTTTTTTCTCTCTCTTTTTTATTCTTTATTAAAACAAGGGTTGGCTTCTTCAGTCGAGTGTGGTCAAGGCTATATTTGAAAATGAAAGATAACAATAAAAATGTTTAATGTAAATAAAACTGTTCCTTAAATGCAACTCTTAATCTAGCTTTTCATCCATCTAACATGACCTGGATCAGATATTGACAATCTTCCAAATGTAATGTGCCAATTTAGTGGTCCTTCCTCCTGGGATATATATACCAGGAGTTATAGAAACTGGGGTCATAATCTTACATTGACTTTTCTGAGCAGGTAATAAGGAAGAATTATCATGGCAGCCTTTGTAAGAGAGGGTAGTAGAAGGCTATGATTCTCGCAAGCATTGATGCGCTAGATGTGAGTAGCCATAACCAGCCTGCCTGCCATCTTTGGCACAGATGTTGTATAGCCAACACCCTATGGTACAGATGCATTGGGACCTGTTAAAAGGGCTTCATGGAAGAGTCAGAAGAGCTAGCGACTATCCAAAGCATTTATTTGGTCCTTCATTAGGTCCAACGTTTAGAAAGAAAAGGACGATAGGAGAATACAAAGAACAAGGAAGAAATACAACTGCAATTGTCAGCATTGGAGGAGAAAAGAATTCATAAAGTTTATTTGACTGGCTTCTCCCAGAACTTAGTACATTGTTACAAAAATCTCTCTCTTCTCTTCCTGAGTTTGATGGGTAGGGTTTCTACATCCGTGGTAACTCCAAGTATCCCCATCCCACCCTTAACAATGCTGAAAAGGCTAGGTCGGGGTCGGGGACTTGCAGTCTAGAGGCCACATTTCACCTTCTGGGTCCTTGGGTGGAGCCTTTTGACTGAGTCCAAGTTTTACAGAATAAATCCTCTTAAAGGGATTTGTTCTGTGAAGTTTGGATTCAGTCAAAGGGCAGTATTTGGTTCCCCACCCCTGGGCTAGGTGTTTTATAGGCACAGGTGAGGCCTTGATTTTCTTTTCCTGAAGTCACAGGCAGGTAGGTGCCCATCTCTGAGGTTGCCTGAGGAATAGAAGTTTCTAGCCCAGAGGATTCCAGAAAAGGAAGTGTTAGGATAAAGAGATGTGACTAAGGTAAAGACAGCCTGTTTGAGAAACACTGGGCTTGAAAAATCAATGTGGTACTTTCCGAGCTTATTAAAATAGAACTGAGTGAAAAGTCTGATTAAAATGAAGATAGTTTATATATCTTATTTTTGCTGTTATTATCTATATAGGAGAAATAAACTAAATTGGTCTGCCATTATTTGTTCTTCGAAAAGTTATAGTGGTTGAGTACTACTAGTATCTTCTGGTTTTTATGTGGTTGCTAAGAGATTGCTTGGTTCTTTGTGTTATCTCCCAGATAATAGTGTTAATGTTCTGCAGTCACTCTGGTTGTGTTGTTATCCAGAGCAAATATAAAGAGGGGAGGACAGTTAAAAGGGGTCATTACGGGCTGTGACTAAGTGAAGCACCTGGTACTAACTGAAATTTCTCTGATTTAGGTCATGGAGGAGGGGGAGATACATAGCTGAGAGACTCGTGAACAAGTAGAGGTCAAAATAATAAGATAAATAAGGCAAGATCTAGAACCTGATAGATGAGATCCATCCTGCAACTGAAAGAGCTAGAGGTGGTTCCCTGGCTTCCTTTAAGTCCCAGCTAAAATCCCATCTCCTTTAGGAAGTCTTTCTCAGTCACTTTCAATTCCATCCCTTCCCTTTCTTCTTTATTTTCAATTTATCCTGTATATAGCATGTTTGTACATATTTGTTTGCTTGTCTCCCCCATTTGATTGTGATCTCCTTGAGGGTAGGGACTTTCTTTTGCCTTTTTTTGTATCCTCAGCCTTAGCCCAGGGCCCAGCGCATAGTAAGTGCTTAATAAATATTTATTAATTGACTGACAGGTGGAAAATGATAGCTAAAATGGAGGCAAGGTTAAAATTAGTGGTCACAACCTGATCAGAGAAGGAACTAGCAAATGGTGAAGCCCAGGGTTCAGGCTGCAATAGTTTGGTATCAGGCAAACAGATGATTCAATTCCATTAGATAAGCACTTATTAAGTGCCTACTATGTACCAGGCGCTGTGCTTAGTAGGAGTCATACAGAGACAAAAATGAAAAAGGGTACCTGCTCTGAAGGAATTTACATTCTACTGGGGGAGGGGGACAATGTGTTCACATAGAGGTATATTTAAAATCTATAGGAAGTAATTGGGGGGGTGGGAAAGGAAGAAAAGAGGGGAGCAGGAAATGCCTTAGTGTAGGGTTGAGCTTTGAGTAGAGTTACAGATTCCAAGAAACAGAGGTGAGAGAGAACTCTTCAGGAACGAGAGATATGTATGAAAACAAGTTATCCCAATCTACCACATTTGTTTGGTTTGTGGACTTAAGTGGATATTCAGCTGATTCTCTCATTTCTTCTGAAGTCCTTGCGGCTAGAGAGCTCCTGCCAAGGCTACCATCCTCATTATGCTCCTAGGCAATGTTCAAGTGCACATGGCATCTGACAGTGGTCATCTACCCTTCTATTTTCAAGAGGAGCACGTTGTTCTCCCTTTTCCAGTCCTCCAGGACTAATCTTATTCTCTTGGATTGTCTTTAAAATAACAGTTTAAAAGGTGACTATAACATCTAACTCTTCAACCCAGAGTTCCCAAGGCTAGGCATATGGCCCAAGAAGAAAAACAAAACAAAACAAATGGAAGAAAAGATTCCATATACACCAAAATATTCATGGAGGCACTTATTGTGGTAGCAAAGTATTGGAAACAAAGTAGGTATCCATCGATGGGGGAATGGCTACACAAAATGTGGGGCATGAGTGTAGGGAAATCTCTTTACACTATAAGAAACAGTGAATATAAAGGATTCCATGGAAAGACTTGCATGACCTGACACAATGCAAAGCAAGCAGAGCCAGGAAAACAATGTACACAATGACAGCAACATAAACTGAAGGAACAGAAATGCTCGACTGAACACTGTACAATTAAAACAACTAAGACTAGCCCGGGAGAATTGTTGAGAAAAAGACCACTCTTTCTTCACTTTTAAAAGTGGGAGACCATAAATATTAAATATTTCATATAGTGTCAGACAGTTGATGTGTTAATATGTTTTGTTCAGTTGTTCCCCTAGCCCCAACTTTAAATTTTTGTCACAAGAAATGGTTCCCTAGTTAAAGAACAGAGGGGAGGGGGCAGCTAGGTGGCGCAGTGGATAGAATACTGGCCCTGGATTCAGGAGGACCTGAATTCAAATCCAGCCCCAGACACATAACACTTACTAGCTGTGTGACCCTGGGCAAGTCACTTAACCCCATTGTCTAGCCAAAAAAAAAAAAAGGAACAGAGGGGAGAGACATCATGCCTTAATAAAAAACATTAGTAAAAAATGTTAGAATAAACTATAACAGCTACTGATTTTCTAGTGGGCTCTGTTAATTCTTTAATTACCTTCAGGTGGGGGTCCTTAATGTTGTGCTGAGTTAGATACTTCCACTTTTGTCTAGGTTCTCTCCTTTTCTGTCTGGTTAGAAACACCAACTTCAGACACAGAGTATGTGAATGTGCACAATCTCTTTGGGGAAATAAACTCTAATGGTGGTTCATTTTAACATCTTGTTGTTGTTCAGTTGTTTTCAGCCACGTCTGACTCTTTTTCATGAAAGCACGTGGGGTTTTCTTGGCAAAGATACTGGAGTGGTTTGTTATTTCCTTCTCCAGGTCATTCCATCAGGAAACTGAGGCAAATAGGATTAAGTGACTTGCCCAGGGTCACATAGGTAGCAAGTGTTCCACAGCTTCTTCTTTTGTCTTGGTAATCACACACAAACACACACACACACAGAAGCAAAAAGATGGATATTTTGGCAAACTAAGTTGACTATTTCCTTTCCTCTGTCTTTCAGATGGTGCTGTTGGCAAGGTGTGAGGGGCACTGCAGTCAGCCCTCTCGCTCAGAGCCTCTGGTCTCCTTCAGCACAGTCCTGAAGCAGCCCTTCCGCTCTACCTGTCACTGCTGCCGGCCCCAGACCTCCAAACTGAAGGCCCTGAGGCTTCGATGCTCTGGGGGAATGAGACTCACAGCCACCTATCGGTACATCCTCTCCTGCCACTGTGAAGAGTGCAGCTCCTAAAGCTTGCCTAAGGGAGGCGCTATAGGACTAGCTGTTATGGTGGCCGCAGCTGTGGGGTCTTGGAGCCCCAAAGGACAGATGGCTGCATGACCCAGCAGGAAAACTTCTCCCAGTTGAGGCATTGGGAATAGAAAGGGAATAGACAGAGGCAGGAAAGAAGTAACACTTTCTGACCTGGCCGATTCATGTTTTACTAACAGACATTATGATTTTTTCATAAAAAGCAAAACACTGGGGATTGGGTTTGGTATCTTTCTGGTTTCCTTCTCCCTCTCCCTACTCTACCTCCCCTTGGACCAAGTTCTTTCAGTAGTTTTTGAGATTCCTCTTTTCTCCATTTGCTCTGAATGCTATCCACCCCTGAGCACTAGTGGGGAAAAGAAGACAGGCTATAAGCTGTCACTCATCAGAAGATGCCATGGAAGAAATGACATTAGGCAGAAGAAGACCCAAGCCTTGTCTATGGAGTCTTCTTACACTGTTGAGCTTTCATCTCCATGTTACATTGATCTTGATTACATTTGCTGCTGCTGCTGCTAAAAGTTGTCACTTGTCTATTCCAAACACCAAGTATGTGGACATGCTTGACCAAGTTTAGCTGGCATTAAAAATAATTAACAAGAAAACTCAGGCTCTCTTTTGGGATGCTGGAATGTCTAGACCCTGACAACTACCCGCCTCATTTAGGAATGGCTTAGGGCAAATACAATGATATCTATTTGGGCATTTACTTGTAGGATATCTAAAGTAATTATGGCTGTCATCAGTCAAATGAGCATAAGAGCAGAATTTCAAAGACCTGTACAGATGCATATGGAATAGTTATATTCATGTATACAAATGCTATGACTTCAGATATCAACCAATATGTATATGCACTATAGCTTAAGCAGCTATATTTGTATGTTCTTCTAATCTCCCCTTTGTCTATATGAGACTTAGCGTCTCTACCAGGTGCCAAATTGGCAGCCTAACTCAGTCATTATTTCAGCTTTTGAACACTTGACCTACAGATGCTTTTGGTCCTTGAGGCAATTATTATAGCCAATTGGGACTGCTATCAGATCTGCTAAGTCAGAAATCCTTGATTTTAAGGAAAAATAAACTCTCTTAGGATTAATAACTGGAAAAAAAACAAACTTGTTTTATACATAATCTTGTCCAAACACCTCACGTTACAGATGGAGAAGCTGAGGTCCAGACACACTAAGTAATTTGCCCAAAGCTATGCAGCCTGTGACTATCTAAATCAGGATTCGAACCCGGGTTATCTGACCAGCCATGTAGTATTCTTTCCCTATAGCATTATCTCCCACAATGGTTTCCTTAGTCAAACTACTGTTGACTTAGCCTATCATTCAAGTTTGAGGTTTAAAATGCAATAAGTCCTTGGTGGACCATAAAATCTACTTTAAAATACTTTACTAATTTAATAATTAAAATAACACAGTTTAAAAGGTTAAAATAAAGCACTATTTTCTTCTCCTGCAAAATCTGGCCAATAGACCAGAAGGCATTCCTTGAGGGCTACAAGCCCTAAAAGGGAATGGTCACCCACCATTACCCCCCATCCCCCACCCCAGGCAAAGGTCTTTTATTGTTTCAAGCAGCAGAAAAATCCTAACCTTCCTAAGGAGACATTCTAATTCACCTGCCAATTGCAGGGGTTCTTAACCTTTTATTGAATCATGGAATGTTTTTAAATGCATAAACTAAATACATAAAATTACAAAGCAAACCAAAGTACTTTACTGAAGCAAAGGTGAAAATAAAGATTATATATATTTTTCCCATTCAGGTTCACAGAGCCCTGACATCTCTATGGATTTCTTGGAAGGTCAGTGGACTCCAGGTTAAGAACCCTTGCTAGAATAGCTGACTGGGTGGGGCAGCCTAGGCGAAAGGGGAAGAGAAGCAGAGAAAAGAAGGAGAAGGTCCCCTGCCCCGAAACAGCCCCCCAGACTGCACACAGCAGCACGAGCCCACCCTCAGAAATTCCTACCTAAAACAAGCTCACCTCTTCCACCACCCTTTGCTCCAGAGGTCCATATGAAACCAAAGCAGCCCCCACCACTCAAATATTCTTCTACTTTTGTGAAAGTGATTTTTTTGTGACAGTGTTTTCTTTCCCACTCAATGGCCTGTCCTGATAACGCACCATTAACATCGAATGCACTTAACTAATTGGCATAGATACTGGACAAACATCTTGGAAAGCATTTTTTAGCTCATGAAAAAAGGGAAGATGGGTGTGCTAGGACACGTAATAGAGATATTT
The DNA here is from genome assembly GCF_900497805.2 of Vombatus ursinus. Taxonomy (NCBI): domain Eukaryota; kingdom Metazoa; phylum Chordata; class Mammalia; order Diprotodontia; family Vombatidae; genus Vombatus; species Vombatus ursinus. The sequence goes on along the minus strand of NW_020954587.1, from coordinate 9,863,242 downwards.
CTGAAATTATAGGGGTTTTTTGTGTTGTTTGTTTGTTTTTAGGAGGGGGCAGGGGGTTGAAAGAGTTGCAAAGTTTTGCTCTGGGGCTAGGAATGAAATCGAATGAGGATAGTTTTCACAAGGGGCAGGGTCCTGAGATCTGCACGAATAGAACTGAAATCCTTTTGGTTCGCTAGAGCTCAAGAGCCCTTTAAGCTTTATAAAATGCTTTCTTCACAGGAGTCCTGTGAGTCAGGAAGTGGCAAAAGCTCTACCCCTTTACAAGTCAGGTGTCAGATTAAGGACTAGAATCTTGGCTTCCTGGCACTGATCCCAGTACTCTTACCATTATCATTAATAATAGTAACAACAATAACAATAATTATAGCTTATATTTACAAAGTACTTTAAAGTTTGGGGGGGGGGGGATGTGGAGGGCAAAGCAACTGGAGTTAAATGACTTGCCCGGCGTGACACAGAAAGTTTGCAAAGCCCTTTCCTTTGATCCTTACAACAACTCTTTGAGATGAATACTATTATTATCCTTATTTGACAGAGGAACAACCTGAATCTCAGAGAAGTGAAGGGACTCACAGTCACACATCTAATAATATCTAGGACAGAAGTTGGAACCAGGTCTTCCTAACTCCAATATTATGTCATTGTGCTTGCAAACAGCATATTATGCTCAGCCTCTGGATTCCTATCCATTCAAGGATACGTGCATCTCAAGAGATATCTGAAGAACCGCTGGCTGTTGCAACACCAAAGCTAATGGTCCTCAGAAGAGACTTAGGTGATATTGCTCAGGACTACCAGAAGTAACCATACTCAAAATGATTAGTACAAGCACTAACTCCTCCTTGAGCCTTTTAATTGACTTGTCAACACAACTCCAAAGTGTGCTGCATCATGTATACAGACTCGTCTTTCACATACTGATGTTATATATACAAAAGGAAATAATTATATTTTGAATTTTAAAATTTCCAGTTGTAAATCAACAAAGTGAATATACTTTTCCTCTTGGGCAGGTCTCAGAGTATGATCTGGTAGGAGCTGTGACTGGTGTTTCGGTGGTGTTGACCATAATGCCCTATGAATAGGAGAGAAGGGGCAGGAAAGGAGTTTCAAATGAGAAATTCAGTAATAAACCACAGAAGGAAGAAGAGATTGAAAAATCAAGGGTTTGGTACTATATGAATGACAAACAAAAGCTCCCTTGAGAAGGAGAAAAACTTCCCATACATCTGAAGTTAGGATGTTTTAGATTCCATAAGGAATCCTAACACCAGATTGGTTGCTTTGGGCTGAATCAATCATAAGGGACTTTGAAAATATTTGTATGAAGCATTCCTGAGCATTGAACCGAAGCCCTTTCTAATCTATTAATTGGGGTTCTTCTGAAGGAGTCATATACCAGATAAGGTATAAATAGCCAATAGACATTTATTAAGTTCCTATTGTGTGCCAGGCACTGTGCTAAGTAAGCTCTGGGGATACAAAGAAAGTCAAGACAGTTCCTGCCTTCATGGAACTCATAATCTAATGGGGGGAGACAACACATAAAAAGAAGCTGAAATGGAAGGAAGAATGGGAGATGGAGGGTACATGGTGCCAGGCATGATAAAGTCCTACAGACAGATGGGAAATTATAAGAAGCCTGCTGTCACTCCTCCTTCTTAAATGGAGGATCTGGGAGGAGTTTTCCAAGGTCCACCCTCTACCCTCTCCCATCAGAGAAAGGGAGGATGCCCAGGGGCAGGGGCTACAGAGGAGAAGTGAGTTTTCAGAGTTGATGCAATCTTGCAGGAAGATGAGTTACTGAAGACTATGGTAAAGTCCAGGAGAGCAGCCAGGTAGAAAATTATGAGGTGACTGCCCTGGACCAGTCAAGGTTATGCTTATGAGTTAAATGCTCACCATAATTTTTGTGCAAATAATTTCAACATCTGTACCATTATACAGTTTAAGGTAAAGTACCATTTAGGCCAAAAATTTCTGGGTTCAGATCCTTGTTTTACTTTGTTCTCCTTGTTTGGTCACCTATGAGCCTCCATTTCCCTTTCAATAAAATGAGGATGATGACATTTTTACTACCTTTCTCAAAGAGTTACAGAAAGTAGAGTTTTGTATACTACAAAATATACAAGTGTGAGCTTTTATTATTTATGATAAAGTTAACTAGGCAAATTCCTTCCTTACAATGGTTTATAAACTGGACTCTACTTATTTATTCATTAATCAATAACACTAAATTGTTTACATAATATTCTGTTCAATCTGTGATCCACTAAGAATGGTGCATCTTCTTCTATTGGCAAGAGAGGATATCCAGGTTCTAGTGCTAGTTCTATCATGGAATACATGTGTGAACTTGGGACAGTCCCCTAAACTTTCTAGATGTCAGTTCTCCAACCTCTATAAAATGAGGAAGTGGAATGCGATAATCTTTATAAAGTCTATTCCAGCACAAAGAGTCTCTGGTTGCAAAGCTATGATGTTTCTGGGCATCTCCGTTCTTATAATTAGAATTTTATAAATTAGCTATTAGACTTTTTAATTTTTCTTAATCTAATTTTGGTTCTAGAAATCCCCTTTTAAGATCCATTCTTGGTAACTATTAGAAGGACCTGGAAAACATGTCATAGGATAATAAGATGAAACCTCAGATATCAGATCTTCCCCAACCAAAGAGATTATCTAATTCAGATGAAGAAACTAACGTTGCCTATGATTTCTCCTATGTGGCAGCTTCCCTTGGAGAAAAAGTAAAGAAATACCTTTACTACTGTTGAGCAAATTAACCTTCTCCTGATTTGTGAGTTCTCCACTTGACACCCAAATCTATCTGCTTTTTATTTCAGCATACACTACCCAGCCATCTTAAATAGATGGAAATATATGAGCATAATAGAGCCATAATTCTTTCATATTCTTTTCAACAAATTTCCATATTATTGAGATACGTTGCTATATTACTTGAGTAAAAGAATTAAATTCTCTTCAAGATAATATTACCACTCAATAAATAAAAGTGAGTAGGTAGTATGTAGCATAATATTTGGTTTGTTCTATCCACATGTAGCAGTGGCCTATTAGGTCCTTTGCTTATCCCCCTACATTCTTACCATATCATCAATATCAAACCTAATTTTGAAATTATTATAGCAATAGGACATGTAGGCCTCAGCTTTGTCGGGGAAATTAATTCACTGTATTACTGTTTCAGAGCATTCCTCTCTGAGTGTCACCCAATTACTCCAACTTACACATTCCACAAATTTTCTCCACAACCTTTGAAATGTGCATACTCCTGGCCATGTCTGGCCACATGGGGACAAGATGTGTAAGCTAGTCCCTTATGCTGATGATTCACGATTAATTTTAAATTCAAGACCAGTCAGATAGGAATTGAGGCCTTGTGGTTCACAATAACAGTAATAATAACCCAATAAAATATATTTAGTATTTTATATTAGTATATATTTAGTATTTAGTATAGAATGTATTTTAACAATAACATGTTGCCCCAAACATAACCACTTCCCTTGTGACGTCATAGGAACAGTAAAGTAGGACAGCTAAACTAAGGAAAGATTAGTGTTCGTTCAAGTACCTCCCAGAGAACAGGTGTCATTTAACTGACTGCATCAGTAGGACATGTCAAAGCATCTAAAAATTGATTAAAGTAATTCAGAGACACTATATGGGATTTTTGAAAATTCATGGAGAGACAAGTCTTCCAAGACAAAGCAAAAATACCCGTATTTTTAGAAATGGTAGAAAAGTTTCTCCAAATGAGAGGTCAGCTAGAGCTTAAATTTGATGCCTGAGAAGGTACTAGATAAATTACCAATCAATTGACTGCCACCTTAAAAAGTTTAACCTATTAGTTGCCAACATGATATGGTGAGGAATAGATAATTTCAGATCCAAGTATGGTGGAAAGAACACTGCACTCAAGACTAAGCAGGAGACGAGGGTCTTTAGATCTGATTCTGCCATTAATTTAGTATGTGAACTTGGGTGAGTCTCTTAATTTTGCTAGATGTCGATTTCCTTATCTACAAAACGAGGGGGTTGGGCTAGATGATCTTTAATGTTTCAGTTCTAACATTCTATGAAACTCACTCTGCACAAATAAATATAAATACACAAGTGTACATATGTCTATGTATGTGAGAGTATATATTAATACTATTGAGTGCTTGAAGGTATACAAAGCCTCTTCCTCCTAAGTCACCAAGGAATTAAATTATTTGCTTGATGTAACACGGTGGCAGGACAGTTAGGTGACAGTAGATAGAGTGCTTGGCCTAGAGTCAGGAAGACTCATCTTCCTGAGTTCAAATCCAGCCTCAGACAATTACTAGCTGTGTGACCCTGGGCAAGTCACTTAACTCTGTTTGCTTCAGTGTTCTCGCCTATAAAATGAGCTGGAGAAGGAAATGGAAAACTACTCCAGGATCTTTGCCAAGAAAACCCCAAATGGGTTGGACTTTTTAAACAACAACAACAAATATAGTGGCAGAACCAATGGTGGAACTTCAGGCTATGTTTCCAAGCATATATAGGATGACATATTTAGAGCTGAAAGGAACCTTAGAGGTAATTAAGTCTACTCCTCTCCTTTTACAGATGAGTAAACTAAAGCCCAAAGAGGTAAAATTACACTCAAAGTCACAAAGTTAGTTCTCAACAGAATTAGCATTTCAACCCAATTACTCTGACTCCAAATCCAGGCCTCTCTCCACTATATGCCACTGCTTCTCATGTATGTAAATATCTGTTTCTTGTGCTTGAACTGAGGCACAAATTCTACTTTCACTTTATTTCTTCAATTGGTTCAATCAATATACAGCAGCCTTTCTCCCTTTTCTTCCTAATAGCTCCTTTTCTCTCTTTTTTTCAAGAGCTATTTCATATTTGGAGAAGGGGATAAGCAATTATATAGCACCTACTATGTGCCAGGCATTTTGCTAAACATTTTACAAATATTATATCATTTGATACTCACAACAACCCTACAAGGTAAGGTTATGATCCCTATTTTATAGTTGAGGAAACTGAGGCAAATTTATGTTAAGTAACATGTCCAAGGTCAGAAAGCTAATCAGACCACATTTGAACTCAGGTCTTCCTAACTTCAGGCCCAGTGTTCCGTCCACACTGTCTCACTTAGATGCCTCCGATATTAATGACTTGAATTGGAGGCACCATCAAAGGGCCATAGATCGTTTTTTGCCAAATCATACAACAGGTGAGGTGTGACAGTGCTTTCTCAAACTGAGTTCCAGATGAGGCAAGCATTTGCTTTAGAAAAAACTATTTTTTAAAGTTGCTATGTTCCACCTCAAATTTGCAAACATGCCTCCTTTTCACCTAGTTCCATTTTCCTCTTTCTTCTCTTCCCTATTAGAAAAATCCTCAAACAACAGATGGGCAGGCATCTTTGTTGTTGCTGGTGAGTGGATGAAAGCCCTTCATTTTGTTATCTACCCTGAGACTTTGTCTCCAGCTCAGAGGTTTATGAAACACATGCTGAATAAACATTCCTAGACAGATTATTCATTTTAAATTAAGTAGCTTTGTTTTTGTTCCAGTAAAAAGAAAAATCACATATCCCAATTGCAAAAGAAATGCAGATCTGCTGCTGCATTCAGGCTTCTTATCTTGGTAAAAGATGCAGCCAATGGTTGCTCTAGCAGCACCCAGCATAGATGAAAAAGCAAGATATTTCAAGAAGAAAAGGCAGTAGTCAGGGCTGGTTGTTAGAGGAGCCTGGAAGGAAAACATGTAGCATTCATTTGAGATCTGTGCTTTACCCTACTCCCCAACCATCTTCTCCTTCCTGCCTTTGGCAGCATGCATGCTCTCCCATCCTGTTACTTTGCTTTTCAGTTCTAAAACTATGATCAAATCAGTACTGACATTTATTTTTTTCTGGAAAAGGGCTGTCGATTTACTTGCCTATGACTCCACACAACTTCCCACACTAAAATACCTCACCAAGGCCACCACTCCCCCTGTTGTCCCCTTCAGAGCAGGGACTTTTTTTTTTCTGTATCCCTAGGCTTAGCACAGTTTTCGGCACATAATAAGCACTCGGTGAATGCTTTTTTTCATTCATTCGTCCTGACTCTATCAGCATGAGCCATAGAAAGATGGGAAGGTACCTTAGGTATTAATGTGTGTTTTATTAATGATCCATCAGTAGATTTTGCCTTAAAAGTAGGAAAGGAGAGAGAAAAAGGCAGATTTAGAACCTAACCAGGATCATACCACCAAAAGCAATGGGAATTTCTGCCTTCCCCTCCAGTACTTCAGGATTATCAAACCCTTTTTAACACGCCTAACTCAATTCAATCTCATTTCATTTCAATAAAATTGAATTGAATCCTTCAGGGAACATCAAATCCTTTATAGGATAGAAAAATGGTTCTATCCATTGGTCTCTTTCCTAGAGCTGCCATACTTCCAAAGGAAGGAGGCATTCCATGGATATTGACTATGGACCAAGATGTTGCTGTGTTAAGTGGCTCAAATAGCTATATAGAGTAAAAATGGAACCAATGTTTAACTTTTGGGACCTTTGATTTTAGTGTGGTAAGGTACTCCAGAGGAAGAGACTCTTTTTTTACACTGATTCTTTAGCTGCTCTGAAGTTTATACTCTTAAAGAGTCACCTGGGGCACTGGAAGGTGCCCCAGTGACTTGCCCAGAATCACAGTATGTGGCTGAACCCAGGTCTTTTGGGGTACCATATCCAAGGCTGGCTCTCTATACAATGCTACCTTAATAAAAGCCATCTATGGTAAGAAAAGAGAAGAAATCAAAGCATTCATCTCTGCCTAGCAGCCTATAAGTGATGGACTTGGAGTCAGGAAGACTTGAGTTCATATCTGACCAAGATACTTAATAAATGTTTTCTGCTTGCCAAGTTCTGTGCTAAGCTCTGGAGAAACAAAGAAAGACAAAAACAGTCCTGGCTTTTGAGGATCTCTCTCATTCTAATGGACTAGAGAAAACTGAGACTTATTGAGGGGGATCTACTTGGCCAAGGCCAGTCAGTCAATAAACATGGCAGCTCCAAAAAGCTGTAGCATGAACAGTGGCCATACCCTGGTAAAAAACCATCTTGGCAGACAGGCTAAACCAGGTGGAGAGTAACTGAGAAGCTTCAAATCTGTCAGTGATTTAGGGGGATATCTACCCCAAGTATGTGAATACTTCTTCTGGCAGAATGGGCAGATGAGAAAAGTTTGTTCCAAAGGCCATGAAGGTGGCTAAAAGAGGCACTGTGAAGCACTTAGAGCTTGGTCAGATATGGAAGACACCAAGGTCATCCACTGCATTCCAGACCATCACCAGTCACCTTGCCTTTTGTCCTACCACTGTACTTTAATGACTCTGGAAGAGAGAGCAAGGCTGAGGACTTTGTGCAACTCTGCCTCACTATAATCTAATCCACGTGCAAATGAAGACATCACCCTGTGATGTCACTGGTCCTCTGAAAATAGAGGATGAACAACAGATACTTACTAGCTATGTCACGTCTGGAAAATCATTTAACCTCTGTCTGACCCAGTGTCCTCATCTGAAAAATAAGGATAATAATAACACCTACCTCCCAAGACCAAGTTAACTACATTCATAAACACTGAAGTGAAGAGACCTCAGATATTAAGTCCAGCCTTTATTTTACAGATAAGGAAGCTGAGCACCATTGGAAATAAATTACTTACCCAAGATCGCAATGAATTAATGGCAGAGTCAGGGGTAGAACCTAGGTTTTCTGGCTATATGATATATATATATGTACAGATATATATACACATATGTACACACATATACACATATGTGTGTATGTTTATGTGTGTATGGAGAGAGAGAGAGAGAGAGAGAGAGAGTAACCCAGAATCTGTCACTTTTGTTATGTTTTTTTCCTCTGAAAAGCGAGTGGGGAAAATTACACTGTTTTCAATATACCTGTCTTTCTCCTATATTTCTCTTGTCATTGACTTTTAAACAGAAGTGTTATCTATTGCCCATCCATTCCTGCCTCATTGATAAGACAAACTTAAATCTTTGTATGCTGAAGTAATATATTACACAAGACTGAGAAAGATGCCCATACAAAGAAACACACTGTGACAGCTTCTGGGAGACAAAGACCTGCGGACAGCCATTTTACAGGAGACTCCTGAAAAAAAGAAAGCTGGTGTGCAAAAAAGAAACGCCTACTTCTTCAGGGGAAGCATTGCAAAATTACCCAGTAGAGTTGACTTCTAAATTTTAATAGCAAGGGAGAGCACAGCTAGCTAGCAGGATATCAATTGCCAATTGATTCTTATCTCTCCAGCAGGACAGAATTTTCATCAGCCTGCACTCATCCAGGATACATTTGGAGCATTTTGTCAAGCCTTTAGGTGGCGCTAATGCATCACTAAAATTTAACAACAGCATTTCTGAAATAAATACAGAGCATTCATGAACACCTTGTTTCTCAGAATGAAGGGGCTAGAAGGGGCCGCAAGTCCCTCTCTAATCAATCCCTTTTAGAGACAGAATTAAAGTATCCCATATCTCCCAGGCTCGTTGTGTGCTCCAACCCTGCGTGTGTGCGTGCATACACACACACACACACACACACACACACACACACATACACACACACACCATCATTAGAAAAATACTAAGACTATACAGTAGCCAAAACTATTTGTTTCAGTAATGATGAAATAACAAATAATCCCAGAGGGCAGTTTTCTTTCTATCAATACTGTTCCTATAAATGTCAATTATCAGAATTCTAAATAACCTCTTCCCTTCCTACACAAGCTGAATCCTGACTTGAATCTGCTTTGTAATTAGCTTGTATGATGATGATGATGCAGCCAGGTTTCTTCAAGTCCAGGTACCTGGGGAGCCATAAATGGAGGCAGGGTTTATTAGTCACAGCATCCCTAGATTCTCTCCTCTTCTGAGTAGTCCTCTTAACTCTTGACCTTCAAATAGCTATGGATGGGGCTGCAAAAGGGAATGCTGGGTCTCTCCCTCCACTATTGCCAAGGAAATGCCTGCCATCAAGAGCTAATAGCCTGGTCCTTTGTCGTTGTGGTTTGGTGTTGGTGATGTATAGATGGAGATTATTTCACTGGCATTTCTCTTGGAATGCGTTGGTCACCGATGTCATTTGGTTCTGTTTTCCATTGTTTCCAAAGTGTTTTTCTTTGGAGCCAGGTATGGCTGACCATTGCTGCTAGCATCGACTTCTTTCCAGCCACATGGAGCATCCTGTCAGTGCATAACTTGGCACAGGCCTCTGAAAATAGATGAGACCACAAAAAAAACGAAAGGAGGGAAGGAGACCACATGCCAATTCTCATGGCTTTCCTGATGTATACCCTGAATGAGCAAATGTACCAAAATACCAGTCCTGGGATAGAAAAGCTTTACCTATTTCTCAGTAGTTGTGTAAAAAGCAAGAAAGAATAGACCTAGCTGATACGGATGTTTCACTAAATAGGAAAGGAAGGTGGGGGTATAAGAAGTATCTGGGGGCACTAAACAAGGGTCCACAAAATTGGCTTAAAAATACTTTGATAACTGCATTTCAATATAATTGGTTTCTTTTATAATTGTATGCATTTTATTTTCTGCATTTAAAAACATCATTCTAAAAAGAGTCCATAGACTTCCTCAAACTGCCAAAGGGATCCATGGCAAAAAAGAAGAAGAAGAAGAAAATGATGATGGTGATTAAGAATTCTTGCCTAAGCAGGAGTTAGACAACTTCAACGAGCCATTAGATATATGCCTACAGCATAAGCTGAACTTTTTGTGCCAAAATTCAAGGGGTCAGAAGCAATCTACTTCCTATGGACACACCATCCAATGGCCCTGGGCCCTTGAAAATACACCAAGCCTTTGTGGTAGAGGTTGTTGTACCTGATAAAAAGAAATATTAGTGCCTTTTAGTGCCCCAAAAAGTCAGAACAAATAATGAATGAAATTATTAAAATGAATTTGAGCCCCCAAAATAGTCCATTCTCTCACCCCTCCAAAGTAATCAGTTATGTCAGGAGAGAAGCATAAAATTCTGATTATATTTTCTCAAATGTAAAGGGAAGAGAACAAACAATTATTCAGCACTTACTACGAACCAGGGCTCAGCTACTTATTAACTGTGTGACCCTGAGCAGGTCACTTGACCTCTATTTGCCTTGATCCACTGGAGAAGGAAATGGCAAACCACTCCAGTATCTTTGCCAAGAGAACCATTGGTGTTCTATGGTTCACGGGGTCACAAAGAATTGGATGTGACTGAACAACAACAAATGTGCTAGGTCCTGTGTTAAGCACTTTACATTCATTATCTCATTTGATCCTCACAACACCCCTAGAAGGTAGGTGATACTGTAATCCCCATTTTACAGTTAAGGAAACTGAGACAAACAGAAATGAAATAACTTGCCGAGAGTCACTCAGTTAGCAAGTGTTGGAGGTCAGATTTGAATTCAGGTCCTCCTGACTCCAGGTCTAGTCCTTTATCTACTATGCCACCTAGTTTCCTAGCCAGATTAAATGGATAAAATTACTTCTTGCCTTAAGCAAAGTGAAAAATCATGTATTTAACTGTTTCTGGAGGCAAAAATCAATGAGCCTTGGGTGAAATATTGTGGAAAACCCCATATCTCTTCCTTATAGGAAAATCAAGTGCCTCCTTGCCCTGTAAATTACCTATGATTTAAGCCAAAGTTTTTCCTTGAGTTTGCTCTTGAGGTATCATTAATAACCCTTCACAATGATGGAAGACTTAACCAATTTAAAGTTGTTCTGACCAGGAGTGGAAATTAAATAAACACAGCCACATGGATACCATTCCTCCCCATAGTACCATTCCCACCGACCCCTACCATGGTCATTTTTGTTCTCATTCAATATTGTCAGAAAAGTCTTCAGATTCTTAAGGTTTGCATCCTAATGTAGTATGAGACAACTTTTCCTTAAGAAAATTCCTCACTGAAGACTTAGGTCCAACTGCTTCCAAGAATCCTTGAACTTTGGCTCTCTACATGTATCTAATTAGTCTCTGTTATGTACTCAAGAGACTAAACATTAATTACCCCCTCCCCAGCCATTTACCTTCTATGACACAGAGTTAAGTTCCCTGGGTCGCTGCCCCTCATTCTTATTCTTTATTAAGCAACTCAGAGAATACACTGTTTTCAGTGATCTGGACAACTCACCATTTTCCCCTACAGATTAGGGAGCAGTTTTGTAGTAAAGTCATATCAGTTCTTTGTCTAAAACTGTTCATAAGCTTGATCTCTGATTGGCTTGGGGACTGAAATCAAAGTGTCCAAAAAGATGCATGATCCAGCAAGTACTCTATCTGTGGAGTAGGGAATGAGGAGTATTTCCTCTGCTATTCCCCCTTGGAACGTCTTCTTTTCCCATGGCTGCCCACCCAGCGTAGCAGTGTTAATCTCTGCAAACAGTCTGCTCTTTGTTTCCCCTGCAAAGGCCCCATGTAGCCAAGTACGAAAAGACTCACCAGTAGAAAGTAGATCACTAGGATGATTATTTTTATAGTCATCATAAGCCATCATAACCAATCATAACCCAGAAAATGCAATATGGCCCTCATTCTTGTACAGCTCACTCTATTTCCACAGTTATGGTGGCAGAATAGCTGAAAACACATCAGGTGTGTTAAGAATTATACAGCTCTTAAATTATCTATGAACACTGAGTTACTTGATACTCTAAATAAAAAATCTTTGTGCCATGATTAATAATAAACTGACATGCCACAGGAGGAACTAAATTATATATTATATATTGTGTTGTATTGCATTGCATTGCATTATATTATATCATATATAGAAAAGAGACTGGAGTGGTTTACCATTTCTTTCTCCAGTTCATTTTACAGATAAGGAAACTGGGGCAAACAGGGCTAAGTGACTTATCCAGGGTCACACAGATAGTAAGTGTCTGAGACCAGATTTGAACTCAGGTCTTCCTTACTCTAGGTCCAGTTCTGTATCCACTGCCAATTACAGTTACCCAGAATTGAAATGGGCTACCTCAAGGATGGCCTTCCCCTCCTTTCAGGCTCTTAAGCAGAGGCTTGACCAGTACTCGTCAACTGTTACAGAAGTGGATAGAACTCTTGGCCTGAAGCCAGGAAGATCTGAGTTCAAATTAAGCTTCAGACACTTACTAGCTATGTGACCTGGGCAAACAGCTGGGCAAGTTACTTAACCCCATTCGCCTCCATTCCTTATCTGTATAATAGGGAAACACTGGAGAAGGAAATGGTAAACCACTTCAGTGTCTTTGCCAAGAAAACCCCATGGACTTGGGGTCACCAAGAGTTGGACATGACTAAATGACTGAACAAGCACCATCAATTAAGTACTTAACCATATATCAGGTGCCATATTAAGTGCTGGGAATACAAAGAAAGGCAAAAATATTGTCCCTGTCCTCAGGAAGCTCACATTCTAATGAAGGAAACAACACCTAAATATAGCCATGTACATATAGGATAAGTATGGAGCATTTGGAAGATAAGTTCAGAGGCAGGGCACTAGCAGTATAGAGGGCGGTCTGGGAAAAGCCTCTGGCAGGGGGTGAAACACAACAAAGATAAACACAATTTGAGCATCAATAAGGATTGCAGAGGATGAAAAAACTAAGAACAAAATAACAACAACTTCTCTACAGAATCTGCAAGGATCCTCCAAACTAAGTCAACATGTACTTGTTTTATTTTTTTATGTTTTTAGAGCTGTCTTAATTTTTCCAAGTATCTTTTCCCCTCCCAGAAAATCAACCAATATAATGAATATTTTAGAAACAAAAATCATTTTAAAAAAAGAAAAAAATCAGTATAATTTATAAATACTTCAAAAAAGCCTGAAAATACATGCAACATATCACACATAGGGACCTCTTACCTCTGTAGAGGTGAAGGGGTAGGGTATCTTCTCATCTCTCTTATTTTGAGCCATGTGTGTTCTTTGTAATTTTGCAACATTTATTTTGAATTATCTTTTGGTTGTTCTTTCTGCTTAAATTATTGTAGCCATTGTGGGTATTGTTTTCTTGGCTCTGCTTATTTCCCACTGTATTCACAAAGATCTGCCCCATTTCTCCATATTCATTGTCCACGTCATTTCTTACAGCATAGTAATGTCCCATTACATTCATGTACACATTTTGCTTTGCTATTCTCCAATCAATGGGCATCTAGTTTGTTTCTAATTTTTTTTATTACAAAAAGTGTTATTATAAATATTCTGGTGTCCGAAAGAATTTTCATTTTATGAGTCCACCAAGGAGTATAATCCTAAGAGTGGATCTCCAGGTCAAAAGTTATGAACATTACTTTATTTTAATAAATCCAACTGCCTTCCAAAATGGTTGTATTGATTCATATTATTACCAGTAATACAATAATATGCCCATCGTCTCACAACCCATTCAACATTGATTATGCACATTTTTGTCATCTTTGTAAATTTTAAAGTGTGAAGTGAAACCTCAGGGTTATTGTGCTTTGCATTGCTCTCATTATTAGTTATTTAGAGAATTCTTGGGTATAGTTGTTAATAGTTTGCTATCCTTATTTTTTGAGATCTATTTGTTTATATCTTTTGACCACATAATTAGTGAATAGCTTCTGGACACACAAATACAAAAATGAAATAAATGTGTGTATACATGTATATAATGAAATTATAGCTATATATGCATATAGAAATATAGCTATAATTTCATTTATGTGTATGTGTCCAGAAACTGCTCACTAATAAATACACGATGTGCACTAGATTCTAGTTTCTAATCCATTCTGCTACCCATTTCCATTTTATGGGCGAGTTTATTCCATTCACATTCACAGTTATGATTACTATCATTACTACATCCTATTTTTTTCCATTATCCTTTTCTCAATCTCTTTCTGTCTCTCTCTGTCTCTGTCTCTCTCTGTCTCTCTCTGTCTCTGTCTCTCTCTCTCTGTCTCTCTCTCTCTCTCTCTCTCTGTCTCTCTGTCTCTCTCTCTCTCTCTCTGTCTGTCTGTCTGTCTGTCTCTCTCTCTCTCTCTCTCTTCCCTGTCTGTCCTCAAAAGTTTGTTTGTTTTGTCTCTGGCCAATGCTTACCTTAATCTGCCCTTCCTTTTACCATCCTCCCCCACTTCTCTTATCCCCTTTTCCTCCTACTTCCCTGTTGGATAAGACAGATTTATATACCCAATTGAGCATGTATTTTATCCCTCTTTCAACCAATTCCAATGAGAATGAGCTTCAAGCTTTGCCCATCACACACCCCCATCTTCCCCACCATTGTAAAAGTGCTTCCTTTTATGCCTCTTTTATTTGAAAAAAACAAAACAAAACTTCCCCATTCTTCTTCTCCCCACTCTCTTTTCCCAGTGCATCCCTCTTTCTCATACTTTAATTTTTTAAAGATCATCTCATTATAGTCACCTCACACCCATGCTCTCTGTCTATACATACTCTTTCTGGCTACCCTAATAAATGATAAAGTTCTCAAGAGTTACAAGTATCATTTTCCCATATACGAACGTAAACCATTTAACCTTATTGATTCCCTCATGATTTCTCTTTCATGTTTACCTTTTTATGTTTCTCTCGAGTCTTGTATGGGAAAATCAAATTTCCTATTCAGTTCTGCTCTTTTCACCAGGGATGCTTGAAAGTCCTCTATTTCATTAACTATCCTTTTTTCCCCCTAAAAGATTATGTTCAGTTTTACTGGGTAGGTTATTCTTAGTTGTAATCCTAGCTCCTTTGCTTCTGGAATATCATGTTTCAAGCCCTCCACTCTTTTATTGTGTAAGCTACTAAATCTTGTGGAATCCTGACTGTGGCTCCACAATATTTGAATTGTTTCTTTCTAACTGCTTGCAATATTTTCTCCTTGACTTCAGAGTTCTGGAATTTGGTTATAATGTTTCTGAGAGTTTTCATTTTGGAATGTCTTTCAGGAGGTGATCAGTGTATTCTTTCAATTTCTATTTTATTCTTTGGTTCTAGCATATCAGGACAGTTTTTCTTGACAATTTCTTGAAATATGATGGAGAGGGTTTTTTTCCAATGGTTTTCAAGCAGTCCAATAATTCTTAAATTATCTCTCTTCAATCTGTTTCCCAAATCAGTTATTTTTCCAATGAGATATTTCAAATTTTCTTCTATTTTTTTCATTCTCTTGATTTATTTTATTATTTCTTGATCTCTCATTGAGTCATTAGTTTCCACTTGCCCAATTCTAATTTTTAAGGAATTATTTTATTCAGTGAGCTTTTGTGCCTTTTTTTCCCACTTGGTCAATTCTTTTTTAAAGAAATTCTTCTCTTCAGTAAATTTTTATGCACCTTTACCATTTGGTCAATCCTGTTTTTTAAGGTATTATTTTCTTCAGTACTTTTTTGTGCCTCTTACCAAACTACTGACTCTTTTCGTAATTTTCTTTCATCACTTTCATTTCTTTTCCCAATTTTTTCAAACTCTCATATAATTTTTGAAATTCTTTTTGAGCTACTCAGTGCAGCAGCAGCCCTTCTTCCTCCACAGAGGTCAGCTACAACCCTCAACTCCCCAGCAACCATGTCAAAGGGACCCACAATTGGTATTGATCTTGGCACCACTTACTCCTGTGTGGGAGTCTTACAACATGGAAAAATGAAGATCCTTGTAATGACCAAGGAAACAGGACCAACCCAAGCTATGTCACCTTCATCAACTCAGAACATTTAATCAGTGATGCTGCAAAGAATCAAGTTGCAATGAACCCCACCAACACAGTTTTTGATGCCAAATGTCTGATTGGTCACAGATTTGATGATGCAGTTACACAGTCAGACATGAAGCATTGGCCTTTCACAATGGTGAATGATGCAGGCAGGTCTAAGGTCCAAGTGGAGTACAAAGGGAAGACCAAAAGTTTCTGTCCAGAAGAGTATCTTCTATGGTCTTGACCAAGATGAAAGAAATCATTGAAGCTTACCTTGGGAAGACTGTCACAAATGCTGTGGTCATAGTACCAGACTATTTCAATGACTCCCAAAGTCATGCCACCAAAGATGCTGGAACCATTGCTGATCTCAATGTGCTCCAGATCATCAAAGAGCCAACTGCTGCTGCTATTGCTTATGACTTGGACAAAAAGGTTGATGCGTAGAGAAATGTATTGATCTCTGACCTTGGAGGTCTCCATCCTTACCATTGATGATGGCATCTTTGAGGTTAAATCCACAGCTGGGGACACTCACTTGGATGGGGAGGACTTTGACAACCGAATGGTCAACCATTTCATTACCAAGTTCAAGCAAAAGTACAAGAAGGACATCAGTGAGAACAAGATGGCTGTTTGCCATCTGGCACCACTTATGAATGTGCAAAGTGTACCCTCTCTTCTAGTACCCAGTTCAGTATTGAGATTGACTCCCTCTTTGAAGGTATCAACTTCTGTACATCAATCACCCGAGCCCATTTCAAAGAGCTGAATGCTAATCTCTTCTGTGGCACACTGGACCCTGTGGAAAAGACCTTAAGAGATGCCAAGCTAGATAAATCACAGATTCATGACATTGTTCTGATGGGTGGTTCCACTCACATCCCCAAAATCCAGAGGCTTCTGCAAGACTTCTTCAATGTCAAGGAGCTCAACAAGAGTATCAATCCTGATGAGACTGCTGCATATAGTGCAGCTGTCCAGGCTGCCATTTTGTCTGGAGATAAATCTGAGAATGGGCAGGACTTGCTGCTGTTGGAAGTCACTCCTCTTTCCCTTGTAATTGAAACTGCTGGTGGAGTTATGACAATTCTTATCAAACATAACACCACCCTCCCCACCAAGAAGACACAGACTTTTACCACCTATTCAGACAACCAGCCTGGTGTGCTTATTCAGATTTATGAAGGTGAAAGAACAGTGACAAAGGATAACAACCTGCTTGGTAAGTTTGAGCTCAAAGGAATCCACCCAGCACCCAGGGGTATTCCTCAGATTGAAGTAACATTTGACATTGAAGCAAAAGGTATCCTCAATGTTTCTGCTGTGGATAAGAGCACAGACAAGGAGATCAATATCACCATCACCAATGATAAAGGCTGTCTGAGCAAAGAAGACATTGAGCATATGGTCCAGGAGGCTGAGAAATACAAGACTGAGGATGAGAAGCAGAGAGACAAGGTGTCTTCCAAGAATTCTTTTGAATTTTATATTTTCAACATGAAGGCTACTGTAGAGGATGAAAAACTGCAAGGCAAAATTGGTGATGAAGACAAACAGAAGAACTTTGACAAATGTAGTAAAATAATCAGCTGGCTGGATGAGAACCAGACTGCTGAGAAGGAAGAATTTGAGCATCAGCAGAAAGAATTGGAGAAGGTCTGCAATGCCATCATTACCAATCTGTACCAGAGTGCAGGGGGCATACAAGGAGGCATGCCTGGTAGGTTCCCAGGGGATGAAGCAGCCCTATCTGGAGGTGCTTCTTCTGGAACCCCCACTGAAGAGGTCGACTAAACACACCAGAAGAAAGAGAATTCCACACAGCTTTCAAAAAATTGAAGGACTCAAATTTGTAGCCAAGGCAGTAGCAGTTTAAAAGTAACATTTAAGCTACTGTGTAAATCTGGGCATTCTGAATACTTGAATGTGTGCAGAGGAAGAGAAGTAAACAACATTGCACTTTACCAGTACTGTCAATAAGTGGAAATGCAATTCTTGTCCTGGAGAATAAAATCTATTTAAAATTGGCACCATAAAAGAAAAAAAAAGAAAGAAATTCTTTTTGAGTCTTCTAGTAATTCTTACTGGACTTTTGTCCAATTCACATTTTTTTTCCTTGAGACTTTGCTTGTAGCTATTTTGATGTTCGTGTCTTCTCTGAGTTTTGTCTTGATCTTTCCTGTCACTACAGTAGCTTTTTATAGGAAGGTTCTTTTTTTGTTGTTGTTTGCTCATTTTCCCAGCATATTTCTTGACTTTTAATTTTATGCTAAATTTGGGATCTATTCCTAGGGTGGAGGAGGCATTGTCCCAAGCTTCAGGTTTTGGTTTTTTTTTTTTTTCATGCTGCTATTTTTGGAGATAGTTCTGGGGCAGGGTGGGGTGGGGGGTTGTAAGTTTTTGGTGGTTTCAAAGTGATGTGATCCAAGGAGAGGTTTGGTCATTGCTCTTTTGACCTGTGTTTTGGTCTTTACCCAGCAAGGGACCTCGCTACCCTGTAGCTGTAAGTGCTATCACTCTTCTTGGTCCTGGAGTCTTGACCAGGGCCCCTGTTCCCCTACAGTCACAAGCACTAGTGCTCCTGTTCACCTTGGAACTGCTACGTAGTGCTGCATATAGGCAATGCATCAGGGTCCTGCACTCCGTGCCAGCAAAGGGTTCCCTGTAATCACTTTCTGACAAAGTTGTCTGACCGTTTTACTGTCTCTGGGCAGTGAGCTCCCAAACCTGCTGCTCTTTTTGCAGTCACCTTGAAGGCCTACAGTTGGCAATGCTGTGATGTGTACTGCACTCAAATCAGCTCCCACCCCTGGTGTCACAGACTTCTGCTAACTTCCTAAGTTGTCTTGGGCTAAAAAAAAAGTCTCACTTCAACATTTTGTTGGCTCTACTGCTCCAAAATTCTATAGAAGTATTATTTTAAAGTTGTTTGGAGGGGAATGTTGTGGGAGTTCAGCTGAACTGCTGCCTGTACTCTGCCATCTTGCCTCTCAGTCTCTGTATTTTGTTAATGAATGTTTGTAGGAATATCATTTTCTCCTAAGAGCTACATCCCAGAAAGTTCGGCATATTTTTTTCATCATTGTCATTTTCTTTTACATTATTATTAGTTGTTTTTATCACTTATTATTTGACCTACTCATTATTTTATAATTTCATTTTTAAGACTCCACTAGGTCTCTGTCTTTTGTTTGTTCACTCTGAACTGATTAGTATTTTTATTGTATTATGATCTTTAAGGATGCATTTATTATTTCTGGCTTTTTTATTTAAGTTTCATATGGTGCTCAGAATATATATGTTCTTTAGAAGTGTCATTTAGAAAATACCTAAAGTATATCGCTTCTTGTTTCTCCAGAAATGTGTTCAATTCTATATTTCCTTTTTGTTTATCTTTCTGCTAGATTTGTCTAAAACTGAGAAATGGACATTGAAATCTCTCGCAGTATTGTCAGATTTCTTGCCAGAAATCTCTTACCATACTATCTACATCTTCTTTCAATTCAATTATTTTCTTCCTTTATTTAGATGCTAAAGCTTTTAGAGTATAATATTGACATTAGTACAGTGCCTAGCACATGGTAGACACTTAATAAATGTTTCTTGATTGATGGATGGATGGATTGTTGTTCCTAGGTTTCCTTTCAGCATAATGCAATTGTTTTTATCCCTTTTTATGTTTTGATTATGTTTTGCTTCATCTAATGGCATGATTACAACTTTTGCTTTTTTGAATTCAACTAATACATAGTAAATTGTGTTGTAGTACCTAATTTTATTCTGTGTATATCTCTGATTTTTGTTGTTTTTTTTGGAAACAACAGATTATTTCTTAACCCAATTTGTTTCTCTTTTTCATTTTATTGGATTGTTTAATCTGTTCATATCTAAAGTTATGAGAGTTACATTCATATTTTCATCTGTCTCTAATATTGTCCCCCCCATCCCAGTTAGGATTATGCCCCTCTTCTTCTTTAAAGATAGCACTTTGTCTCTTCAATTATTTTATCTTGATGTGCTTTAAGGTAACCCTATTCCCCTCACTTGCAAGACTACTTAATTTATTAATTCTTTTTTATTTCTTTACTTAATTATCTAGTTCCTCCCTTCTTTCTTCCTCTCAGTTATGGAGCCAAATCCTTTATTTTCCTTCAATGTGTTTTGTTTGTGAGTTTTAAATTTTATTTTTTCTAAAAAAAAAAGGATTACTTTTCCTCCTCTTCATTATTTATCTTCTCTTTCTATTTTAGACTTTTATTCTTTTATTGATGACCCTCATACTTCTTTATTCCTTCACTATTCTCTCTATTCCTCTTGGAACTTAAGATCCTAAGTTATCTATTTTGGGTTCTCTCTGCTATTGCCTTGTAAATCTTGACTGCTGGACCAATTTTTTTCTGTTGTATCTCAGCCTTGGGAATACCAGTTTCTGGAGGTGATAGAAAAGATACAACTATTGCCCCACAGTAGGTATTTTCTTTTGTCAAAATTGGAACATGTAAGACACTATTTAAAATTTCACCAGGGAAACAGGTCAAGGAGAGATTAATTAAGCATTATCAGACTCTGAAAACCTAGACCAAACAAAAGGTCTGGAGACCATATTTAAAATTATCCAGCTCTATTAGAAACAGAAAGCAAAGAAAAAACAGAAAGATTCCACTGGAAAGCTTATATTGAGCATGAAAAAAGTCCCATTTGTCTGGCTCATGTCATATTGGACTAAGTTTGTGTCTAGTCAGCTCTTCTCAGATTCCCAGAGCAGGGTGAAAAGAGGAAGCCCAGAATCTGCACAAGGAAACACTTTAATCTTTGTCCTTCTTGTCACCCCTGGAGTCAGAGTCACATAACTCCTCAGATTTTTCTACTCCTAACTCATACCCAATATTCTCAACACAGTGCCATCATTTAGATTTTTGCTTTCAAGTTGTTCAGTGCTGTAAGCATGGAATGGATGGAGGGGAGAAGGAAGTGAAAAGAATAAACATTTACATAATGCCCTATTATGTGCCTGGCACTGTTTTAGTCTTTTTTTTTTTTTACAAATATTATCTCATTTGTTGAATATAGTTGGATTGTGGCAGCTATCAGCTAGAATCTGGTTTCTCACACTCATTTGTTCTGTGTGGGTAACTCAGACATATACCACGAGATGAATTCAAGTACACGCAAGAATAAAATTTGGAACTCCAGAGGCAAGGCTGTCAAACTTTACCAGTTTCCAGGAGAGTGGAAGGAAATAGACTTGAAATGATATTCAATTTGCTTTTTAAAGAGTAAGGAAAGGGGGACAGCTAGGTGGCGCAGTGGATAGAGCACCAGCCCTAGATTCAGGAGGACCTGAATTCAAATCTGACCTCAGACACATAACACTTCCTAGCTGTGTGACCCTGGGTAAGTCACTTAACCCCATTGTCTAACCAAAAAAAAAAAGTAAGGAAAGGGAGAAAAATCCAATTTCAGCAAGGATAATATTACTTTCACAACTAGTTTCAAAAGGTTACTATTTGGTCCAAGTACTTTTTTCTTCTCACTATAGTTTAACCTCAGAATTATTTCCATAAATACTTACTGAGTTGAATCAACAAGAAGAATTTAGGGAATATCAGTTGTACTCACAGCACTATCTTGGAACCAATGAGAATAGAAAGTAGGACCAAAATCCATTCCTCAATAGATAAGTAGTCAAAGGATATGAATAGTTTTTGAAATAATTGCTAATTATAAAAATTCTTAATTGCTATTTAGAAACATGCTCCAAATCAATAATAGTAAGAGAAATTCAAATTAAAACAACTTTAAGGTTTCCCCTCTCACCTGGGAGATTGACCAAGATAACAAAAATTGAAATACCCAATGTTGGAGAAGTTGTGGGAAGAAAGGAACTGTAGTACACTATTGGTAGAGTTGTGAATTGGTCCAACCCTTCTGGCTCTTCATTTGTATGCAAAAAAATGTGACTTAATTGTTCATACCTTTTGACTCAAAAATCTTTCTATTAGGCATCTTCCCCAAGGAGCTGAAAGACAAAAACAAAAGAGTTACTTCAGGACTCTTTGTGATAGTAAAAAAGAAACAAGGCAGGTGCCCATTCAATGGAGAATAACTAAGTAAACTGTAGCATGTGACTTTAATGAATATTTTTGTGCAGTAAGATAAGAGGAATTCAGAGGAACTTGGGAAGATTTTTATAAACCCACATGGAGTACAATAAACAGAATGACAATATGCACCATGACTACTACAACAGGAAGGAAAAGATCATGAGAAGAAAACTGAGCTCAGAGTGATTGAAAAAGCAAAAAATAGTCCTAGAAAACAGATAAAGGAACATACCTATCTATTGCCTTTGGACAAAGGTAAGGGAGTAGAGCGTTGTATACATTATCAGAGATGGTGACTTTGAGGTAGTTTTGCTTACTTGTTTTTCTTTGTTACAAAAGAGGATTCATTGGGGGGCAGTTAGGTGGTGCAGTGGATAGCGCACTAGCCCTGGAGTCAAGAGGATCTGAGTTCAAATCTGGCCTCAGACACATAACACTTAGTAGCTGTGTGACTCTGGAAGAAGAAGAGGATTCAATGGGGGGCTGAGGATGGGAGTGAGGGATGGGTGGAAGGACCAGGTCACTGGTAAATATCTAGAAATAACTGTAATATAAGAATAAAAGGCATCAGTAAAACATTTTTGAAGTACAAAAAGAGGAAATAAAGAAAGAAAAGAAAAGACAAGATTTCACCAGTCACCTCTTGAGATACTCGGAACTGAAAACACCCAGAAACTTCACAGCCAAAATCCAGTTGGAGGGGAAATACAGCATCCTACAAATTTGAGTATAATCCAATGGGGGAAAATTGATTTTTGGAGAATAGAAGACTTTCAAGTATTCCTGATGAAAGGACCAGAGTTGAGTAGAATCTTTGAAGAAAATAAAAGCAAAAAAAAAAAAAAAGATTCCACTAGTCACCTGCTGAAAAATACACAAAACTGAAAACACTAGGAATGTCACAGCCTGAAAACAGTCAGGGGGAAAAAATAGCATCTTACATATCTGAGTATATGCCAACAGAAGGAATATGGATTTTTATTAGAATAGAAGACTTTCAAGTATTCCTGATAAAAGGACCAGAGTTAAATAGAGTCTTTGAAATGCAAACATAAGAGACATGAAAAACCTTTAAAGATAAATACATTTGAGCAATTGGAAAGAGTTTAATGATAATAAGGTCCTTATATTCCAGTAGGGGGAGAAGAAATGAGTGTCCTTTCGGAACCCCATTGTCTTTGAGATTTCTTTATGGTTATTTTACACACAACATGACACAGAAATCAATATCAGTTTTCATTTCAAACAGTCCTCCAGTTTCTTTGTCTGTTTTTTTTATATAGAAGACAGCCCTTGCTGACTGAAATAAGTTTAGTAAGAAAACAGTTGTATCTTCTCTAAGTCTCAACAGAAAACAGGCAAGTAATATAGGGCAAAAGGATTATAATATTCTTTTATCCAGTTGGGATTTTCTAAGGTTTAGTTCAGTGGTCTTAAACCTAGCCAAAAAAAAAAAAAGGCAGGAGTAAGCTTCATAAATAAAGCACCTTGGATTGTGGAGTGAGTATTAACACAACAAATACATACCTAGAGGATTGTTCAGGGCTTTTCCTTATCTTGCAACATATAAAATTAGTGAGGTGGGGTTCTTTATGGTAATACAAAAGTAGCTATGAGTCCTTAGGCTACAAGAGCAAAGGTTTTGTTTATTCAGCAAAAGCAAACAATATTGAATTTTACGTTCACAAGGGAAAGATATGGCAGGTGGTTAGAATTCCTAAATAACTCTCATTTTAATGAAAAGTATGTGTGTGAGTGCGTGCATGTGTGTGTGTATGTATGTGCATGCATGCATGTGTGTATATGTTTGCACGTGTTTATCTCAGGCTTCATTCCACTATTTTAATAAGTAATCTTTCTGGCATGGCACTTGTTCTGACTTGTTATCCTGGCTCTGGGTTCTGAGACCACATTAGAGCTCACAAAGATGTGCCAGGACAAGGTATAGTCAGCACTTTGGGAATGCTGAAAGCTTGCAGGCCCAAGCCTGATCTGTTTCTGAGAGCCTGGAAAAGCACAACTCTCAATACCCCAAGAAAACAGCAATAGGACCAGACAAATCTTCCCTCCCATAGTGCACCAGAGCCTGGCCTTAACATCAAATCAAGAAGTAGGGTAAAAGAATGAGTACCCAAACAAATGATCCTACCACAAAGAGATATTATAGTGATAAGGATGCTCAAGACACAAACCTATAAGATAAGGACTCCAAAGATCTATGAGCAAAGCTTCAAAGAAAAATACAACTTGGCTACAAATTCAACATGAATTCCTGGAAGAGATAAAACAAGAGTTTTGTTTTTTATCAATGAAATGAGAATTTCATTGAACAGAAGTAAAACAGAATAGAGGGGGGAAATGGAAAAGAAATGAAAGCTGTGGAAGAAAGAAATGGAAAGAGGATTAACAGCTTGGCACAAGAGGTATAAAACCTTGCTCAAGCAACAAACTCCCTAAACACTATAATAGATCAAACAAAAGTAAATGACTCCATGAGACCAGAAATATTAAAGCAAAGTTAAAACACTAAAAAAATAGAAGAAAACATAAGGTATCTCATATTAAAAACAAATGATCTATAAAACAGATTAAGGAGGAAAAAATAAGAATCAGCAGACTCCCCAAACATCATAGCCAAAGTGAAAAATATAAAGAATTGGTCACCACCTGAAACTCCAAAATGAAAACTCCCAGAAACATTGTAGTCAATATCCAGACCTTTCAGATCAAAGCAAAAATATTGCAAGCGGCCAGAAAAAAAGAATTCAAGTATCAAGAAGCCACAATCAGAAACAGACATAAGTAAGCAACCACCACTATAAAAGAAGCAGAGAGCTTGGAATGTGATATTCCTGAAGGGAGAAGGATATAGGCTTACTGCCAAGAATAACTGATACAGAAATAATCCTACGCAGGGGAAAATGGGCTTTTCATAAAACAGTGGACTTCCAAGCATAGCAGATGAAAAGACCAGAGCTGCACAGAAACTTTGAAGTTCAAACACAGGAATGAAGAGAAACATAAAAAGGCAAACATAAATGAACAATGATCATTAACTAAACAAGGATAAACAGCTTACATCCTGATACAGGGAAATGATACATGTATCTCCTCTGAACCCTTCTATTATCAGGACTCATAAAGGGAATCTAATTGGACCAAAGGTTTCAAAGTGGTTATATTATATCTTAATTATCTTAGAAGAAAAATGTTAAGGGAAAAGAGAAATACATTGTGGAAAAGGGTAAAGGAAGGTTAGGGGAAAGTATCTCACGTAATCAAAGTATGCAAGTAGAAGTCTGTACAAACAAGGAAGAGGGAATGGGTGTACAGCTGACACTGAAACCTCACTCTTATCTGAATTGGTGAAGGTAGGGAGGAATATGCATGCATGCTCACGCCTGGTTCTGGATTCTTGGTTCAGTTTGAAATCTCATATATAGGTTTCAGAATTGACTTTGTTCTAATCACAGCCTCCAACATCTGTTAAATTTGCATTGGATTGAAAGACTGTCTAATCCAAGATCCCAGACAGAAAAACTCCTAGGAATGTAATGTGTTCTCCATTATGAAGTGGCCCAAGACCAAGGGAAGGGACCTTTGGCTGATTTTCACTTCCTCCCCTGGTGTCAAGTTGTGGCTGTTTTGCTCTAGGTCTTTTTTGATAATAATAGTAGTAGAAACAGAGACCAAGAAAAGAAAAGTGTTCTGTCAAAGGTCACATAACTAGTTATGATAACCACAGCTCACATTTATATAGGGTTTACGTTTATATATAGTTTACACTGGGTACATTGTTTAAACAGCAACAAGAATGTCCATATCTATGAAATCACAGATCTATTAAAGTGTTTTGATATTCCACATGGTTTTATTTAAAATAACCATGTAAAGTAGTTAGTTAGGGAAGGTTTTACTAATTCCTTTTTATTGATAAGGAAACACATAGAGAAGTTAAATGATTTCCTATAATTGCATTAGATCAGCTGGTCTCTTAATATCCCCTTTTTAGCTATTAGTTGATTCTATGATTCTAAAGCCTAAAGGTAGGGTAGACATCTCAGATGGATTGCCAACCACGTTGGAGTCATGGCCTACGTTCACCTCACTTACATGAATTTAGTTATACATGCATTTGGCCCCTCAAAAAAGAAAAAAAGGAAAAGAACCTATCTGTTCTAAAATGTTTATAGCAACTTTTTTGTGGAGGCCAAGAATTGGAAACTGAGGGAATGCCTGTCAATTGGGGAATGGCTGAACAAGTTGTGGTATATGATTATGATGAAATGCTACTGTGCTATAAGAAATGATGAGCTCAATGATCTTAGAAAAACTTGGCACAAAATAATGAAGAATGAAATGAGCAGAACCAAGTGAACACTATATACAGTAACAGTGACATTGTTTTAAGAATGACTTTGGGGGCAGCTAGGTGGCACAGTGGATAGAGTACCAGCCCTGGATTCAGGAGGACCTGAGTTCAAATCTGGCCTCAGACACATAACACTTACTAGCTGTGTGACCCTGGGCAAGTCACTTAACCCCATTGCCTAGCCAAAAAAAAAAGAATGACTTTGAATGAATAAGTTATTTTTACTATTATAAATACCCAAATAAACTATAAAGGGCATATGAAGAAAGACACATCCAGAGAAAGAATTGATAAATAGAACTATGTCTAGAATAATTTTACATATATATATGTATATATATATATATATATATAATATATACATATATAAAACCTATTTGTGACTAATGGTAGCCATCTGGGGGTGGAGGGAAGAGAGAACAAAAAAGAAATTTACATGATAATGTATATTTGAAAGGAATAGCAAGTTGTTCTGAGTAGATTTGAAGTTTCATGTGCAATCATCTTTTTATTACACTGTTATAGAAATGCTTGTTTTATTTCATAAATTAAAAACAAAATTTAATATTGATTCAAAAAAGAGAAGAAAAATAATTGTAATAATGTTGGCAAAATGCCATTCCATTCAATGAATAAATGTTTCAGTTAATGTCTTAGTTGGTCTCAGTTTCTATGTGCTTCTCATAGTGTACTGAGTGTGATTTTAGAACCTTCTGTTCACCGTAGATATAGTGTAGTCATTCTGCTTCAGCAAATGAAAATAATATTGGTCCAACTTTATTGAGGCTTTCTTAGTCACCTAGAAGGACCCTGCTGTGTTTCTATTGCTTTCTTTGTGCCCTCTCTTTTCTCCATTAAAGTAGGAAAAATCACTGTCAAGCACTCTAATACAGAGGTTATTAGTTGTGAAGCCCTTTCCAGAGCATTTTTTTCCATCATACTAATCAACACTTTTCCTGCTAGCAAACACTTGACCTGTTTTTATTTTCTTCTTATGTGAGCAGAAGTTCTAGTTTTCACCTCTCTATCCTGATCAATAGCTTAGCTGAATGTCTGGAAAAATAAAATGGTCACTTGATTTTTTTTCCATAGCAACCATCTCAGATCCATTGCCTCTCTGATATAAATTCCCTCTATATCTAAACTGCCATTTCCTAATTGCAGCTGTTTAAAAATATTATACAGTACTTTATGGGCAACTTAAGGTTGTCAAGGACAAATTTGACTACAGGGGATTTCTGTCTGACATGCTAATTTTAGAACCTAATTCTTAACTACTAGAAATAATTCTGCTATAATTTCAGTCTCAAATTTGGCACAGTTTGGCCACTACATTGAGGCAAGTCTCATTTCAGTAGATTTTAGGTGAATGACATGGTACTAAAGATGTCAGGGAAAGTATACCTAAAGCAATGAATTATGGAGTGATAAAGTCTGTGTATATTTGAATTCTAAAAAGGAAGTGGCAAAAAGTATCAGAGTAATGTTGAAGAGGAAGACCAATACCTTTTAAAACTTTCAGTAGGGTAGACTGATCTTTTGTTTGCTTAAGTTCTGGGCATAATTTTATTCTAATCTTATGTGATAAATATAGATATAGATATATCACATAAATACAAGTACATAAGAATGCACATGTATATATATATATGTATTCTTACATACATGTGTTTGTATAATATATACACACATTTATGTGATATATTTATGTGCATTGTACATGTACGTGTATATATGTATGTATTATGTACATATATGGGCAGCTAGGTGGTGTACTGGATGAAGTGTCAGACCTGGAATCAGAAAGACCTGAGTTCAAATCTAGCTTCAGACACTTACGAGCTATGTGACCCTGGGTAAGTCACTTAACCCAGTTTCCTCATCTATAAAATGAACTGGAGAAGGAAATGGCAAACCACTCCAGTATCTTTGCCAAGAAAACCTCATATGGAGACATGAAGTGTCAGACACCCATAAAATAACTGAACAATAACACATACATATGTACATTTGTAAAAAAAATTTAAATAATAATTTATCATAATGCTCTAGGGGAAAGATAAATATGTGTGTGTGTGTGTGTGTGTGTGTGTGTGTACGTGAAAGGTCTATAGATATCTATATCTGTATAGATAGTGTCAACCTTTACTGAGTTCGTTCTTAGAAAAACAAACAAAATAGTCTGCAATATGTGTTTATTTCTCTCAAAGCTTGTGGAACATATATATATAGACATATGCATGGGAGTTTCATCATGTAAATGAACTCAAAGATGAACAGACAGCACAGACCTTATATGTTCAGAGCAATTCTCTCTCACTCCACCCTCCCTTCCTGGCTCAGGATACTATGTCAGAGAAAATTATAGTCTCCAAATGTTTAACCATGATATAAGAAAGGAATTTCTTAAGTGAATAGATTGTAAATACTAATAAGATAGGAAAATGTCAAAGTGAAGAAGTATTCTATATAGATAGGTCGAGAAAAACAGAGAAAGAGAGAGAGAGAGAATGAGAATTTTCTTTTTCCATAGGTGAAAAGTGAAGTTTGTTATTGTTTGGGACTCTTCATGACCCTATTTGGGTTTTCTTAACAAAGATACTGGAGTGGTTTGCCATTTCCTTCTCCAGCTCATTTTACAGATGAGGAAACTAAGGCAAACAGGATTAAGTGACTTGACTAGGATCACACAGCTAGTAAGTATCTGAGGATGGATTTGAACTCACAAAGATGAGTCTTCCTGACTTGAGACCTAGCAATCTAACCACCGTGCCATATAGCTGCCCCCAGAAATTGAAGTACAGATATATTAAAGGATTTGACTAGAATCACATAGCAACCCAAATATGGAACTAGAAATTGAATGTGAACTTCCATATTATCATAGGTCCAGGCTTAATCTCTTAATGCGTTTTTTTTTTTTTAATTGCAAGAGGGGAGAGGATTCTAGGAAGACGGTGGAGTAAATCAGAAAATCTAATTTCCTGGACAACAAGGCAGAACATTATTTCACAGGGAATGCAGAGCAACAGAAATAAACAAAAGTTAGGGTTAAGCAGTTTTTTTCTTTTAAGACAACTTGAGAAGATCCCAGGAAGACCTCCAGGGGCTCAGGTTCAGCCAGAGTGAAATTCAAACACCACCCAGCTGACTCTGCAGAATCAACAAATGACAAGCCTGGGGGCAACTGGGCAAGGAGGCAGCCTCAGTCTTAGAAACTATCATCTCACCAACTGTGCGGGGAGTCTGACAGCTGAGTAGGAGAAGATTGAACGATCTTCCACTGGTGGCCAAGCACAGTTGTGCAAACCAGACTCTTCCCAGTCTGCAGCCGTAGGGGAGAAGGAGCTAGCACATACCTGCTGAGTGCAGCTGTAGTAGCTGCTGGCTGTGGAGACTTGCAAGGCATGCAGAGAGTCCCTGGTTTCAGTTCTGGGCCAGAGAGGACAGCTGTAGTTTGTAGCCACGGGACGGGCTGGAGGGAGCTAGACCACTTGCAGGACAGTGTGACTGGGGGCCCTAGCCATGGATTAGGCATGAAGAGGAGAGCCCAAGGTTGAGCCCCAGGACAGACCTGAGAAAATAACAATAAGAAGGACCTGAGACTTGGGGTATTATTCCCCATACCTCAGGACAATAACTTGATTACACTAATAGCTGCTAAAAACAAAATAAAACAAAAATAAAAATGAGTAAGCAAAGGAGAAAGAACCCAACCAGATAAAGCTATCATGGGGATAGAGAAGATCTGGGTTCATATTCAGAGCACAAAAAGACTTCTTGGAGGAACTTAAAAGGGATTTTAAAAATTAAATAAGAGAGATAGAGGAAAATGGGGGGGGGGGAATAAGAGCATTCCAAGAAAAAAAAATTATGAAAAGAAAATCAACCAATTTGAAATAGAGAATCAAAAACTTAAGGAAGAAAATTCCTTGAAAACTACAATTGGGCAAAAAAAAAGCTAAT
Source organism: Vombatus ursinus (assembly GCF_900497805.2). Taxonomy (NCBI): domain Eukaryota; kingdom Metazoa; phylum Chordata; class Mammalia; order Diprotodontia; family Vombatidae; genus Vombatus; species Vombatus ursinus. The sequence goes on along the minus strand of NW_020954587.1, from coordinate 9,833,044 downwards.
GATATTTTAAGACACCAAAAAATAATAAAACAAAATCAAAAGAATGAAAATAAAGAAGAGAATATGAAACATCTCATCAGAAAAACAACTGATCTGGAGAACAGATCAAAGAGAAATAATATAAGAACAGTCAGACTACCTGAAAATTATGATTAAAAAGAGAATCTTGATACAACATTACAAGAAATTATCAAGGAAAATTGCCCTGAAGTTCTAGAATAAGAAGGCAAAGCAGAAGTAGAAAAAAAATCCAGCAATCAGCACCTGAAAGAGATTCCAGGAGAAAAACTTACAGGAATATGATGCCAAGTTTCAAAACTCCCAGGTTAAGGAGAAAATACTGAAAGCATCGAGAAAAAAAAATTAAACATCGAGGAGCTAGAATAAGAATTGCACAAGATCTAGCAACTACTATGTTGAAATACTGTAGGTATTATATTTCGGAAAGCAAAAGAGCTGGGGCTATGCCCAAGGGTAATTTACCCAGCAAAGTTAACTATAATCCTGAATTAAAAATAACAAAGGCATTTAATGAACTGAAAGACTTTCAGGTATTTGCGACTAAAACATCAGAGCCTAAGGGAAAATTCAACATATAACATCCAGGAAAAAATAAGGTAAACATCAAAGACCAATTACAAGGAACTCAAAGAGGTCAAATTGTTTACTTCTTGTATGTGAAAATATTATCAGTGCTCTTATGACTGTCACCATTATTTGGGTAGTTTGAAAAAAAACGACTTGGGCTGATGATGGGGTGATTCTTAAAAAATAAAATTGTGTAGGGAGAGATAAAAAGGAATAATTATCTCATACAAATGAGGCATAAAAGGAAAAATTAATATTGAAGAAGCTAGTAGGGAAAGTAGTGATGGAACCTTACTCTCATCAGGAATGGGTTAAAGAGGGAACAACATATATATCTAGAAAGTATAAAAGTCTTCTAAATACAGAAAGAATTAAGAGGGCAAGGGGATAGAGCAGGGGGAGAGGATAAAGGAGGGACTCCTAGAAGGATGGGTAAGTTAAAGAATAGGAGGGCAAGGTAATGGGTAGAAGTAAAGCAGAGGAGTGATGATGGATAGGAATAGGGTGAGAAGGATAGTGAGGAAATATAGGAAGGAGGAATATACACAATAAATAATTATAGCTTAGAATGTGAATGGGCTGAATCTACCCATAAAACAGAAACTGACAGAAGATTAAAAATTTGAATTCAACAGTATGTTGCTTTAAGGAAACACTATAAAAATGAGAGATATACACAAAGATAAAATAAAGGTCAGGAGTAGAATTTATCTTGTAAAAAAAAATCAGGGATAGTAATCATGATCTCAAAGTTAAAGCTAAAATAAATTTAATCAAAAGAGGAAAATAGGGAAACTACACTACATGTCAGCAATATTACTTAACATTGTTTTAGACCATTTAAAATAACAAGGCAATATAAAATACTTGAGAGTTTACCTGCAAAACAGACACAGGAACTTTATGAACATAAACATAAAACACTTTTCATACAAGTAAAGTCAGACCTAAATAATTAAAGTATTGTTCATGGGTAGGTAAAGCCAATATAATAAAAAAGACTAAAAACTTACTTAACTAATCTATTTATTCAATGCTATCCCAATTAGATTACTAAAAGTTATCTTACTAAGTTAGAAAAATAATAACAAAGTTCAAATGAAATAACAAAGGGTCAAGAACTTCAAAGAAACCAGGAAGAAAAGATCTAAAGGAAACAGATTCAGTAGTATCAGACCTTAAACTATATTATAAGGTGAGAGAATTGTTGAAGTATAAAATAGATAATTTTGATTATTTTAAATCAAAATTTTCTTGTATAAATAAAGCCTATGCAGCCAAGAATAGAAAGACTGCAGAAAAATGGAGGGAAACTTTCATAGACAATCTCTCAGACAGGATGTGATTGGGTTGAAATATTTCTGTGATATAGGAAATGATGAGCTGGTTGATTCAGGAAAACATGGAAAGACTTGGACTTATGAAGAAAGATGCTATCCACCTTCATAGAAACAGATGACAAGTAGAAATAATCATAGTATAGTCTTACATATATGTGTATGAGCATATATGTGTACATATGTGTATTTTTATAGATATCTATATGTATATGTGTGTATATTATATATATATACACACACATACACACATTTAATTGTAGCCTTCTTTAGCATGGGGGTGGAAGGAGGGAGGGGAAAAATAAAGTAAAAAGTGCACTGCAGAGAACAAAAGAAAATCTACAAGGAAGCAAAGAAAATCTGGGCAGCTTTGAAAACAACATGTATTTATTATATAGGTTTTCTTGAAATGGAAATTTGTTGTTTTGTATTGAATCCTCTCTTGTGTTCTGCTATATACATGGCAATGCGTTTTTTTAAGTTTAAAATAAATAATAAAATTTACCAAAAAAAAAAAGAAACTGCTAGAACACCTACTTTGATAACAAAATATTAAATATCAGCACATTTTTTTAGAGATGACATAGAATTTCTCCATTAAATGGTATAGTGGTAGAGCACTGGATTTGGAGTCAAATAATCAAGGTTTGAATCCTCTAACCAAGTCATACACTAGACCTTACTTTCCTCCTATAAAATGATGGGATTGTACTAGACCTCAAGGTTCTTTTTCAGCTATAAACATCTGATCCTTTGATGCATAAATGCAAATCCCTTGCCAAAGACTTTGCCAAAACATGTGGGGAAAAGGAAAGAAGATTTGGCTAGATAAAGAAGTGGTCTTACTGTCATTAAGAAGCTCTATGTTCAGACTACTTTCTTCTTTTTTGTTGTTATTTTTTTCTCATAGTTTTTCCCTTTTGTTCTGATTCTTCTTTCACAACATGACTAATGTGGAAATAGGTTTAATGTGATTGTACATGTATAACCTATATCACATTGTTTGCTATCTTGGGGAGGGGGGAGGGTAGGGAGGGAGAAAAAATTTGGAACTCAAAATCTTACAAAAATAAATGTTAAGAACTATTTTTACATGTAATTGAAAAAATAAAATGCCATTAAGTGGGAAGGGAAAAGAAGTTCAAAGTTCCACTAAAATGCCACTTCATTTATAATTAAATAAATGGCATTTGAGTTTAAAAAAAAAAAGTCTCATGTCAAGAAAACAACCTTTCTTGGGAGGATAAACAAAGATGGAGCAACTTCAGCAAAATGAAATGAAGATGCTCCTGCAACATCTGCATCAATATGACTCGGATCCTTGAGAATAACTTCCTTACAATTAGAAGTAGAAGTGATCTGATCTTGTGTCATTTGTATCTAGATCTTCATTACTATTGACTTGGGCTTTTATTTAACAATTCCCCGGGGTACTGTCGGTTGGATTTAGGCGACTGCTGCCCATGGAGAGTCTTTTTTACTTCTACCCTTGGAGCTTATCCAATATAACTGATAGTGGTTTTCAGCCTCCTCTTAGGTCATTTGATGATCCATAGCAGAAAATTTTTTAAATCTCTGAAAAATAAAGGGCTTTGGGAGTAAACTAATTCACTATGCTTATGCAGAAAATAGTGTTTTCTTGTTTAACCTAAAAAAAAAGCCAGTGTACCATCATGACCATGGAGAAATAGTCTCATGCACAGTAGTAGCCAATATTGATGCAGATGACAGGAAACAAGTGATCAAAAATGTTTGAATGATGATCAAAACAGGTTCAGAGAAAAATTTTTGTCATTAGAAATTATATTTTCATTTATTTTGGAAGCCAAGTGTATATATTCTAGGAAAAAAAAATCTTGTGTCATCATAAGGAAAACTTGATCGGAAATTGGAATTGGCTTCATATCCCTTGCAACTCCCTAAGCCACCGTGTACTGAATGTAAACATTTACTATAAGCAATTGTTGGATCATCTATGTCCATAGGCAGGTGGTACTGCATAGTACCTGACTCCAAGACTTGGAGTCAGGAAAACCCCTATTCAAGTCCCACCTCTGACACATACTGGGTGTGACCCTCCACTCTCTAAGGGACTACAAGTTGCAGAGAAGGTGGCAATCTGTATTGGTAGAACGAGGTTCATCACCAAGAGTTCATCACCCTAAGGAAATAACAAGTCTCAAGTCCTGAATTAAATGCCATGATTTGGTTCTAGTTAGTAACATTCTACCTATTCTACCATCAACACTTACATGGCTATTTTCATGTTTCAGTTTGTCTTCATACTCTGTTCTTTCTTGTTGTTCAGTCATTTTTCAGTCATGTCCGACTCTTCATGACCCCATTTGGGGTTTTCTTGGCAAAAATACTGGAGTGGTTTGCCATTTCCTTCTCCAGCTCATTTGACAGATGAGGAAACTAAGACAAACAGGGTTAACTGATTTGCCCAAGGTCATACAGCTAGTAAGTGTCTGAGACCATATTTGAACTCACAAAGAAGGGTCTTTGTGACTCCAGGCCTGGCACTCTATCTACTGCATCACCAAGCTGCCTCCATGCTCTGTTATATTTAAATGGTCAGTCCCTCCAAGTTACTATAATTTTTCATACTATATCATGGCTTTCTTCTTTGTTATATACCTCAGCAATGCTAATCATTCTTCACATTAGGAAATAGGAGGAAATATTGCCTCAATTTTATTAATTGATAATTAAGGCAAAGATGCACTCCAGGCCACACAAGGAATCACTGTCATAACTGAGATTAGCACTAATAATTTCCTAGAAACAAATCCTATCCACAAAATATATCTAACCCTTTTTTGAATTTAAATTTCATAAACTATCCAAATTACAAGCATATCACGTTGTTGATTACTAAGCTATAGGTTTCTAAGAGCAATTTTCCTCTGAAGAACTGTGGTTCATGTGATTTTTACAATCATCTACTCATTAATTAAATTTCACATTATATTTATTTTTATTTAAATATTTGTATATTGCCTTGTCTGGCAATGGTTTTTTGATAAATTTTCAGCAGATAATTTTGCCACTCTAATGAGCTCAGGGTATTAGAAATCACTAGACAAAATTTCAAATACCATTTTTAATTTTGATTCTCATTTAAAAGATGTCAAAGGAAAAAGTGAATATAAACCTTTGTAGCAATTTAAAAAAGCACATCCCAGATGCCTATTCTTTGTCTGGAGGGGAAAAACCAATCACTGTCTTTTTCATAATTATTAAAAACCACCAGGGTTTATACAAACATTTATATGGAATTGAATAGGATGTGGAATGTATGCGTAGACCCTGAAAGAAATCACTTAGTGGTGAAGAAAATTTTCTAATAAAAATTATATGACTCCCAACATTAATTTTACAATTCATTTTCATTCCTCTTTGCCCTGCATTCCTGATACTTCTGGACTTTTTCTACACTGCTCCAGAAACCCTGTTACCCTGAAAATTCATTCCACCCCTGGACTTCACACATTGGAAGTACCCTCTGCCCCTTTAGTCTCTCTCTCTGATTGGCTACTCCTTCCCAGAACCTCTGTTTTAAGGAGGGGGTTTAGGCCAAAGAGGGAATGACATATACATTCAGTTGGGTATAGAAATCTATCTAACCCTACAGGGAAGTAGGAAGGGAAGACGATAAGAGAAAGGGGTGGGGCTGATAGAAGAGAGGGCTGATTTAGGGGAAGTGGTTAGAAGCAAAATGCTTCTGAGGAGGGATAGGGTGAAAGGAGAAGGAGAGAAGGATAAACAGGAGAAAATAGGATGGAAGGAAATACATAGTAATCGTAACTGTGAAAAAAAATTTACAGCAAGTTTCTTTGCTAAAGGCCTCATTTCTCAAATATATAGAGAATAGAATCAAATTTGTAATACAAGTTATTCCCCAATTGATAAATGGTCAAAAGATATGAAAGGCAGTTTTCAGATGAAGAAATTGAAACTATCTATAGTCATATGAAAAAAAGCACTAAAGCCCTGCGGTACCACCTATCAGACTGGTTCATATGACAGAAAAGGGAATTGACAAATTTTAGAGGGAATATGGGAAAATTGGGATATTAAAGCATTATGAAGTGATCCAACCATTCTAAAGAACAATTTGTAACTATGCCCAAAGGGCTTTAAAACCATGCATATCTTTTGACATAGCAATATTACTATTAGGTCTATATCCCAAAGAGTAAAAAAAAAAAGGGAAAAGACCTATATGTACAAAAATATTTATAGCAGCTCTTTTTGTAGTGGCAAAGAATTGGAAATTGAAGGGATGCCTGTCAATTGGAAATGGCTGAACAAATTGTGGTTTTGATGGAATACTATTGTGCTATAAGAAACGACAAGCAGAATTATTTCAGAGAAACCTGGAGGAACTTAAATGAACTGATGCAAAGTGGGGTGAGCAGGACCAAGAGACCATTGTACAGAGGAATAGCAAAATTGTATGATGATCAATGCTAAATGATTTAGCTATTCTCAACAATATAATGATCCAAGATAATTCCAAGGGATTTCTGATGAAAAATGCTATCTATCTTCAGAGAAAGAACTGATGGAGTCTGAATGTAGATCAAAACGATCTCTTTTTTTACTTTATTTTTCTTAAGTTTTTGTTAGTCTTCTTCCATGACATGACTAATGTGGAAATATGTTTTGCTTGACTGCACATTTATAACCTATATCAAATTACTTGCCTTTTCAATGAAGGGGGAGAGCAGGGAGGGACTGATTTTGGAACTCAAAATTAAAAAAAAGAATGCCAAAAATTGTTTTTAAGTGTAATTAGAAAAAGAAAATATTGAAATAAAACAAAAATATATAGTAATTATACAAAGAAATTATATAAGGAGCAATAATTAAACTTATGACTGCTGATCACTGAAGAATTAACAATGAGTAACACTCACAGGGCAATGGGGAGTGTGAGCAGGCTGAAACACAAAAGAAATAAGGAAGTAATCAATAATAATAGCAGAGCCTACTGTATCCTAGACTGAGCTAAGCACTGGGGATATAAGGGCAAAAGTGAAAAACTAGAGTGAGAAAAAGAGTATGATCTACTGGAGAAGATGAGGGGAGGGAATAAGGAGTGATTGTAAGGTGTCCAGCTTTGTTAAAAAAAAAAAGTAAAGGAAGAAAACCATACATACACACACACACACACACACACACACAAATATACATATACATATATATACATATATATATAAAATGCCAACTATTATTGTCCTTCAAAATTCTATGCTGTCCCTTCTTTCTATGCTTTCCTTTACCTGGAAGCCCTGAAATTCTCCATAGACAAGAAATCAGAACCATCTGTCTTCAGTAGCCAGGTAAAGTTTTTATCATAAGGTCCTGTACAAGATGATACAAGGTTGCAGCTTAAGAGAGAGAATAGGACTTAATAAAGAGATATTTGAGATGTTGACAGAGGGGATGATAATTGAACCCATGTGAGCTGATGACATCATCAAATAAAACAGTATAGAAGAAATGTAAATTAGAAATGGGGGAAAGGTAAAGGAATAACTACTTGTATCATACCTACTTTGTGCCAGGCATTGTGCTAAGTGCTTTACAAATATTATCTCATTTGACCCCCACAACAACGCAGCAAGACAGATGCTGTTATTATCTCCATTTTACAGTTGAGTCAACTATTTTATAAATTAGATATGCACGTATTAGATATGCTTATGCACATTTTTAGTTGAAGTAGAGGTACACTATACCTTTAAAGATCTGCTTAAGTAAACTTGTACAAAAATGTCTTGAAGAAGTTTAGCCTGTGATATTCCAGGGCACTAGAATTAAGAGGAGTTAGGAAAAGCTCCTTGCAGAAGGGCAATTAAGGATTTTATAGATTAAAAGTAATGACAATACACATTAAACAGCTGAACAAGAAATTAAGTAAAATGAATATTTGAAACTCAGTGAGAATTGTCCAAGAAGGGAATCTAGATCTGAATTCCTTGACATTTGATACTTCAAGGCCTAGGAACTGTGGTTTAGCATGCTTAGCAAATACACATAGGGCACATGCAAATATAACCAAGAGAAATAGTTTAAATCCAGTCTTGACCGTAAGAAGCTCATTTATTCATGGAGTTTGGGACACGTATTAACGCAAAGGCAGATGCCTTAAATATTATTTCGTGCTCCCACTGTTAAAAGTAATGGCAGCATATTTGCAAGGGTCATCCTCCCCACTTATCCCCTCCCCAATTAATCAGACAGGGCCTAGGCACCAAGTTTGAATCAATTAATCAAAAGTAAATTGTATGTGAATGAATTCTGAATATAGAGTCCATCCCTACTGGCTTGCAGTTGGCGAAGAGGAATGATTTGCTTTTCTTGAGATGCATAATAGCATAATAGCTTACACATATGTAGGGTTTCTTCACAACAGTAGAACTGGCCTGAATTTTCTCTAACCCCGTGTGTGAAATACTCACCTTCCTCATCTCTGCCTACCAGCTTCCTTCCCTGGCCTCCTTTTAGTCCCAACTTATACCTCACCTTCTACAAGGAGCCTTCCCCAATTCTTCTTAATTCTAGTGTCTCTTCTTTTAATTATTTCCAATTTATCCTGTACATAGTGTTTTTTAAACATTTTTTTTGCTTGTTCTCTCCTTGTGAGCTCCTTGAGGGCAATGTATTGTCTTTTACCCTCTCTTTTTATATCCCCAGCACTCAGCACAGTGCCTGGCTCATCAGAGGTACTTAATAAATACTTATTGATTAACCAATCTGGAGTCAGAAGCTCTTCATTTGTATCCTTTCTGCCATTTATTACCTACCTGTGTGACCCTGGGCTAGACTAGTTGGCCCTCAGTTTCCACGTTTGGAAAATGAGTGGGTTGAACGAGATAAACTCTGAAGTCCTTTTCAATCATAGTCCATCTATGAACTAGTCTCTGAAGCAGATGGAATAAGTAGTTTTATGCTAATTCTATAGATGTAGAAACTGTCTTAAAGGGGTCGATTTGCTTAGCTATTTAGCTGCAGAACCAAAACTTGAGCACAGCTCTTATAACACCACGTGCACATTTACTACACCATTATAGCTCCACTGGACAGAGTATGTCCAGCTGTGCCCCAATGAGGAAAGAAGAGCCTGAAGAACTTTCAAAGGCCTTGGGGGAGAGTAGAGGGAAGGGGAGAGGAAGGAGTATTTATTAATCACCTACTTGGTGTATTGATACACCAAGCATTGTGCTAAATGCTTTACAAATTTCCCATTTGATCCTCACAACAACCCTTCTAATTATGATCCTCATTTTACAGTTGAGAAAACTGAGGCAGACAGCTTAAGTGACTTGCTCAAAGTCACACACCTAGTAAGTATTGAGGCTGAATTTGAACTCAGGCCTTCCTGACTCCAGGCCCAGAGCTCATTTCCCTATGCCACTTAGCCACTTCTAAGAGAACCATAAACATCAGAAAAGCAAGATCTATACATAAAAGCTGAAATGTCTGCTTTTGTTTGTTCATTTAAGCCTAGAGAAGAGAAAGGAGAGAAGCAACTTAAAGAAATATATATATATATATATATACCCCCACACATATACATATATATACACACACATATGACTGTGAAAAGGTTGGTACCCAGTTATCTTCCATCTTCACTGAGAGAAGAGCAAGAGATAAGGGACTTAAGCTATAGAGAAAGGAATTAAGTTAGGCATAAGGAAAAATTTCTTGACAACTAAAACTGTTTAAACTCCAATATGGGTTACCCTGAGAAGTTGAACAAGGCAGAGGGTAGGGGCTGAGAGGAAGGGGCAAGTCTCTTCTCTCATGGTCTTGGAAGACTGGATTGTAGTGGAATGGTCACTAGGTTCTAGATCCAGTCCTGACACAAACTAACTGTGTTATCTGAGATAATTTAAAGTCTGTGGGCCTCAGTTTCCACATCTGCAAAATAATCAGCTTCCATTACTTGTTCTAAGATCCCTTCCAATGCCCACATACTATGATTCTAAAATAAACTCATTTGTCTTGGCATATTGAATATGTGTTCTTGCCTAAATCAATCAACAAGCCATGCAGTCCCTGCCCTCAAGAAGCTTCCATTCTACTAGGGCAATATAGTTATCCCTTCCACATCATGACTTTCCCCATCACAGTTCTGATATATTGTGGGTCAGCATAAGAAATTAAGTGGGAATTTTTGGGGAGTTTTGCGGAAGCTGCAGATGACAGACACACACACACACATCAGTGGACACCACAAAGTCTATAATCAAATACTTAACCCAAATTTTACAATGAGGTACTGTAAACACCCCATAAAAAAAAAAGAAAAAAACTGAGATTTCTTCTCTGGTATGAAGGCAAGGCCAAAAATTTTATGCATATATTGCAGATCACAGGGGCACTGTTCCCCCAACCCCTGTGATGTTGAAGGGATAACTATATAACATCCATTGAAGAGAAGTGATTAGGGAAGAAAGCTTTGGGCTAGGTACACCCTGAGATTGTTAGTGGAGTCATAGCCCAAGCAGGCTGCCACACCTTTTCTCATGCACAGAGGCAGGTCAGATGTTCTGATACCCATACTGGCTACACCCTGATATTCTGGCAGATAGCTATAAGAGATGAAAGGTGGGCTGAGGCTTGTTAGATATAGAAGGCAGAGGTGAGCATTGACCCTCCCTCCAACCCACAACATTTCTGATCCGTGACAAGTCCTCAAGATGAATAGATTCACTCCTCCAGGACAGGGAAGCCAGATCTCTACAGAGCCGAGTTTCTAACTGGTGAGGAGAGATGGTCAGTGCCAGGGCATATGGCAAGATACCTATGATATCTAGACTGACAAACCTGTGAATGGTTGAATGCCAAAGGAATGACCTAAGGTCAAAGGGATAGAAAAGATGAAACTAAAAGTGTTCACTTACTTTCTACAACCTCTAATTTTATTGTTATTGTTATTTACAGCTTTGAACTGAAATGTTTAGGGAATTTATTCACACAGTTGCCATTGTACAGATCTAATTTCAGAGTTGTTACCTGAAGGCTGGAAATATACAAAATACCAGTGATGAAAATTATTTATTCTAAGGATACAATATTACTATTTTCATAATATTAAGTAACATTCTGTTAGGAATCAAAGGGTCATGTATAGTCTTCATTTTGTCAATCTACCTCCATCACTTCTAGGCATATCAGATGCACTAACAATCCTAGAGGTAGATTTAGAACTAGCACAGGGTGACTGGAGCTAAATCCTAGACAGTGCCATGGTGGGACACTACCTCATTCCCCTGAAGACTGCCTGCTACCTAACTGGCCTTATTTCTTTACCTGTCCTGAGTTGACATTGATATTTGATCATTCATCCATTTTTACTCAATAAATAAATATTTATTGAATGTTCAATATATTAAGGCCCTCCTCTTGCTTACAATCAGGCACAACTCATGGAAAGGACCTACTAATTGACCTTCACACCTCTTTCCCAAGGTTTTCTTCTTACTTCCCAATTATACCATTTGACCTGGACACCCCAAATCAGCAGGAACCAAGGTGAAGAGTGGTATGAACTGGAAGGGGATGGGGTGAAGTTCAGTGGGAATATTGTTTAGTGTGACACACCTCCCTACAATAAACTCTTACTCATTTCTAAAATGTCAGCAATTATTCTTGCACTACTTATCTCAGGGGGTGGTTGGGAGAAAAGTGCTTTGCAGACTACAAAGCCCTGTATAAAAGTCATCCCTCAGCAGGCATTTCAAGTCCCCTGAAGTTGTAAGAAGTAGAACAGGCAGAAAATATGCTCTGCTTAAAGATGACTAGAAAAGGGCTGCCCAGTTTCATAAGTGATAGTAAATGTCTTTGTAGCTCCTAAGAGATAAGGAAACTGAGGCCCAGAGAAGTAACTTACCCAAAAATGCGCAGCTAGATAAGATATTAGATTTAGGATCAGGATACCTGGTTCTAGTTCCTTCTCAGAGGTTTTTCATGAGCCTAGCCCCAAACTAGTGTCCTTATGTGAAGTACTTCTCACAATATAACTTGACTTTCAGATAATGCCGTGCCTATACTGTAAGTGAGAGCAGGGGCTTGACATAGTGGGTGCTCAAAAAAATTTTGGTTGAAGAATGAAAATGGATGAATGATTAAATACTGTACAGAAAGATTTCCTATAATGTTTGTAAAAAGACTAAAATGATAAGGGCCTACTATTTGATTCACTATAAAACTGCTGGGAAAATTGGACAGCAGTATGGGAGAAATTTAATGTATACCAACACCTCACACCTTACACAAAGATAAGATCCAAATGGATATGTGACCTGGATATAAAAGGTTACATCCTAAACAAATTAGGCAAAGATTCTAAATGTGGGTAATAACACCCCTGGGGGGCACTGGAATGATCCAGAGGGGTGATAGTAGTCTTGCGTGCAATTGGGGTAAAAAATTGTTGAGTAAAAATAGAGGTGGAAGCATCAGGAAAAAGGAGAAGACAAGAAAATTTTGAAAAACCATTTGTACATGTTTCATCTGTTGTTTAATAGAGTTAAAGTCACAGTGATTACACTATTTTCTAAATAGACACACAAAATGCAAGTTATAATCAATCAGTGGTCAAGTCCACCGACAGGTCTTAACAAACAAGTTTTGGCAGGTGAACTTGTCAGGTATTGTGGGAAAGTCCAGCATGCATTGGAAGGAATATGTGCATGTTATAACTTTATTTACAGTATGATACTATACGGTTACATGACATAATATTGCATCATCAAAATTTCAATGCAGGAAAATGTCCCACAAATTTACAATAAATTATTAAATTAAAAATGCGTCATTTTTTAAGAAAAATTTATATATTTTTTAAATGATGCAAATTTCAAAAAAAAAACCTGTTAAAGGGTTAAAGAAAGTAGATTTCCAGAGCGGCACTGAGTAATTTTTTTTAAAAAGAGGCAGTAGGCCAAATAGAACCTCTGCCTTATACAAAGATAAGCTCCAAATGGATATGCAACCTAGATATAAAAGGTCACATCCTAAACAAATTAGAGAAACCTGGAAAAATTACATATCAGATGTATGGATCGGAGAAAAGTTCATGACTAAGTTAAGAAATAAGATTATAGAAGATAAAATGAATTATTTTGATCATATATAATTACATAGTTTTTACATAAACAAATATAAAGTTAAGATTGCAAGGGAAATAATTAACTAAGAACTTGCTTTGCAGCAATTTTCTCTGATAAAGGGTCCAAGATAAATAAGGAGCTGATTCTAATAAGCTCACATTTCACTATCACTAGGAAAAAAATTAAAGGGGACAGGAAATTGACTAGTCATAACCAAATACTCCAAGAAGCATTTATTATACATATACAAAGCATTTTGCTTGAAATTAGAGATACAAAGATAAAATAAAAAATAGTTCCTGCCCTCAAGAAGCTTGCATTCACACAGAGGAATATAACATGAAAACAGGTAAGTGTATGCATAATTGTTTGTCCTTAGTTCTCACAGAGGACCAATGACATCAGGAGGGTGATGTCTTGACTTGAGAGTGAATTGAATTTAAGTTAGGTAAAGCTATGCAAAGTCATCTGCCTCACTCTCTTCTCCAGAGTCATCATAGTCTAGTGGCAAGACATAGGGCAAGGCAACTGGCGATGGCCGCAGAGACAGTGGGAGAACCTGGACTTTTTAACCTAATGTCTTTCCCAGGTGTCAGTTTTTCTGAGGCAACACCTATTCAGTGATTATAAGACTGAGTAAGAATTGAAGCAGGGACAGTTAGGTGTCACAGTGGCTAGAGCACTGGCCTTGAATTCAGGAGGACCTGAGTTCAAATCCGGTCTCGGATCAAACACTTGACACTTACTACCTGTGTGATCCTGGGCAACTCACTTAACCCCAATTGCCTAAAAAAAAAAGAAAGAAAGAAAGAAAGAAAGAAAGAAAGAAAGAAAGAAAGAAAGAAAGAAAGAAAGAAAGAAAGAAAGAAAGAAGGAAAGAAGGAAAGAAGGAAAGAAGGAAAGAAGGAAAGAAAGAAAGAACAGCCTAGTTTGACTTCCCTAAAGAATCCCGAAGCCCAGGTGGTCCAGCAGGCAAACACCAACAGCTGGACCTCTGAGTGCTTCAGTGAGGGCAGGGGAACTGGTTGAAACCAGCTCAGAAAACCACCAGGTGCCTCGGTGTTCTATAGCAAAGGAGTCTCCCAGTGCCTCAACAGAAATAAGGGAGGCAACACTGCAAGGGGCCCCAGGCAGATAAACACCTGGCAGCACTTATCTAAAAGGAGCTGAACAAAGCTAAAGGAAAGGAAAAGCAAGCAACCTAGATTTACCCAAAACTCCCAGCCTTGCTGATTCTAGCCCAACACCAGGTAAGCTGCCTGAAACCTACAGCCTCCAATTGCCAACATAAGAGGCCCCAGCACACAAAGCCAGTGACCAAGACCTAGGCTCCCAACACAAGAAGCTTGTGTCAGTGTCCTCTGCTCCCCAGCAGGAGAGCTTAATCTCTCTATAGGCCAGGGAATAAAGAAACACCATGAGTAAAAAGAAACATAAGATAGATTCATATTATTAGAAGAGTGCAGATCAAGACAGAAATTCTGAAGAGGACAACATTGTCATCAAACCCACATCTGTAACATCAGAAGGGAATATGAACTAGTTTGAAGTCCAAAAAGCCTTCTTAGAAGAACTCAAGAAGGATTTTAAAAGTCAAATGAGAGAGGTAAAGGAGTCCTTAAAAAGTACAATTGACCATTTGGGAAAAAAAAGTACACTGAAGAAAACAAATCCCTTAAAAATACAATTGACCAATTGGAGAAGAAAGTACAAAATCTAACAGAAAAAGACATTATGTTAAAAATTAGAATTGAACAAATGGAAACTAATGACTCTATGAGAGAGAAAGAATCAGTCAAACAGAAACAAAAAAAATGAAAAAATAAAGGAAAACGTAAAATACCTCATGAGTAAAACAACTGACCTGCAAAATCGATCCAGGAGAGACAATTTAAAAATTATAGGCCTACCTGAAAGCCATGATGAAAAAAAAGAGCCTGGACAATATCCTTCAGGAAATCAGAAAGGAAAAGAGCCCTGAAGTCCTAGAACCAGAAGGTATAGAAAGAATCCACCGCTCTCTTCCTGAAAGAGATCCCAAATTGAAAATGCCAAGGAATATAACAACTAAATTCCAAAATTACCAGATTAGAAAGAAAATACTGCAAGCAGCCAGAAAGAAATGATTTAAATATCATGGAACCACAGTCAGGATTACACAGGACCTTGCAGCCTCTACATTAAAAGACCATAGGGCATGGAACGTGATATTCCGTAAGGCAAAGGAGCTTGGAATGCAGCCAAGGATTAACTACTCAGCGAAAATGAGCATGATTTTTCAGGAAAGGAGATGGATATTCAATGAAATAGGGGACTTACAAACCTTCTTGATAAAAAGACCAGAGCTCAACAAAAAATTTGATCTTCAAGTACAAGATTCAAGAGAGACATAAAAAGGTAAATGGGACAGAGAGATACAATATGTTGTTAATAAGGGCAAAATGTTTACATCCCTACAAGGGAATACTTGCAACTCCTGAGAACTGTATTCTTATTATACCATGTTAAAGGAGTATACATAAAAGGGGTGGATATAAGTTGACTTTGATGTAATGATAAAAATAAATCTAATCAACTGGGTTAAATGGATCCAAGTAAGTGGATTAGTCTGAGCTAAGAAAATGTACTGAGAAAGGAGGAGGCAGACAAGGGTAAATTACATTACAGGAAAAGACACAAAAACCTATTAGAGCAGAGGTAAAGAAGGGAGGGAGATGAGCATTGTTTGAACCTTACTCCCATCAGATTTGGCTCAAGAAGGGAATAACATAATCAGTTAGGTATAGAAATCTAACTTGCACTATAGGCAGTAGGAGGGAAAAGAGAAGAAAAGAGAGGGGGGACAGAAGGGAGGGAAGAAGCAATAAGGGTAAAGGGGAAGAAAAGGGAAAGGGATAATAGAAGGGAGGTGGGACTGAAGGAGGTGGTGGTCAAAAGCAAAACACTAGTGAGGGGGGGAAAGGAGAAAGGAGAAAGAAAAGCATAAATGGGGGGAAAAGGATGGAAAAAAAGACACAGATAATAATCATAACTGTGAATGTAAATGGGATGAACTCTCCCATAAAACGGAAGCCTATAGCAGAATGGATTAAAAACCATAATCCTACAATATGTTGTTTACAGGAAACACATTTGAAAAAGAGTGACACATGCAGGGTAAAGGTAAAAGGGTGGAGCAAAATATATTATGCTTCAGCTGAAGTAAAAAAAGCAGGGATAGCAATCTTGATCTCAGACAAAACAAAAGCAAAAGTAGATCTTATCAAAGGAGATAAGGAAGGAAACCACATCCTGCTAAAGGGCACCATAGACAATGAAGTAA
Organism: Vombatus ursinus; assembly: GCF_900497805.2. Taxonomy (NCBI): domain Eukaryota; kingdom Metazoa; phylum Chordata; class Mammalia; order Diprotodontia; family Vombatidae; genus Vombatus; species Vombatus ursinus. The sequence goes on along the minus strand of NW_020954587.1, from coordinate 9,816,662 downwards.
TATCATTACTAAACATATATGCACCAAATGGTATAGCATCCAGATTCTTAGAGGAGAAGTTCAGGGAGTTACAGGAAGAAATAGACAGCAAAACCATATTAGTGGAGGACCTTAACCTCCCCCTCTCTAAACTGGATAAATCTAACCACAAAATAAACAAGAAAGAAGTTAAGGAGGTAAATAGAACATTAGAAAAGTTAGGTATGATAGACCTGTGGAGAAAACTGAATGGGGATAGAAAGGAATATACTTTTTTCTCGGCAGTACATGGCACATACACAAAAATTGACCATGTACTAAGGCATAAAAACCTCACAGTCCAATGCTGAAAGGCAGAAATAGCAAATACATCCTTTTCAGATCATGATGCAATAAAAATTATATGTAATAAAGGGCCATGGAAAGATAGACTAAAAAATAATTGGAAACTAAATAATCTAATCCTAAAAAAAGATTGGGTCAAACAACAAATCAAAGAAACAATCAATAATTTCATTCAAGAGAATGAAAATAATGAGACAACATGCCAAAACTTATGGGATGCAGCAAAAGCAGTTCTTAGGGGAAGTTTTATATCTCTAAATGCTTACATAAATAAAATAGAAAAAGAGGAGATCAATGAATTGGAAATACAACTAAAAAAACTAGAAAAAGAACAAATTAAAAATCCTCAATTAAACACCAAATTAGAAATATTGAAAGGCAAAGGAAAAATTAATAAAAATGAAATTAAGAAAACTATTGAACTAATAAATAAAACTAAGAGCTGGTTTTATGAAAAAAACAATAAAATAGATAAACCTTTGGTAAATCTAATTAAAAAAAAGAAAGAAGAAAACCAAATTACTAGTATCAAGAATGAAAAGGGTGAAACTACCACCAAGGAAGAGGAAATTACAACAACAATTAGGAATTATTTTGCCCAACTGCATGCCAACAAATTTGACAATCTTGGTGAAATGGATATATATTTACAAAAATAGAAATTGCCCAGATTAACAGAAGAGGAGGTAAAATACTTAAATAACCCCATCGCAGAAAAAGAAATTGAACAAGCCATTGATGAACTCCCTAGGAAAAAATCTCCAGGGCCAGATGTATTTACATGAGAATTCTATCAAACATTTAAAGAACAATTAATTCCAATACTATATAGACTATTTGGGAAAATAGGTGAAGAAGGAATCTTACCAAATTCTTTTTATGATACAAATATGGTGCTGATATCTAAACCAGGAAGAGTTAAAACAGAGAAAGAAAATTATAGACCAATTTCTCTAATGAATATAGATGCAAAAATTTTAAACAAAATATTAGCAAATAGATTATAGCAACTTATCACAAGAATAATACACTATGACCAGGTAGGATTTATACCAGGAATGCAGGGCTGGTTCAATATAAGGAAAACTATCAGCATAATCCATCATATCAACACCAAAAGTAACAGAAACCACATGATCATCTCAATAAATGCAGAAAACCCTTTTGACAAAATACAACACCCATTCCTATTAAAAACACTAGAGAACATGGGTATAAATGGAGTCCTCCTTAAAATAATAAATAGCATCTATCTAAAACCTTCAGCAAGCATAATATGTAATGGGGACAAGCTAGAAGCATTTCCAATAAGATCAGGGTGAAACAAGGATATCCATTATCACCACTGTTATTCAACATCATACTGGAAACCTTAGCTTTAGCAATAAGAGAAGAAAAAGATATTGAAGGCATTAGAATAGGCAAAGAAGAAACAAAGCTATCACTCTTTGCAGATGACATGATGTTATACTTAGAGAATCCCAGAGAATCAAGTAAAAAACTACTTGAAATAATAAACAACTTTAGCAAAGTTGCAGGCTATAAAATAAACCCACATAAATCATCAGCATTTCTATATATTACCAACAAAGCCCAACAGCAAGAGATAGAAAGAGAAATTCCATTTAAACTTACTGTAGACATTATAAAATATTTAGGAGTCTACCTCCTGAAACAAACCCAGGAACTCTATGAACACAATTATAAAACACTTTTCACACAAATAAAGTCAGCTCTAAATAATTGGAAAAACATCAGTTGCTCATGGGTAGGCCGAGCTAATATAATAAAAATGACAATTCTGCCTAAGCTAATTTACTTATTCAGTGCCATACCAATCAAACTACCAAAAAACTATTTTATAGAGTTAGAAAAAATAATAACAAGATTCATTTGGAAGAACAAAAGGTCCAGAATATGAAGAGAACTAATGAAAGGAAATGCAGGGGAAGGTGGCCTAGCCATCCGGATCTTAAATTGTATTATAAAGCAGCAATCATCAAAACTGCTTGGTACTGGCTAAGAAATAGAATGGTGGATCAGTGGAATAGGTTAAGTATGCAAGACACAGTAGTCAGTGACTATAGTAATCTATTATTTGATAAACCCAAAGACCCCAGCTTCTGGGATAAGAACCCACTCTTTGAAAAAAACTGCTGGGAAAACTGGAAAAGAGTATGGCAGAAACTAGGCATAGACCAAAATCTCACACCATATACCAAAATAAAGTCAAAATGGGTTCATGATTTGGATATAAAGGCTGATACTATAAGCAAACTGGGAGAGCAAGGAATAGTTTACCTGTCAGATCTATGGAGAACAGAAGAATTCACGACCAAACAGGAGATAGAGAACATTATGAAAAGCAAAACAGATAATTTTGATTACATTAAATTGAAAAGTTTTTGCACAAACAAAGCCAATGCAACTAAGATTAGAAGGAAGGTAGAAAATTGGGAAAGAATTTTTACAACCAATCTCTCTGATAAGGGCCTCATTTTCTAAAATATATAGAGAATTAAGTCCAATTTATGAGAATACAAACCATTTCCCAGTTGATAAATGGTCAAAGGATATGAACAGACAGTTCTCAGATGAAGAAATTAAAGTCATCTATAGTCACACGAAAAAATGCTTTAAATAACTATTGATTAGAGAAATGCAAATCAAAACAACTCTGAGGTACCACATCACACCTATCAGAATGGCCAACATGACAAAACAAGAAAATGATAAATGTTGGAGAGGATGTGGTAAAATTGGAACACTAATGCATTGTTGGTGGAGTTGTGAAATGATCCAACCATTTTGGAGAGCAATTTGGAACTGTGCCCAAAGGGCTATAAAAATGTGCATACCCTTTGACCCAGCAATAGCACTTCTAGGGCTATATCCCAAAGAGATCACACAAATGGGAAAAGGACCTCCATATTCAAAAATATTCATAGCAGCTCTTTTTGTGGTGGCAAAGAATTGGAAATTCAGAGGATGCCCATCAATTGGGGAATGGCTGAGCAAGTTGTGGTATATGAATGTGATGGAATACTATTGTGATATAAGAAATGATGAACAGGCTGACTTCAGAAAAACCTGGAAAGACTTGTATGGTCTGATGCTGAGTGAAGTGAGCAGAACCAAGAGAATGTTGTACACAATAACAGCCATGTTGTGTGATGACTAATATTGATAAACTTAACCCTTCCTGGCAATACAAGGATCTAAGACATCTCCAGAAGCCTTGTGATGGAAAATGCTATCCACATCCAAAGAAAGAACTATGGAAGTTGAGTTGCTATTTTTTTTTCTATTCTGTTGAGTTTTGTTTCCTCTTTCTGATGGTTCCTCCTATTGGTTTTGATTTTTACTTACACCATCACTAATATGAAAATATGTTTAATATGAATGTAAATGTATAGCCTGTATCAGATTGTGCACCATCTTGGGGAGGGTGGTGGGGAGGAAGGGGGAGAAAAATTTTAAACTCAAAAGCATATGGAAGTGGTTATTGATAAATCAAAATAAATTTAAAAAATTAAAAAAGAAAAAAAGAATCACTCTGGGAGGAGAAGACCCTCAGTGTTTCTGGCCAGAATGGAAACAACTGCTATTTAGTAGTTCTATTTGAATCCCAATGGACTTCATCAAAGCCTGGTTTACCTCCCTGTATTTCAAAAAATCATGAATGAAAACTACATGAGGCAAAATAGTCAATTATCCTAGTTTAAAAAAAGAACAATGATAGAATAAATAAACAAATAGGGAACTAACTCTTCATCTCCAAGATATCTTGCGAAGCAATCAAAACCTCACATAAGGATATGACTCCCCATGTGGACAGAGGGAGGAGGACGAAGAGGAAGAACAAGTGTATTCATAAGTTAAGAAAGAAAGAGATAACAGTAACAACGAAGAGGACTACGAAATGCTTCTCATTGGACATAGAACACTCAGATCAATGCTGATCATGATCCAGAGAAGGCAAGAGGATCTGCCATCTCTTTTATTTTCCTTATGTGAAAGTGAAATAATATCCTTGAGATGTTAACAATGGCTCTTCTCAGTACTGCCTGTGTAAGGGACAATTAGGTATGTGTCTGCAGATATTATTAGGCCAACAGATGGGCACAATGGTCATGAAAAGAACAGAACAGAAGTCTAATGGCTGCTAGGTAGGACTCCTATTTGTGTTGAGACAGCTGCTGGACAGTGCCAGGCTGTTTCTGTAAGATTAACCCTAACTTCCTCCAGCTTAGTCAGCCCTATGTTCAATATTTCAGTAGATCTATGATCTCATCAGTGTGGGTACTGCTTCCATCCTTGAAGATAGCAACTCGATCAAACTTTCTTGTTCTGCAGGATTCTTGCCGTTAGCTTTCTATAATTCCTCCATAACATATCTACCCCATGTATTGGGGACCTCCTTTGGCTCTTTTAATAATCTGTGTTTAGCCTGGTACTGGGGCCATGTAATTCTGAGATTCATAGTCCAGATAGATAGATGTTGTCTTCTCATCTGGAGGAGATTTTATGACAAGGAAGAGGAGATATTTATCACAAGACAAGAGTTGTAGGCACTGAAGTGGGGGGAGTTTGTTTTTACTGTTTTGGTTTGTTTTTTTTTCAGTTGTGCCAGATTGCCCTAACAGTATATGTATTCATCTCTTCCAAGAAGAATAAAAAATACAGATGACCCCCAGACTAAGGAAGAGATGCATAAGTCAGCAGACTGCAACACATTACCGACAATGACTTGAATGCAAGGGTTGGCACATCAGACATTATCAATGACTTGTACAGCCACAAATAGACTCAGGAGAGTTGGGAGAACTTCTCTGAAGAATTTATGAAAGGAGTGATTGCTTCTGAAAAACTTCTATGAGAAGTTTGTGGAAGCATGTGGACAAGAATCACAGAGGTAAGGAAGTTGTGGAAGGGTCTGATTTGCACCAGTAGGCATGCTCACATCAATGAGAACTCAGTGTACGAACTCAAAGTATTCCATTGTTATTACTGCACTAACTTTATTAATCCTATTATTTATTAATATCATGAATACTAACTTTTGCCTAACAAATCCATAAAAAGAAATGTCTCTACTAAAAAATTTTAATTTCCCTGCTCCCTAAGATTATCCAATACTGACAACAAACAGTAATAACAAAGTGGAAAAAAGAATAACTCACATTGTAAAGATATCCTTAATTTACTGTATAGCTAGGATTAAACAATTTCACTGCCTGTACTTGCTGTTGTAGTGGGCTGGGAATTGTGACCTCTACATAACTACCCAGATTAGTTGATGTAGTTATATGAAGCAGTCACACATGATAAAATTTTCATATGTTAAAAAGGTGTAATATGCCTTTGTGGGATGTGTACAACCCCCTAATTGAGTTAAGAAAGGATCAATATTATTAGCTGCGCAAACAAATTAGCCATGTCTCTAGGGGCTTTAAATAGCTATACCCTGAATGAATTTCAGCAGTTGCAGAGTTAGAAATAGTCCAGGCTTGGGAGCTCTCTATGACAGTAACAATGCTCTCTAGCCAAAAAGTGGGAACTCCCCACCAAGCAATTCTAGAGTTCATCAGTTTAAGAGAAATCAAGATATAGCTAAGTAAGCAGAAACACATTCCAGATGAATACAAATAGAGAAATGTGGTCACTAGAGAGAGGAAGATTCTTCAAATAATGTAATGATCCATGGTAGCAGAGAAGAAAGCAAGCTATGGAAAGGTGCAGACCCCAGCTGAGTAACCTTCTGAGAAAAAATGCTGCACCCAAGAGGAGTTACAGGAGAACTCTACAAAGAAAGTACTTCAGTACAAGGAATTTGAGTTGCTTTTGCTAGACATAGATCCTGTAACATGTGTCTCATTAACATTGTACTCTAAGTTTGAGGCTACCCTTCCAATGTGTATTTGTGGTAAAGGGGGCCCTGTGTTTCTATAGGGGAATATTTTGTAACAATTATTTTTGTAATGCAATTATAGTAACTGCCTTTGCTAAAAGCTCTGTCTACGGGCTGATTCTTCATGAGAAGCACACAGGTTAGGGCTTGAAGCCCACAAGCTGACTAATGTAGCAACTGCCCTCTGGAGCTCTAACATGTGAGTGAGAGAGTAAATTGGGGAAGTACCCCAGAGGGTTATTACATTATATTATTTAATTCCGCAAGGCATCAACATAATGAAAAATTATGACTATTTCTTTGTTTCAAATAGTGTCTCTCAGGCAGGATGATAAAGGGAAAACAACCAAATATAGTCTGCTCTGCTATAGCTTATGTTGAAAATATGAATTTTTTTCAATGATATTGATATATTAGGAAACAATTTGAACATATCACAAATTTCATACTTTCTTATGCATGATTTAGTTCACTAGAAACAGCAAGAATGTGTGTGTAGGGTGGGAAATGGCACTACTTCACAATAGTTCATTAACTGCAACCCTTCTGAAAACCACTGGAAAATGCCATATTTATTGTATATCTTCTGGTGCAATAAATGTGATGGGTGAAGGAAAGCTGGCCCATACCCATTCCTTCTACCCCAACACTTTCTGGGTAGCTCTTTGCCAGCCCAGACTTGTGGGAACCAGCCAGGCAGTAGCCGGTGGCCTTCAACACACTACTATATTTCTTAACCATTTAACACGTATAAACTTGTGCTACCATTTTTATTAGGCTCCTAACTTTTTTTAATGTGTCACTGAAGAAGTTATTGAGAATTGTGCCCCTACCCTCATTTTTCTCATAAGCCTTGTCAGTTTTGGTGTATGATTTTGCATAGTGATTTTTGGGAACATGCCTCATTATAGCAGAACTGACTGCACTACTCACTTCAGGTTATCAGCTAGTGTTCTGTGTGCTGATTTCAAAGAGCAGCCAAATTGACAGGACACTTCATTTTCTAGAATGAGTCACCTCAGATCAGGGGTCCAATTCTTTTCAAAGGCTGCCTCCTACTCTTTCCATATACTTCAGTCTGAACAATTTTGTTTCTGTAAAAAATTGCAAGCATAGAATAACCCGTTCAAAACTATTATCCCTGCACTTAGCCTTTAGATCTTCATTTTTAAAGCGCAATTCATCTTCATTGGGCAATTTAATTCTGATATTTGGCATAGGCCCATTGAACACTGGGACTTAGAAGTGGCCTGCTGTGATCTTAATGGAACTCACTCCTATTCTTCTTCATTATTCCTTTTGTACTTTGGGTCTACCATTTGTCCTAAAAGCAAGTTTCGTAAATAAAGAGGCTTTATTTGTCCAAGATGATTCTTCTTTTCCTCAAATGGAAAGGAATTGAATGGCATTTTCAACTCTGTCCTCTAACTGAAACATCAGGTTTTCATTTGGGCAGGATTCACTTCTAAGGGTAAGATTATCTTAACCCTAAATTTGGAATCAAAAGGCCTAGATTCCAATCTCATCTCTACCCCCACCAAAGCAATTCACTCAGGAGGACCTCATTTCTTCACCTGTAAAATGAGGAAGACTAGATGAGATGCTACCTAAGATCTCATCCAAGTATATGTAAATCTTATTATTTTTATAGGACTGTAAGTTTTCTATCTTTTTTGAATAAGTTAGCTTTAAGGATTTTCTTCCAGATTCAGGAATTATTTTCTGTTGCTTTTTTAAAATCGTCCAGGCTAGAGTTGGTGGTATAAATCATACCTCCACAGTCTCTCTATTGAGGACCCAGAAACTTCTCTTATATTAAATCTAGAAATTTCACTGTGATATGGAGAATTAAGAGCCACAATTCTCTGCAAATGCCTATTATTTCTGAGTTCTTTTCTCAGTTCCTTATTGTCATTCTCTTCCCATTCCTCTATTTCTAGTCAAATCTTACCCATCCTCCTAAGCCCAATGCAAGTATATTTCCGTTAGACTTTCCCTAAGGACTCTGACTTCCAGTGACACTCTTCTTCCCTGAGCTCATACTCTATTGTGCTTGTAGCCTGAACCATATCAACTGGAACTTGGTCATAGTCTATTTATTATTATCATATATTATAGATGCATTTATATAATATATACATACATACATACATATATTGTTCTGGAATTGTGATTTCATTACCACTGAGGAGTCTCCATGTGGTAACTACTTTGACTAATGCAAATTGGTAACTAAATCATAGCTTATAGATCCCTGGGGCCTCTAAGAAGTTAAGTGACTTGCCTGTGATCACAAGGCTAGTATGTATTAGAGGATGAACTGGAATTCAAGTCCTACTGACTCCCAGGACAGCCCTTTACCCATTAGACTACCAGTCATACTGTAATTTACTACTAATTGTTAATTACCACTAATTCAATGTTTTAGTCTTACCTGTGGGAAGGCAAGACTTGTGAACTAGGCTTGTGACTCTTTGAGATGAGAGATTCTGATTTTTTTTTCGTATCTTCCACAGAATCTAGCACAGGGCTGGGTTCTTCATTTATCTTAACTATATTTCCTTAGGTAGGTAAGAAGCATGAATCATCCTAATTGGATGGAAAATAAGCAATTTATCAAAATTCTAGCCAAAGAAGGGCAAAATCAACAGCATATCATACGGGTATAAGAATCAGAATTTGATATGTATAATTTTTTTTGAGGCAATCAGTGTTAAGTGACTTGTACAAGGGTCACATAGCTAGTAAATATTTAAAGTCCTTCTAACTCCAGGGCTGGTACGTTATCCACTGTGCTCCCTAGCTGCCCCTTGACATGTATACCTTAAAGCGCGGTGGGAGGAAATGATCTATTTCTCTTTGTCCTTTCTTTCAATCTTTTTTTTTTAATTTTTATTAATTTATTTTGATTTATCAATAATCACTTCCATATGCTTTTGAGTTTAAAATTTTTCTCCCCCTTCCTCCCCACCACCCTCAGGCTATACATTTACATTCATATTAAACATATTTTCATATTAGTGATGGTGTAAGTAAAAATCAAAACCAATAGGAGGAACCATCAGAAAGAGGAAACAAAACTCAACAGAATAGAAAAAAAAATAGCAACTCAACTTCCATAGTTCTTTCTTTGGATGTGGATAGCATTTTCCATCACAAGGCTTCTGGAGATGTCTTAGATCCTTGTATTGCCAGGAAGGGTTAAGTTTATCAATATTAGTCATCACACAACATGGCTGTTATTGTGTACAACATTCTCTTGGTTCTGCTCACTTCACTCAGCATCAGACCATACAAGTCTTTCCAGGTTTTTCTGAAGTCAGCCTGTTCATCATTTCTTATATCACAATAGTATTCCATCACATTCATATACCACAACTTGCTCAGCCATTCCCCAATTGATGGGCATCCTCTGAATTTCCAATTCTTTGCCACCACAAAAAGAGCTGCTATGAATATTTTTGAATATGGAGGTCCTTTTCCCATTTGTGTGATCTCTTTGGGATATAGCCCTAGAAGTGCTATTGCTGGGTCAAAGGGTATGCACATTTTTATAGCCCTTTGGGCACAGTTCCAAATTGCTCTCCAAAATGGTTGGATCATTTCACAACTCCACCAACAATGCATTAGTGTTCCAATTTTACCACATCCTCTCCAACATTTATCATTTTCTTGTTTTGTCATGTTGGCCATTCTGATAGGTGTGATGTGGTACCTCAGAGTTGTTTTGATTTGCATTTCTCTAATCAATAGTTATTTAAAGCATTTTTTCGTGTGACTATAGATGACTTTAATTTCTTCATCTGAGAACTGTCTGTTCATATCCTTTGACCATTTATCAACTGGGAAATGGTTTGTATTCTCATAAATTGGACTTAATTCTCTATATATTTTAGAAAATGAGGCCCTTATCAGAGAGATTGGTTGTAAAAATTCTTTCCCAATTTTCTACCTTCCTTCTAATCTTAGTTGCATTGGCTTTGTTTGTGCAAAAACTTTTCAATTTAATGTAATCAAAATTATCTGTTTTGCTTTTCATAATGTTCTCTATCTCCTGTTTGGTCGTGAATTCTTCTGTTCTCCATAGATCTGACAGGTAAACTATTCCTTGCTCTCCCAGTTTGCTTATAGTATCAGCCTTTATATCCAAATCATGAACCCATTTTGACTTTATTTTGGTATATGGTGTGAGATTTTGGTCTATGCCTAGTTTCTGCCATACTCTTTTCCAGTTTTCCCAGCAGTTTTTTTCAAAGAGTGGGTTCTTATCCCAGAAGCTGGGGTCTTTGGGTTTATCAAATAATAGATTACTATAGTCACTGACTACTGTGTCTTGCATACTTAACCTATTCCACTGATCCACCATTCTATTTCTTAGCCAGTACCAAGCAGTTTTGATGATTGCTGCTTTATAATACAATTTAAGATCCGGATGGCTAGGCCACCTTCCCCTGCATTTCCTTTCATTAGTTCTCTTCATATTCTGGACCTTTTGTTCTTCCAAATGAATCTTGTTATTATTTTTTCTAACTCTATAAAATAGTTTTTTGGTAGTTTGATTGGTATGGCACTGAATAAGTAAATTAGCTTAGGCAGAATTGTCATTTTTATTATATTAGCTCGGCCTACCCATGAGCAACTGATGTTTTTCCAATTATTTAGAGCTGACTTTATTTGTGTGAAAAGTGTTTTATAATTGTGTTCATAGAGTTCCTGGGTTTGTTTCAGGAGGTAGACTCCTAAATATTTTATAATGTCTACAGTAAGTTTAAATGGAATTTCTCTTTCTATCTCTTGCTGTTGGGCTTTGTTGGTAATATATAGAAATGCTGATGATTTATGTGGGTTTATTTTATAGCCTGTAACTTTGCTAAAGTTGTTTATTATTTCAAGTAGTTTTTTACTTGATTCTCTGGGATTCTCTAAATATAACATCATGTCATCTGCAAAGAGTGATAGCTTTGTTTCTTCTTTGCCTATTCTAATGCCTTCAATGTCTTTTTCTTCTCTTATTGCTAAAGCTAAGGTTTCCAGTATGATGTTGAATAACAGTGGTGATAATGGATATCCTTGTTTCACCCTGATCTTATTGGAAATGCTTCTAGCTTGTCCCCATTACATATTATGCTTGCTGAAAGTTTTAGATAGATGCTGTTTATTATTTTAAGGAAGACTCCATTTATACCTATGCTCTCTAGTGTTTTTAATAGGAATGGGTGTTGTATTTTGTCAAAAGGTTTCTCTGCATTTATTGAGATGATCATGTGGTTTCTGTTACTTTTGGTGTTGATATGATGGATTATGCTGATAGTTTTCCTTATATTGAACCAGCCCTGCATTCCTGGTATAAATCCTACCTGGTCATAGTGTATTATTCTTGTGATAAGTTGCTATAATCTATTTGCTAATATTTTGTTTAAAATTTTTGCATCTATATTCATTAGAGAAATTGGTCTATAATTTTCTTTCTCTGTTTTAACTCTTCCTGGTTTAGATATCAGCACCATATTTGTATCATAAAAAGAATTTGGTAAGATTCCTTCTTCACCTATTTTCCCAAATAGTCTATATAGTATTGGAATTAATTGTTCATTAAATGTTTGATAGAATTCTCATGTAAATCCATGTGACCCTGGAGATTTTTTCCTAGGGAGTTCATCAATGACTTGTTCAATTTCTTTTTCTGCGATGGGGTTATTTAAGTATTTTACCTCCTCTTCTGTTAATCTGGGCAATTTCTATTTTTGTAAATATATATCCATTTCACCAAGATTGTCAAATTTGTTGGCATGCAGTTGGGCAAAATAATTCCTAATTGTTGTTGTAATTTCCTCTTCCTTGGTGGTAGTTTCACCCTTTTCATTCTTGATACTAGTAATTTGGTTTTCTTCTTTCTTTTTTTTAATTAGATTTACCAAAGGTTTATCTATTTTATTGTTTTTTTCATAAAACCAGCTCTTAGTTTTATTTATTAGTTCAATAGTTTTCTTAATTTCATTTTTATTAATTTTTCCTTTGCCTTTCAATATTTCTAATTTGGTGTTTAATTGAGGATTTTTAATTTGTTCTTTTTCTAATTTTTTTAGTTGTATTCCCAATTCATTGATCTCCTCTTTTTCTATTTTATTTATGTAAGCATTTAGAGATATAAAACTTCCCCTAAGAACTGCTTTTGCTGCATCCCATAAGTTTTGGCATGTTGTCTCATTATTTTCATTCTCTTGAATGAAATTATTGATTGTTTCTATGATTTGTTGTTTGACCCAATCATTTTTTAGGATTAGTTTATTTAGTTTCCAATTATTTTTTAGTCTATCTTTCCATGGCCCTTTATTACATATAATTTTTATTACATCATGATCTGAAAAGGATGTATTTGCTATTTCTGCCTTTCAGCATTGGATTGTGAGGTTTTTATGCCTTAGTACATGGTCAATTTTTGTGTATGTGCCATGTACTGCCGAGAAAAAAGTATATTCCTTTCTATCCCCATTCAGTTTTCTCCACAGGTCTATCATACCTAACTTTTCTAATGTTCTATTTACCTCCTTAACTTCTTTCTTGTTTATTTTGTGGTTAGATTTATCTAGTTCAGAGAGGGGGAGGTTAAGGTCCTCCACTAATATGGTTTTGCTGTCTATTTCTTCCTGTAACTCCCTGAACTTCTCCTCTAAGAATTTGGATGCTATACCATTTGGTGCATATATGTTTAGTAATGATATTACTTCATTGTCTATGGTGCCCTTTAGCAGGATGTGGTTTCCTTCCTTATCTCTTTTGATAAGATCTATTTTTGCTTTTGCTTTCTGAGATCAGGATTGCTACCCCTGCTTTTTTTTACTTCAGCTGAAGCATAATATATTCTGCTCCACCCTTTTACCTTTACCCTGCATGTGTCACTCTTTTTCAAATGTGTTTCCTGTAAACAACATATTGTAGGATTATGGTTTTTAATCCAATCTTCTATAGGCTTCCATTTTATGGGAAATTTCATCCCATTTACATTTACAGTTATGATTATTATCTGTGTCTTTTTCTCCATCCTTTTCCCCCCATTAATGCTTTTCTTTCTCCTTTCTCCTTTCCCCCCCTCACTAGTGTTTTGCTTTTGACCACCATCTCCTTCAGTCCCACCTCCCTTCTATTATCCCTTTCCCTTTTCTTCCCTTTTACCCTCATTGCTTCTTCCCTCCCTTCTTTCCCCCTCCCTTTTCTTTCCCCTTTCCCCTCCTACTACCTATAGTACAAGTTAGATTTCTATACCTAACTGATTATGTTATTCCCTTCTTGAGCCAAATCTAATGAGAATAAGGTTCAAACAATGCTCATCCCCCTCCCTTCTTTACCTCTGCTCTAATAAGTTTTTGTGTCTTTTCCTGTAATGTAATTTACCCTTGTCTGCCTCCTCCTTTCTCAGTACATTTTCTTAGCTCAGACTAATCCACTTACTTGGATCCATTTAACCCACTTGATTAAATTTTTTTTATCATTACATCAAAGTCAACTTATATCCACCCCCTTTATGTATACTCCTTTAACATGGTATAATAACAATATAGTTCTCAAGAGTTGCAAGTGTCATCTTCCCTTGTAGGGATGTAAACATTTTGCCCTTATTAACAACATATTGTATCTCTCTGTCCCATTTACCTTTTTATGTCTCTCTTGAATCTTGTACTTGAAGATCAAATTTTTTGTTGAGCTCTGGTCTTTTTATCAGGAACATTTGGAAGTCCCCTTTTTCGTTGAATATCCATCTCCTTCCCTGAAAAATCACACTCATTTTCGCTGGGTAGTTAATCCTTGGCTGCATTCCAAGCTCCTTTGCCTTATGGAATATCACGTTCCATGCCCTATGGTCTTTTAATGTAGAGGCTTCAAGGTCCTGTGTAATCCTGATTGTGGTTCCATGATATTTAAATTGTTTCTTTCTGGCTGCTTGCAGTAATTTCTCTTTTATCTGGTAATTTTGGAATTTAGCTATTATATTCCTTGGCATTTTCAATTTGAGATCTCTTTCAGGTGGGGGCGATGGATTCCTTCTATAGTTATTTTACCTTCTGGTTCTAGGACATCAGAGCAGTTTTCCTTTATGATTTCCTGAAGGATATTGTCCAGGCTTTTTTTTTTCATCATGGCTTTCAGGTAGGCCTATAATTTTTAAATTGTCTCTCCTGGATCGGTTTTCCAGGTCAGCTGTTTTACCCATGAAGTATTTTATGTTTTCATCTATTTTTACATTTTTTTTTTGTTTCTGTAAGACTGATTCTTGCTCTCTCATAGTCATTAGTTTCCATTTGTTCTATTCTGATTTTTAACATATTGTTTTTTTCTGTTAGATTTTCTGCTTTCTTCTTCAATTGGTCAATTGTATTTTTAAGGGACTTGTTTTCTCCATTGTACTTTTTTTCCAATTGGCCAATTGTACTTTTAAAGGACTCCTCTACCTCTCTCATTTGACTTTTAAAATCCTTCTTGAGTTCTTCTAAGAAGGATTTTTGGACTTCAGAGCACTTCATATTCCCTTTTGATGTTGCAGATGTGGGTTTGATGACAATGTTGTCCTCTTCAGAATTTCTGTCTTGATCTGCACTCTTCTAATAATATGAATCTATCTTATGTTTCTTTTTACTCATGGTGTTTCTTTATTCCCTGGCCTATAGAGAGATTAAGCTCTCCTGCTGGGGAGCAGAGGACACTGACACAAGCTTCTTGTGTTGGCAGCCTAGGTCTTGGTCACTGGCTTTGTGTGCTGGGGCCTCTTATGCTGGCAATTGGAGGCTGTAGGTTTCAGGCAGCTTACCTGGTGTTGGGCTGGAATCAGTAGGGCTGGGAGTTTCAGGTAAATCTAAGTTGCCTGCTTTTCCTTTCCTTTAGCTTTGTTCAGCTCCTTTTAGATAAGTGCTGCCAGGTGTTTATCTGCCTGGGGCACCTTGCAGTGCTGCCTCCCTTATTTCCGTTGAGGTACTGGGAGACTTCTTCGCTGTAGAATGCCAAGGCACCTGGTGGTTTTCTGAACTGGTTTCCCCACCCTCACTGAGGCACTCAGAGGTACAGCTGTTGGTGTTTGCCTGCTTGACCACCTGGGCTTCAGGATCTCCTCCTGGTTGGCAGTTGGAGGCTGTAGGGTTCTGACAGCTTACCTGGTGTGGGGCTGGAATCAACAAGGCTGGAACTTTTTGTCACCTCTAGGTTGCTTTCTTCAGCTCCTTTCAGACAATGCTGCTGGGTGCTTATCCACCTGGAGCCCTTTGTAGTGCTGCTTCCCTTATTTTTGCAGAGGCATTGGGAGACTCGTTTGCTGTAGAATGCCGAGGCACCAAAATCTCCTCCTGGTGTGCTAAAGTGGGTCTTTCCACTAGGTGGCTGGGCGACTCCTATTTCGTACTGCTCCCCTTCCCCCAGGGTAAGAGGGGCCTTTCCCATTAATCCCTCTAGCTACCTGGGCTACTGCACTGCTGCACCCCATCTTTCTTCTGGTTCAGCTGTTCCATGTTTTTTTCTGGGGAAGTATTTTCTGGGTTTTCAGAGGTTGATAGGGGAGGGTGAGAGAGACTATCTTTTTTCTCCCCCATCTTGGCTCCCGGAAGCAGACCCTTTCTTTCATTCTTCCCTTTCTTTATTTTTCTCTCTTCTTTCTTTCTTTCTTCCCTCTGTTCTCTCTAACTCTTTCACTCTTTGTTTTCATTCTAGTCCTTGAGAGGCTGAGGGATTAAACCAAAAATGTTGAGAGGCCCCCACCCACCCAAAGGCCCACAAACTACTTTGTCCTAAACGATATGATTAATTATTTTTGTGGAATTCACCAGTGTGTCTTTTTTCAAGATAAATCTGTTTTGTTTGGTCTCATAGCTTGATTATTTAGTTTTCTATGGTGCCTTTATAGTGAAAAGTATGAATAAAAATTCTATGTGAGCTTGGTTTGGTCATTCTGAAACTCCACTTCTGATTAAGTAAATAAGGTAGGAGCAATCACATAAGAGTTTTAACATGGAAAGACTTGTCAGATAAGCTCTAGGTTTAAAAAATCCATTCTGATATGTGATTCAAGGTTTTACTGCATACTATCTATTTCTAGGAATTAGTCTTTAACAATGAAATTAATCTGTTAACTGATGCCTACCAGCACAAATCTCAATGCCAAATAAGTTTTACATAAATAGGCACACCACTCCTGTATAATACTTTTGTATTACAACTTTCCAGTTATTTTTGATATTTTGTTCTTATTTTTGTAGGCACTAATCTACATATACTTTTCATAAATTTACTATAAATTTAATAAACATTGACAAATACATTCGAATTCATAAATAAGTAATGTTTTTAAAGATTTTATGTGGAACTTCAAACTTCTATAGCATGTTGAAGAACTGGACAACAGGGACACAAGGCAGCATGTATATCACATGATTTATATGATCTGGACTGACCCATTCTATGTCACCAAGGAAGACTGGCCATGACTAGACAATTATTCCTGCTACTATCTTCAGAAGGGGGATTGAGGCTAGAATTATATCTATGGTTACATGTCAGATATTTCCAGTCTGGAACTCATAAGGGTTTCTAGACAAAAGTCACTGTCCCTGATCACTTTCTGTGGGAAGTAGTCCTACCACAGACTGGGACAGTGATAGTTCAAGAGTAGTTCCCTTCCCACCAAAAATTTTTACACAAAAGATAATCATGGATGGTGAGCAAAGATATTTATTTCGAAGCAAACAGTACAAAAGTAATTGTTGAACAGATTAGTTTAAAAGCTACAATACACAAGAGTAAAGGAGCTCTGAAACTCAGTTAAATATGGAATCTCAGATCAACCAATAAGAAAACTATTTCACCTGAGAAGTTTGCATCTTTGGGATCAAATCAAGGGACATGTTCAGGTGCCAAATTGATCCACATGCTTGGTTAAGGCACTGAGGGCTCCTATTAGTCATTCAAAGTCTGCCCTTGGACTCCTTTTTCCCATCTCTGCTCTTCTTTCTCATAAGCCTTTCAGCCAATCAGAAATCACATCTCCTTTCCTCACATACACAGTATAAAGCATCACAGGGCTGTCTTTTAGGCGACCACCAAATACACCTGGGTGGGGGTGGGATTAAACTTCTATTATTTATACATTGTTACAAAATACCAATGTTTATTAACTTTAACTAGATAGCAACACAACTATCCTATTTTTTTTTATGCCTCCTTCTGAATCCTTTTTCTGCTTCTATGTGTAACATGGGCTTGGTCTCACTCAAGAGCATTGAGTTGATAGTGAAGAAGGAGGATGTGGACTGTCCTCCGGGTCTTAGCAATAGAGTACAAGTGGCCATCATGTTCCAAGTTATTCTGTGAGATATGTTTAAGAAAAATACATTTACAACCTTTGAAAAGATTTGGCCTTGATTGACTTAAGTGACTAGAAGTAACCATATTTGGATTGGGGTGACCTTGAAATTTCCCAAAGGATTTGCTAGTGTCAATAGGATATTGTGTCTAGTGTGTCCAGACCCACTAGCCCCCTCAGAAACTCATTAGCCCTAACTGGCACCAATTTTAATTCTAAATAACTGGAACCTATTGAAATAAATTAGAATCAATTCTAATCTACACCTAGTCTGGTCAAGATATTGGCACGATACTGAGAAAATAAAGCTAGGTTCAAATACCTGCATGCTTTGATAATCTATACAGAGGGCATACAAGAAGTCAGGTGGTGACACTTAACTTCAAAAAGGCACATACCCTTTAACTTCATGAATAGATCATGAAAATTTTTACGTTAGTGGGTCCTCAGTTCCATAAAAATGGAAGGAATATTTGAGGTAGAAGCTCAGCAAGACAGCAGATTCATAGTACAAGTGGGATATAGGATGTGTCCTTGAAACAATCACAAAATCCATCTCACTGACCTTGACCATTGTGGGAACAATCTCAGAAGATTTTTCTTTTTGTATTTCCCAGTATTTAGCACAGTGCCTGGAATATAGTAGTCACTTAATAAATGTTTACTGATTGATTATTGATTGAGAAGGATAGACTCAAAGGCTATTTCAAAGACCTGATTGTCAATAGCACCATCATAGAATCCAACAACGCATTGTATCATCTATAGCAGTGGTAAGACACACATGTTTGTAGACAAAAAGACTTTGAACAAGGTAACCAAAGGAGATGAGTATATCATGTCAAGAGTTCAAGGTGCTCTGGATTGTCTGTTGCAGCCAGGGACTATTAGTATTAGACTTGTACAGTGGCACTTACTAGATTTCTATTGAAGAAGACAAAGAGAAGACTGCTTTCATTTGTATTTTACCAGTGTTAGTGTATGCCTCAAGACACCTTGAAGGTACCTACCATTGTTCAATAACTATTAGAGAAAGTAGTTGGAAACATGAACTATATTCAAATATTGGTGTACTTGAATTTAACATTTTCTTGGGAAGATACTGAAATAACATTAGGAATTTCTGATAAAAGAGGTGAATAGGTTAGAGGAAGTATTTGTTTCATGGTGCCCTTAACTTGGTCACATCTAAAGGACCATCAAGACCTAAGAACTTTCATAGGATTTGCTGATTTCTGTAAATTTGGTAAGCATTATGCTGCTATTGCTAAAGCACTGAATGACTTCACTCATGATGAACCCCTTCATCATTTGTTATAGCCTAATAATATCCCATAACATCCACATACCATAATTTGTTCAGCCGTTCTCCAATTTTTAGGCACCCTCTCAGTTTCCAATTCTTGGACATCATGAAAGAACTGCTATAAATGTTTTTGTACACGAGTCCTTTCCCCCTTTCGTTGATCTCTTTAGGGTAAAAGCCTAGTAGCAGCATCACTGGGTCAAAAAGGCATATGCAGTTTAATAGCTTTGGGGGCATAATTCCAAATGCTTTCCAGAATGGTTGGACTGGTTCACAGTTCTACCAAGAGTGCATTAATGCAGTACCACATAGAAGTTTGCAGTTTCATGAACATTCTTAAAAAATGCTTATTTGTGAATTTGAATGCTTGTATTTCTTGATGGTTATTAAGATACACAGAAGCAGGACAAGAAAGGTAAAGTTGTCTTAAAACTCAAAAAGTCCTTTGGACACTGATAGGCAGACAGATGTAAAGAATCAATCAAAAAATGTTTTATTAAGTGCTTACTATTTGTCAACTATTATACTATGTGCTGGAAATGAAGAAAAACTAAAAAACAACAGTTCTGCCATCAAGGATCTTACATTGTGATGGGGAAGACATTTCCATAAATAGGTACATATTGATGGAAGGTATTTGTAGGGGAGAATGAATTAATGTTGAGAGACTTGGAAAGGTTGCCTAAAGAAGGGGACAATTTGACCTGAGTCTTGGAGGATGACAAAGTTTCTAAGAGGTGAAGAAGAAGAGGAAGAGCATTTCAGGCATGGGATGGAGTGGGGTGGGGAGGGAAACAGACAATGCAAAGCCATGCCATTACACCCCCAGTACCATCTCTGTCCTCTTATAACCTAATACTCATTGCCTAGTACCCCACCCCTCTTCCACACTAGTGCAGCTCCACTCTTAGGATGAACCCCTAGAGACAATAATAACCTACTTGAACTCAATTCTCAATGATTATTATGTTCCATGTCATACCCACCTCATTCCAGTGAGTCTGAATGAACCCCTCTTTCTAACTATTATTGTACAAATTCTGTTCTCCTTCTCTCACTTTCCCCCACCCCCTTTAACCCATCTCCTCCAATATCCCACTCTAAAGCCACCTGCCTTTCCACTGGATTCTCTGGAATGGCTGTTCCATAGGTAACATTTGATTTCATTAAATCTCTTCCTTTGTCCTTCTACTTTATTGCCCTCAGTGAGACCTAGTTCCTTCCTGAAAATACAGTTTCCCTGGCCACCTCTTCCAGCATTTTTTGCACTTTCACTCATGCCATCCCTCT
Organism: Vombatus ursinus; assembly: GCF_900497805.2. Lineage (NCBI taxonomy): Eukaryota > Metazoa > Chordata > Mammalia > Diprotodontia > Vombatidae > Vombatus > Vombatus ursinus. Next base: position 9,796,490 of record NW_020954587.1, on the reverse strand, counting down.
CCCTCCCCATCCTCACCCACACTGGTTGTGGTAGGGGATATTCCTTGCCACTTCCAGGCTCTCTACCACCACTACTCAGTAATCTCTCCTTTAAGGTTCATCCAATCCATATTTATCACCCAATCAAGATTCTTGTAGCTGTTATCTACCACCCTAGAGAACGCTCTATTTGCTTAATTAATGACTTCAGTGTCTAGCTCAGCCTTTCTCTCATCCACAATTCCCACTCTCAAACTACAGGACTTCAACATACATATTGCCATTCCCCCACACACCCTAACCTCCCAGTTCATCAATTTGTTTGTTTCTTATGACATACTTCTGTACTCCAACTTAGTTACAGAGATCTTCATAACCTTGATTTTGCCATCACCCACAAACGTGCCACAGTCATGCTCAAGAACTCTTAAATTTCTTCATCTAATCACAATCTGCTGTCATTCCAATGTTACCTCTGCCTTGTGACCCTTAATCTTGTTCTTTATCCTTGCTATCACCTCCAGTTCTTTCATTCCTTGATTCTTTCCCAGGTTATCATCCTTATTCTGGCTCTTCTATATTCTTTTTTCTGTATTTACCTTTTAGTAAACCAGTTCCATTCTACACTGTTCATTCTCTTGAATCCTTTAACTCTTTATCATATTGCTGATCATGGCCTGTGAAGCCTCAATGAGCCTTGGATTCCTCTCACCATCTAACCATATGCCCTCACTCTTACTCCTATGCTGCTGAATTAAATGAAAAAATGATGGAACTATGTTTATCAGTTCCACTGAAAATTTATGTCACATAAAGTTAACTGGGTCCTCAATGTGGCACAGTGATTCTTTTATATCTTCCTAATCAGTTCACTATCCAACACACAACGTAGCTTTTCCAATTGTTTTTATCCCTTTAACCCTCCTCACAGCCCCCTTTTCTCACCTTCTTAGCTGAGAAACTTGTCTTATATGTCAGTGAAAATACTGAGGCTATTCACAGAAAGTTCTCTTTTCTTCCTTGTTCCTCATCTCACATCACTCAAATGTTTCTGCCGCACTCTTCTCCACCCTATTGTCATGTGAAGAAGTGTCCCTTCTTGCATGAAGAGGTAAACAGGAAAGAGAAATCATAAGAGACTTGTTAAGATTGAACTGTTTACATTTCTGCATGGAAAGATGATATTTATAACTCATGAGACCTTTGTCAGTATTAGGGTAGTTGGAGGGTAAAAATCATATGTATGTATATAGATAGATAGATAGATAGATAGATAGATAGATAGATAGATAGATAGATAGATGGCACAGGGTGAGTTGAAGATGAAGAGGTGATATCTGGAGAATAAAATTAAGGGGTGAGAGAGGATTATACTGGGAGAAAGAGAAAGAGAGAGGTAGAATGGGGAAAATTATCTCACATAAAACAGACAAGAAAAGGCTTTTACAGTGGAGGAGAAACAGGGGAAGGTGAGAGGGAATGAGTGAATCTTATTCTCACAGGATTTGGCTTAAGGAGGGAATAACATACACACTCAATTGGGTATACAGAATGCATGCCATCTTGGGGAGGGGGAAGGGATGAGACGGGGAGAAAATTTGGAACTCAAAATTTTGTGGAAGTGAATGTTGAAAACTAAAAATAAATAAAAATTAAAAAAAAGAAGTGTCCCTTCCCCTTGCCAAGACAATCACCTCTACATGCAAAACTGATCCCATTCCAACCCATCTTGTCTTGTAAATTGTTCTCTCTATCATCCCCACTTTTTCACCTATCTTCAATCTTTCCCTACTGTATGCTTCTCTACTGTCTATAAATACTATGTCTCCCCCATCCTTAAAAAACTCTCACTGGATCCTTTCATCTTTACTAGCTATCATCCTACTTCTCTCCTTCCCTTCACAACAAACTCCTTGAGAAGGCAATCTACAATTAGTGTCTCCACTTCCTCTTTTCTTAGCTTTCAGCAATTCGGCTTCCTACCTCAGCATTTAACTGGAATAGCTCTCTCTAAGATTACCAGTGACCTCTTAATTGCCAAACCAAATAGCCTTTTCTTAATGTCCATCATTCTTGACCTCTCTGCAGACTTTCCCAATGTCAATCACTCTCTTCTCCTAGATACTCTCTTTTCTCTAGTTGTGTGTGTGTGTGTGTGTGTGTGAGACAGGTTTTCTTCTGGTTTTCTTCCTACTGACCATTCTTCAGTCTCTTTTACTGAAACTTCATCCAGATCATGGCAATTAACTTTGAGTATTCCCACAAGCTCTGTTCTAGGCCCTCTTCTCTTTTCTTTCTATACTTTCACTTTGTGATGCCATCAGCTCCCATAGATTCAATTATCATCTCTATACTAAAGATTCTCAGATCTAATTATCCAGTCCTAAGTCCCTAACCATTATATCCATAGGATTTCTGAGCATTTCTACCTGTCCTTCAGGGAAACTTTTTTTTAATGTGTTGTCTCCTCCAAATAGGATTTGAATTGCAAGAATTGTATCAAATTTTTCTGTTTATATCTCCACTACTTAGCTCAGTGTTTGGCAAATAATAAGTACTTAATAAATGCTTTTTCATTCATTCATTTAGAAGATCTAGGTTCAAATCCCTTCTGTGACACGTCTGCCTGATTCTCTGTAAATCATTTAACCTCTCAGTGGTCTAGGCAACTCTAAAGATCACAGGTTGTAGAGAAGGTGCCAACATGCATTGGTAGAGGAAGTTTTCTCACTCAGGAGTCCCAGATACATACTAATGAAACTACATATCCTTCGCCTATCCCTATCACTATAAACATAATTGAACATATTAATAAAAAAATAGAGTTAAAAAACATGATTATAGCAACAGATGGAGAAAAGCCTTTGAGAAAATACAACACATTTATATTAGGAAAACACTAGCAAGCAGAGAAATAAATGAACCTTTCCTTAATATCCTAAGGAGTATCTATTAAAAATCATAACCAGCAACATCTGTAATGGAAAAACACCAGATGTCTTTCCAAAAATAGCAAAGTAAAGTTAGGATGCCCACTTTCACCACCATTATTTAATATCTTCTGTGTATGCCAGTTCTAGTGATAAGATTAGGGAAGAATTGAGGGAATAAACCCTGACAAAGAGGAAATAAGAATATCACTTTTTGAAAATGATATGATGGTGTACACAGAGTACCCTAGAATTTCAACCGAAGAATTAATTGCAACATTAAGTAATTTCAAAAAATTCCAAGATGCCCACAAAAATTGTCAGCATTTATACTGCAGAGTAAAAAAAAAGGCAGGAAAAGGTAGAAAAAGAAAAGTAATTCAAAATAACTATAAAATATCTAAAATATCTAAAATATCTGGAAGTGTAGCAAATATATCCAGGAAATACATGCATACAACTATGAAACATTCTTTATAGAAATAAATAAAGACAAACAATTTCGGCAAAACATGGCATCCTAAGCTACCAAAGCTTAAAAATGTGCTAAGTCTTTTGGAACAACTTGTATTAATTTTCATGGTTGGTCCATTTAAATATAATTACTATGATGATATTACCTATACCACTGTATAGCTTTAGTGACATACCAGGATGTTACCACTAGATTACACACCTAAGTCTAGAGTAGAAGGTCCCCTGAAGGAAAGGCGGGTAGGTTTAGCACCTTATTTTCTATCCTTTGGGTCCAGCATCATTGTTAAAATAAAAAGTGAATAATTTCAATCATAGAGAAGGTCTAGAACTAAGACATGTAAAGAATGTATAAATATATAAAAATAAGAGTTATACCTCAATGGATTAATGGTCAAAGAATATAAACAGTTCCCATATGAAGAAACAGAAACAATTTACAACCAAGTGAAAAATGTTCCAAAGGACTAATACAGAACTACAAATTTAAAAAACCCCTAAGTTCCACCTCACATTGATCAAATTGGCAAAGGTGACAAAAGAGGAAAATGGGAATTGTTGGAATGGTTGCAGTAGAATAAACACACTAATGCACTATTGAGGGAGATGTGAATCGTTTCAACCATTTTGGACTAATAATTAGGAATTATTTCCCAGAAATCACTAAACCATGCATCCCTTTGATCCAGTAATACTACTATTAGTCCTATATAACAAGGAAGTCCAGGGTAGAAGGAAAGGACTTGTAGCTAAAAGAATATTTACAGAAAGATTTTTTTTGCATTAGCAAAGAAATGGAAATAAAAACTGTCCCCCTCAATTGAGAAATGGTCATACAAAATGTGATGCATAAATGTAATGGAATATTATCGCTCAGCATAAAATGACAAATATGATAGATTCAGATAAATATAGACATATCTGTAGAAAGTGGTGCAGAGCTAAATAAGCAAGACCAGAAGAACAATTTACATAGCTACAACATCAATAACAAAAAGAAAAACGATTTTAAAAGACCTCAGAACTCTAATCAAAGCAGCGGACAATAGTGACTTCAAAAGACTAATGATGAAACATGTTTCCCACAACGTGAGAGCAAGGTAACGGACTGAAGATACAGAATGTGATATGCATTCTTGGGCATGAGTTGATTTATTTTGTTGGACTACATACATTTGTTATTAAGGAAAAGCTTCTACCTGGGGAAAGGAGAATGGCAGTGATAGGTTAGTAGATAGTGATAAATATGCAAAAGAAAGAGCATTAACAAAATATTTTAAATTCATAAAAAGAAACAAGGAACACACCAAAAAAGGAATACACAAATAGAATAGTATTGTTACTATCATGTTAAATTTTAGATAGATTGATAACTGATAGACATTATGTCAAAAAGAAACTATACATAACAGAAGCTCATGATTTCAAATATAATTCTTTCTTGGACTTTTTTGTATGTTGGCATATTTATGTGATTTTTGCAAGCGAACAAAGGTAACAATTGCTATGAAATAAGTGCTGTTACAAGTATAACAAGTTAAGAAAATTTAAAGTTTTTAAAAGACTGTAGTCTTTTAAAACACATCCAACACATCCAAAAGATTATTTATTATAACTAAGTTAGATATATACCAGAAATGTAAGGAAAATTGTTAGCATGATCAGATTTGTATAAAAAAGGTAACAAACATATATCTACATAAATATATGAAGAAAAAACTTTCAATAACACTTCTTTTGCTAAAAATGTCAAAAAGCATAGGAATGAAAATACCTCTTTTACAGATGATCAAAATGTTTATCTAAAACAAAGAGCTAGTGGCATTTGAAACGAAGAAACCTGGGAAACTTTCCCAAATGGATCAGAAGTGAAGCAAGAATAACAACTTTACTGTCTTCACTATTACTTGATATAGTACAAGAAATGGTAGCTATTACATAAGACAAAACAAGGGAGTGAGGGAATCCACATAAGCAAAAAGGAAACAAAATTATCTCTGGTTGCAGACAATATGATGTTTTACTTAGAGAATCCTAGAGGATCAACAGAAAATTAACCAAGACAATGACTTCAGTAAAATAGCAGATAAAAATAAAACAATGAAAGTCATAAGCATTTTCATATATTACTAACAAAAAAATGGGAGGGAGATTGTAAATTTGTGAATTGGTCCAACTATACAACTTGGAACTATGTAAGAAAGTACACAAATTTATTCTTATATTCTTTGATCCAGGGATACCACTCCTGGGTTTATACTGCATGGAAATTAATGACAGCAAGAAAAGACATTCTTACAAAAATATTCACAGCAGATAATAAAAACCTAGAACCAAATTATGTGCCTAATTACTGGGAAAGGTTGTATAAATTATAGCATACAAATATAATGAAGTATTATTGTGCCATAACCAATGATGAATATGAAGAATTCAGAAACATCAAAACACACATATGAAATTACATATAGTGGAAAGCAGAGCTGAAAGAATAATATATACAATGATTACAGAAATATGCATAAAGAAAATATGAAAAGGCAACAAAATTGTTAATAATAGCAACTCACAGTTTTATAATGCTTTAAGTTTTGTAATGTGCCTTTCTCACTACAGGCCTGGGAAATAATACCAGCATTTCCTTTTCCTTCCCATTTTTTGTTTTGTCTTGAGCTACATTGATATCTCTGTACATGATTCCAGAGATAGAAATTCCATCCACTCATGTAGATTAATAACTCATCTATAATTTATAGTCATAGAGAGTCGCCTCAGAAACCAAGAGATTAAATGGCTTGTCTATGATTATATAAATAATATGTTGTATTAGTTACAGGACTTGAACCAACAGCCTCAATTTCATTTTATAGATAAGGAAACTGAGATAACTTACTCTAGACTCTTTACATTTATACATTCCTTGGTAAACAATAAGAAATAAGATTTAGTACCTAGGGTAGAGCAATATTAGGAAGGGTTTGAAATCCAGGGAAAGTAGATTAGGATTGGTACAGAAGGCAATTGGTAGCCATTGCAAATTCTTGAGAAGGGAGTGACAAGAAAAAAGTAGTGTTTAGGAAGATTAGTCTATCAGAATATACAGGATGGGACTGGAAGACAAAGAGAGAGCACTGCTAGAAGGCTATCTCAGAAATCTAGATGGGACGTAATAAAGGTTTAGACTAGGGTAGTTGCATTGGGAATTAAGATAAAGAGATAAATCTGAGAGACAGGTGAAATAAAAATATTTAAAATCTGATGACATATTGTATATCAGAGTCACAAAAAAAAGAGTGAAAGATGAATTCAGGTATTTAGCCAGAAAGATTGGAAGAATCATAGTAAAATGACCCCAAGAAATGGTATATTTGGGAGGTAGAGGTGGCAGAATCTAAATAATATGATTTCAAAGCAAGCCATTCCTTCCCCCTCCTCCTTTCTCCTCAGACAAGTAAACTGTACAACATAGATCATATCTGATGAGCTCTGTACAACCCATATCTTTATTAAAAATTCCTATGGTGAAAGATTTGTAGAAATACCCTTCTGCAAGGAATAAGTCAGTAGAGACACTATCTCTTTGCCAATCTTCTAATAAAGAATAAAATAAAAATATAATCTGATCTTAAAAGACACATAAGTTTCATTTTTATTCAATGCCAAATAACTCAAGCTAGAAGAAAACTGAATTCCTTGTTGTAAGGAATAAGAGAAGCAAGACAAAGAGTGAAAACAGAGAAAAGGACTTGTAATAGGACCCTAGGCAATTTACTCTTCTTCCTCTTAACCTCTGTTTCCTCACCTATAAGATGAGTGATGCTGTGTCTCTTAGGTCCTTTTCAACTCTCATATTCTGTATAAAAGGCAGATATCAGGAAAAATGCAGGGAAACATGATCATTTCTGCAAATCTATACTACCTGAATATTATGTATCATATAGTTTATATGCATTCAAAAAATGAGCATACTTAATCACGGTCACACAGCTAGAGAGCTAAGTATGCAATAGGATGGGCTCTATGAAAGACAAAAAAGAGTACAAATAAGTCCACATCTTACTTCTCAAAGAGCTTACAGTTATAGTTTGAGATGTGGCTTAGTTCAATACTGAATCTCATCAATATGGACGCTCCTTCCAACAGCGTAAATCACAATACATTTCGTGCCTTCTTGTTCTATGCATTCCTTGTCCACAAAGCATCCATAAAGGATATACTTAATATAGTGACATTTCATGGGTACCAATGGAGGCACTTGGGACTGTGCATTTATCTGTCACTTTCCCTACATAAATGGCCCATCTCCCTTTTTAATTATATATTTCCTTGGGGCAGCGAGGTGGCGCAGTGGATAGAGCACAGGCACTGAAGTCAGGAGGACCTGAGTTCAAATTCAGCCTCAGAGCAAACACTTGACACTTACTAGCTGTGTGACCCTGGGCAAGTCACTTAACCCCAATTGCCTAAAAAAAAAATTATATATTTCCTGAATGATATCTATTATGCTATTTCATGAGCTATAGTCCATCATTTATCTAATCAACTAGCATTTATTACATGCTTGCTATCTGCCAAGCACTGGGAATATAAATACAAGTAGAAACAAGTATAGTCCTTAGCCTCAAGGAGCTTACATTCTAATGGAGGAGGACAACACACACAAGGAAGCTGAAAGGGGAGGGAGACAAAACTGGGGGGATGGTGGAGGGAGTCCAGAGTTCAACCTGAAGAGGAATGAGACATGGATGGCCTGGGCACCCTCCTTAAATGGAGATTCTGAGAGCAATCAATCAGAGGGAGAGGCCAAAGGGGAAATGGGTACTTTCAATGTGCGAATTTCAGGGCAGAGTGAAGGTTTAGGATGAAGAACTGGAGCATAAGAAAAGAGTTCCAGAGTACAGCCTGGAGAGGAAAGTGTTCACAGTGTATAGAGCAGAGGTGGAGAACCTGTGGGTCTTGAGACCACACGTGGTCCTCTATGTCCTCAAGTGTGGTCCTTTGACTGAATGCAAATCTCACAGAACAAATCCCTTTAATAAAAGGATTTGTTCTGTAAAACTTGGACTCAGTCAAAAGGCTGCACCCAAGGACCTAGACATGTGGCCTCAAGGGTGCAAGTTCCCTACCCTGGTTTAGAGATTTGCAGCCACATAGCATCACTGGTGCTAAAAAACAATATTAATGTTTAACCTTGACCACTACAGTTTTCTCTGCTATTCTTGGTAAAGATACTGGAGTGGTTTGCCATTTCCTTCTCCAGATCATTTTACAGATGAGGAAACTAAAACAAACAGGGTTAAGTGACTTGTCCAGGATCACACTAGTAAGTGTCAGAGGTTGGATTTGAACTCAGGTCTTCCTAACTCCAAGCCTGGCAGGTAGGTTAGATTTCACCCTACCCCAAAGGTTCTTAAGTATAGATTCAATACCTGTTAACAAAGGCATTTTTTTCATTTGGCATAGCAAAAGCAGTAGTTACAAAAGATTCCTTATTCCTCTTTTTTCAAAAGGCAGAGTTACCAAACTAATAGGTCAGGAAATGTTGCTCATATATCTTAGTTGTGTTTTAACAAAGCATTTGATAAAATACCTCCTAAAGAGTTAGAGTACTGGGCTGAATTTGACAAAATGATACTCAATGGGCATCTTTGGGACCTAATCATCCACAAATGTACTCAGTGCATGGGGAACAGAGAGCATAAACTTAAATAGCAGTGAGGCAAGTGTGCAAGGAGCATATGTGGTCAAAGTAACTCACAATTGTACAACTACAGAGTTCTCATGGAGTCCACTGAAAAGTGTGAAATGAATGATGAGTGTGTCACCCTGTTGCTAGGACAGACTGAATGGCTCAGGTGGGCTTGCCTCTCACAGCGCATTGTATCTCTGCTGGATAGGTGGCTGAGATGAACTTACTATTCACAGGGCATGACAACTCTGCTGTGCAGGTTAATTCATTGGTCTCCTCAGGTACAATCTTTAATTGGCAGCTATAATTCCCACCACTTTAGACTTGACTTATCCTTAGATTTGAATGGCATGCAACTGGACTCTTTGAGCTGGGGCATTCCTGAGCTTTGAGAAAAAGCAGAATCCCTTTGCCTCAGATTGGCATAAGCCTCTCTGATTCTGTTCTTTCAGGGCTTTGGCTCTGAAGTTCAGCACATTCCAGGCAGGAGTTGAAAGCTGGTCCTATTGAATATTCTTCCTTATTCAGAGCTTGGTTCAAATTAGCAAGGGACCTCACACAAGCTTATGGCAACCAGCCAGTATTCTTCCCAAATCCTCCTGTTTCCTAGGCAGGAGAGTGACTAAAGAATAACTATTGAAGTAATCATTGTTTCTAATTTTTTTTTCATAAACAGCTGAGCTATTCAAAGTTTCATAACCTTTAAGAGGTGAAGTACGATTCGATTATACCTAAAAGGGCCTCATCCTTATATTTCATTCCCTCTGATCTTATACTTTATGGCTTTCAATTTTGCTCAAGTCTAAAAGGGATAGATCCTTAAAATAGGAAGAGAATTCATGAATTCAAGTCACCTGAACCAGAGGAATTATATCCTTGGGTACTGGAAGAAATTACATGTGTTTCCTGAGCCACTATCAGTAAAAAGATTATATAGAATTAAAGAAGTGCAAATATTATCTGGATTTTCAAAAGGAGGGAAAAATTAGTGTACTAACTATAAGTCAGTGAATTTGAATTTATTTCCTGGGAGAAATCTAAAATGGATCATTAAAGCCATGGTTATCTATGAAAAGAAGAAAGGATTACAAAGAGCCAGTATGGTTTCTCAAGGCCATGAGAAATTAACCTTATTCTTCTTTTTTCAAAAGGCAGAGTTACAAAACTAATAGGTTAGGAAATGTGGCTCATATAGCTTAGTTGTGCTTTAACAAAGCATTTGATAAAATACCTCCTAAAGGGTTAGAGTACTGGGCTGAATTTAACAAAATGATACTCAATGGGCATAGATATAAAGTTTTATACTTAGGCTCAAAAAAACAAATTCACAAATACAATATGGCGGGGGCCTGGTTACAGAGCAGTTTGTCTTAAAAAGATCTAAGAGATTTAGTGAACTGAAAGCTCAATATGAAGTTAACAATGTGATGTGGAAGCCAAGAAAAATAAGACAATCTGAGCCTTCAGTAGGAGATGCAAAGCTTCCAGTGATCCGCTCTTGTTGGACCTTATATGAAGTACTGTGTTCTATTCTGGATGACACAGGATAAGGACATTAAAAAGATGCAGAGTGTAGAGAGGAAGAGGACTAGGATAGTTAAGGGAATCAAGTCCTTGTCATTCGAGGAAAGGATGTAGGAGCGGCATATGATTGCTTATAAAAAGAAAACTTCATATCTGTGTTCAAATATTTGTAGGGCTATCAGGTAGAAGATTAAACTTGTTCAGTTTGGCTCCAGAAGGCAGAAGCAAGATAAATGGGGTTTTTTGTTGTTTAATCTTTCAATTGTGTCTGACTTTTCATGACCCTTTATCGGGTTTTCTTGACAAAGATATCAGAGTGGTTTGCCATTTCCTTCTCCAATGGATTAAGGCAAATGGAAGTCAAGTAACTGGTCCAGGGTTACACAGCTAGCGAGCATCTGAGGTTGGATTAGAACTCAGGTCTGCCTGACTCCAGGTCCAGCGCTTAAATCATTGAGCCATCACACTGTCTCAAGATAAATGGGTAGAGGAGCAGCTAGGTGGCGCAGTAGATAGAGCATCAGTCCTGGATTCAGGAAGACCTGAGTTCAAATCCGACCTCAGACACATAACACTTACTAGCTGTATGATCCTGGGCAAGTCACTTAACCCTTTGCCCAAAAAAAAAAAGATAAATGGGTAGAAATTGCAAAAATCCCAATTGAGACTCAATGTCAGGAAAAAAGAATTGCAAAGAAATAAACAAACAAACAAAAAAAAAACAGCTTTCTGAAAATGGAATGGACTCCCTCAGTAGGCAGTGGGTTCCACTCAATGAAAGTCTTGAAGCATTTTGTTATAGTGGAGGTTTGTTTTTTGTTTTTTTTTGTTTTGTTTTGTTTTTGTTTTTCATGAGTACAGGAATGGACTAGGTAACCATTGAGGTCCCTTTCATCTGTCAAATTCTGTGACCTTACTTCTGTGATTGTTTCCCTTACAGAACAACATGTAATGACTTTAAGAAATAGTAATAACTAGTAATATATTTATATAACCACTGACACTTTGCAAGTGACTCGGATTTTCTACAAACTGTATATAATTGACTTGAAATTGGCCTAATAGGCCCCCTCATACATTCTTCCTACTATAGCCAGTTACGTAGGGAAGTGTGGTGGGAACATTTATAAGTTTTGTCAATATGTGTTGAGTAGTAGAAAAATCATTGATTTGAGATAATTTGAACTGCAATTCAGGTTATGATGCTAACTGTGGTCTTAAGGAAGTCGTTTAAAGTCTCTGAGCCTCAATTTTATCATATGAAATTGAGGATAATACTAATACAACCTTTTATGCAGGGTTATTATATGGAAAGTACTTCAAAAATTCTGTGTGAATTCTAGGCTCTGGGGCCACATTCCCAATTCACCTCTGCACTGGCAGGTCAAGTCCCCAAAATGAGGAACCTGCAGAGGCTAGCAGGGCTTTTTCTAATACAATTTCTCACAAACCTCTGTCTGACAAAGCTCATCTTCCTCTCCTCCATCTGTGCTTTATCTTACTGCCCTAATGTCAACTGACTAGTTATGATCTCCTCAAAATCATCTAATCAATGATTACTGCCCCAATATCATTCCATCAGTTGCTCTCTCCTCAGTATCAATTAATAAATTAACATTGATTAGCTTTTTCAAACTTGTAGATAGGTGGTGCAGTGGATGGAGCACCTGGCCTAAAGTCAGGAAGATTCAAATCACTTAACTCTGGGCAATCACTTAACTCTGTTTTCCTCAGTTTCTTTACCTATAAAATGAGCCAAAGAAGGAAATGGCAAGTGGCAAACCACTCCAGTATTTTTGCCAAGAAAACCCGAAAGAGGTCATGAAAAATCAGACACAACTGAAAAATCCCTGAAAGCTAAAAGCTTTTCAAATAAATATTTGCTAAGAAGGCATAGCAAAGACTGAAGTACAAATCTATTCTCCTGAAATGGGGACCATTCTTTTCTTTACATACGTTAGTCCCTGAGAAAGGTTCTCTTCTAAGTGTGGCAGAGCCAATGGATAAATCACTCTTTTGCTTGTAGGTCATACTGTTCCAGCTACCAGGTTGACTCACTAATTTCTAGTTTAAGCAATTTGGGCCTGATGGCTTGTTCCTACACAGCCCAGTTTGTGAGGCTACCAGTTGAGTATTGTAACTTTCAATTATTGAACTTCTGTTGGCTTTCCAGACTTTTGAAGGTTAAATTGTCATAAGCTTCTTCATCCATCTCTGATACCCATTTTTCTAAGACAGGCGCCATGACCACTTGGAGGCCTAGATGGGGAGATCAAGTATCCACAGCAGCCTCCCCTGCTGGTACTGACACTACCTCTCTCCTCACCCAGAGGTCAAATGAAATGAAGTCAACAAGTATTATTAAGCATCTATTATTTTCCAGGGTAAGCACTGGGCATACAAAGAGAGGTAAAAAAAAATAGCCCTTGCCCTCAAGAAACTTACAGACTAACAGGGAGGCAACAAGCAAACAACTATGTACAAGCAAGATCTATACAGGGTAAATTGGAGATAATCTCAGAGGAAAGATACTAGCATTAAGAAGCATAAGGAAAAGCTCCTTGAAAAAAGTGGGATTTTAGCTGAGACTTGAAGGAAGCCAGGGAAGCTAGAAAGCAAAGATGAGAAGGGTGTAAATTCCAGGCATGAAGCATAGCCAGTGAAAATGTCCAGAGTTAAGAGAGGGAGTGTTACACAGCAATGCAAGGATCCAAAACAATTCGAAAAGACTCATGATGGAAAATGCTATCCACATTCAGAGAAAGAACTATGGACTCTGAATGCAAATGGAAACATACTATTTGCTCTCCTTTTCCTTTGTTGTTTTGTTTTATTGCTTCATTCTCATGGTTCCTCCCATTAGTCCTAATTGTTCTTTACATCATGACTAATAGGAAAATATGCTTAACATGAATGTATAAGTAGAACCTATATTAGAATGCATGCCATCTTGGGGGGGAGGAGTGAGACGGGAAGAAAATTAAAAACTCAAAATCTTATGGAAGTGAATGTTGAAAACTCAAAATAAATTAATTATCAAGAAAAAAATGAAAAATAAAATAAAAAGAGAGGAAGTGCCTTGTTTGAGGAGCAGCAAAAAGGTCGATGTCACTGAATCACAGAGTACATGGAGAGGAGTAATGTCCAATGAAGATGAAAAGATAAGTTGTAGGCAGGTTATAAAAAAGCTTTAAAGGACAAACAGAATTTTATATTTGATCCTGTGGGTATTAGGGAGCCACTGGAACTTATTGAATAGGGCAGTGACATGGTCAGACCTCTTCAGTAAGATCACTCTGATAAGAAGATCACTCTGATCTAATAGAGGATGGATTGGAGTGGGGAGAGACTTTAGGAAGGGACACCAACCAGAAGTCTATTGCATTAGTCCAGGTATGAGGTGATGACAGCCTGTACTGGGGTGTTGGCCATATATGAGAAGAAAAGGGATCATATACATGAGAACAATGAAAGCAGAATTGACAACACTTAGAAATAGATTGGATATAGGCAGGGGGAGAGATTGAAGACTCTAGGATGGCAGTTTGACTATGAGGTGAGCCTGGGTAACTGGGGAAGATGGTGGTGCTCTTGATAGTAATTGGGAAGTTAGGAAGAGAAGAGAGTTTGGAGAAAAAGACAATGAGTTCAGTTTTGGATTGGTTGAGTTTGAGATGTTGATGGAACACCCCATCTGAGATGTCTATTAGGCAGTTAGAGATGTGAGGCTGGAAGTCAGGAAAGAAGTTAAGGCTGAACAAATAGACTGAAGGATCATCTTCATAGGTGGAATAAGTGAATTTATAGGAGCTGATGAGAAATTATAGTATGTGAATAGTATATGAAATAGTCTGGAGGGAGAAGAGAAGAAGGATTAAGACACTAATGGTTAGCAGACTTGATCTGGATGAAGATCCAGCAAAAGAGACTAAAAAAGGAGTGGTCAACCAGGTAGATAAAGAACTAGAACACAGCAGTCATGAAAATCTAGATAGAAGTGAGTATCCTTCTCTCTGGAAAAGAGGATGATCAGCATTTTCAGAGTCACCTTTCAGAAGTCAAGAAAAATAAGAATTTTTAAAAGGCTATTAATTTGGCGATTAAGGAATCATTGATAGCTTTGGAGAAAGTAGTTTCAATTAGATGATGAATTTGGAAACCAGATCATAAAGAGTTAAGAAGAGAGTAAGAAGAAAGGAATTGGAGACACCAGTTGTAGACAGTCTTCATAAGGAGTTAACCATGAAAGGGGGAAAGATACAGGATGACATCAAATGAGGATTTCTTCCTCCTTACTTGAAAGTTGCCATTGAAAGAAAGAGAGATTTTGGTCATGCCTTTTGTATGCTCACTCAGTTCTGCCTCAGTAGCCAATTAAGAAGCTTTTCAGGATCATATGGTAAGTCAAACAGTCCCAGGATACCTACACATGTTCTGAATTGCAGAGGGAAAAGCACGTCCATCACACACTTCCAAAAGCAGGCTAAATTTCCACATTGATGTGCAGAAGGCACAGCATACCATGCATGTTCTAAGGACTGGGCAAGCTTAGTTCCACCCCAACCCCATCTATACAAATTTGAATAAATATTTAGGTTTAGAATGTTTCGTGATGCAATTTGTCTGGTGACTAAATTATCTCTGAGCCTTTTATACTCAGCTCTAATCAAGGATATACTTGCCTTGATATGAAGCCTGGCTCATATCACACCATATAAATCGCTCCTCTGAGGCCATCTTTTTATTGTTGTTATGCTCTAACTAAATTAAACCACAAAGGCAGCCTTTACCAGAGAAATAAGGGAAGGTGGCACAAATGAGCAGTCCTCAGCCTGAGGGATATTTGGGTAAAGGAGAGAAGGCTGACAAGGTTATCAAGTGATATGAAGGCTACATGACATATTGAAAGAAGTCCTAAGTTTAGGGCAGAAGAGACTCTGGGTTTGAATCTCAGATCCGTTACCTTGGGCAAGTAACTTCACTTCTCCTTCTTTGGGCCTCAGTTACCCTAACTATAAAATGAGGAGGTTAGGCTAAATGACATCTAAAATCCCAACCAGTTCTGAATCTCAAGATTTTGTATGTTCAATTGCTACCCTTTGCTTTTCCTAGTCTATTGCGAGCTTTGTGTTTCTCTGCCAATACTTTTTGGAATGGCTAGGAGATGATTACAACCCATCTCTACATAAACCCTGAAAACTGAGCTAAATATTTTAAAATCCTCAGGTCTTATTCTTGGTTTTGTTGTGTGTTTCTAAGGATTCACATTGTGTTTTAAATGTTAAGTCTAGTAGATTGCTACACATTCTTTAGCAAGATTGAACCAAACCCTCAGAGACATGCTTATTCATTTATTCATTAAATTCATTCAATTGAAATGCAGGCATAGTAAAAAGGGGAAAAGAAAAAAAATATTTATATAGCACCTACTATGTGTCAGGCACTGTGCTACATACCTGACAAATTTTATCTCATTTGGTACTCACAACAACCCTTCATGGTAGGTGCAATTATAATCCTCATTTTTACAGTTGAGGAAACTGAGGCAAACAGAGGTTAAGTGACTTGCCCAGAGTTACCCGGCTAATGTCTGAGGCTGGACTCGAACTCACGTCTTTACGATTCCAGGACTGGTATTCTATTCACTGAGCCACTTTGCAGCTTCTATTTATTAAGCACCTATTGTACTTACACAGAGCACCAAGCCAAGCAATGGGAGAGAAAAAAAAATTAGAGAAAACATGGCTACTGCCTTAATGTAGGGTGAAAAACACAATTACAAAGAGTATACAATACCACACTTAGCTACAAAACAAAGTTCTAGGTGAGGGAAGGCTGTTACCATATTGGATGTTCAGGGAAGGCTCCCTAAAGTGATGGCATTGGAACTGGGTCTTCTACTACATTCAATGGATACTTATTAAGAAAGTACTGTGCTAGGTCATGGGGTTACAAAGAAAAAAGGAAGAAGAAAAGAGAGAAGGAGGAAGGAAGAAGGAAGAAGGAAAAAAAGAAGGAAAGGAGAGAGAGAAATAAAGAGACAGAGAAAAAGAAAGGAAGGAAAGAAAGAAAATCCCTCCCTTCAAAGATATTCTAGCATATAAGTATAGAATAGAAATGTGTATAGTGCCAGTAAAACTGAGGATGGAAGAAATACTGACAAGTTGGGAGATACGAGGTTTCTGGGAGGAGGTTGCACCCACGCTGAGCCTTGAAAAAAGACAAGTATTCTGCCAAGTAGAAATAAACAGGTAGTAAGTACATTCCAGGCCTACGGCACAGTGTGTTATTAAGAAAGTGCTGTGCAAGGTCATGGGGTTACAAATTATTACAAATTTGTAATTACAAAGTTGAGTACCTGAGAAGATGAGTTCCGCCAAAGAAAACTGAGAAATTTGCAAGATGGGAAGTTGATGATACTGGATTTCAGGAGAGAATTAGGACTCGAAGGTTAGGATTTAGAAATAAGTAAGGAGTGGGGAGAAAGGAATGGGTTAAGGTTCTGGTGGTAGAAGAACTTGGGAGTTTACAAGCGGTCGTGTTCCACCTTCTGTCTCTACGCTATGGACAGCTACAGGCAAACCGGTACAATCCTGTTGCGGTTAAGCTTCCCCATTGTTTCAAGTTTTTCGCCACTTCTTTTCCTGTCCCCCGCCCTCAATAGACTACTGACGACACTAAAAGACATGCAAAGTGGACCAGGGTTAACTGAGCATTAAACTGAGCATTAAAGTTTAGATCATTCAACTAGTGGCTTCCTCTCCGAATCTCCAACTAACCCGTTTTGTCTAATTCTCGAAGCCCAGGTTCGAGTTCGCCTTCCTCTAGTCTGGTACCAAGAAGCACTGGTGTGTGTGCATGGGGAGAATAGGAGAAAATCCAAGGGAAAGGGGGAAAGGATTTTTACACTTGTTGATAGTTTGATTGGCAGGTGAGTTTAGCAGGGAGAGTGAGGACGGGGGTGGTCTTTGAACTATGGACGCAGATTTGGGGTTGAGATAGGAGGGGAGGGAATGAGAGGTGGTGGCTGTGGCACCACCTCCCTCTTACTAAACCCACTTCTCCTCCCCCAGCGCTTGGAGTATCAGCGGGCGGAGCAGTTTCTGAGCCCTTTAGAGCAGTTATATATAAGGCCGAGGAGCTCGGAGCCCAAGAGACCTTGTGGATAGAAACTTGAGCCAGAGGTCAGAGGCACACACAGAAATAGCCACGTTGGGTGGGTGAGCGTGCACCATGAGCAGCAAATATGATGTGATCGTGGTGGGCGGAGGAATCTCAGGTCAGTCCAGCCGGGGTTTTTGCCCGTTCTATTATTCCCACGCTCCCTTTTGGCTCTGACTCAGAGGCTGAGCTTCAGTCTAACCTGCTGAAAGGAGGAATGGAGAAATGGACCGGGAGGAAGGGAGGAGGATGAGAGGGTGAAGATTGAGGGATTGCCCTAGGGATTTTTTCAATTTTTTTCAGCGACTCTGGCGAGTCAAGGTACTGATTTTAAAAATCCAGTGACTGCGGCACAGCTGGAGGAGGATTCGGGAAGCTCCTTTCTAACTCTCGAGACCCCAGATCCTGTGACTTGATCTCGCTGTGTCCCACTCTTCTCTCCAGCTCCTAGGAAAAACTAATTAGGTCATTCAGGAATTAGGCAGCAGGAGCTCAAAGTCTTAAATGCAAAGTCTTCTGGCCAGAGCTTTTGCCAACTCCTTTAGTGCTAGTGAGTGTGAAGAATAACGCGACTCCGATACCCTCCAGGCCCAGCTAGAAACAGATAAATCAGCTGGTATCTCACCCTGTGCTCCACTTTCCTCCTTGCCACCAAACGGTGGCAGCTCCATCTTAGATTGCGGCCCCTGAATTTTAATGGGAGAGGGAAGGAGGCAAACCATATTGCCTCCTGTCAACAGTGACTGCGGGGTTTGGGCGGGTGGGGGTGGTGGTGGTGAGAGGAGCTGCGGGGAATTAGGGTTACAGGCCAAATTTTTGTATTCCTGGTTTGCTCTGGTTGTTTGTAGATAAAGATAGTTTGGGGGTGAAAGAGGGAGCAGAGAGACTAGTAGATTCAAAGTTGTCACACTAGGAGCAAATCTGCAAGTATGCATAAATATGCTGAGATGATTGTAGTGAGAAGCTGTGTGATTTAGTGGAATGGTGGAGAGGTGTGTATTTAGTACAGAGAACACTCAACTTGGAGTCAAAAAGATCTGGATTTGAGTCCCAGTTTGAGTCCCTGTAACGGCTTTGAAACTCAGTTTCTCCATCTTTGAAATGAGGTTAATAATAGCAGGCTTATCTTCCTCATAGGTATATTGTGATGATAAAATGCATGTGAAAGTCTCTTGTCATCAGACTTAGGCAATATCATTGCTCAGATCTGGTTTGTCAGTTCTTGTGTTTCTTGTGTTATTTATGCAACCTGACTCAGAAACAAAACTCCCGGCAAAGGATTAAATTAAACCTTTGAATGAGATAAGTGCAAAATGAGAGCACTGTAAAAATCTTAGAATTTTACTAAATGACCATCCAATTCAGCAAACCTATTAAACATTTATTGTATTCAAAACATTGTTGGGTAGGGGTGTAGATACAAAGTTCAAATAAAACACTGTCCTTGAATTTAGGCTAATGGATGTATTGGCCTTAAATACTGATAATTATGCAATACATATCACCTGATAAGAGTACTAAAGAGGTTCAAGACAAAGTTCAGTGTAAGGTCCCAAGGGGGAGGTCCTTTCAGTCAATCAGTAAACATTTTTAACAGCTTACTGTGTGAACTGTTGTGCTATGCGCTGGTGGGGGGCACTCAGCTGAAAGCTTTAAGGGGACACCGAGGTCATAGTGTTCAAGGTACTTTTCACTCTAAAGTTTGTAGTTAAGGAGCATAATGACAATCTGAGGCACTCTACTTTTTAAGGGTATTCCTTCCCTGCATCTCTTTCAGAAGGTTTTTTTTCTAGTCAACTTGAAAGAATTTTGTTACTCAGGAAACTTGGGAGGGTTTCATTCCCAAGAACAGCAAACTGCCTTGCTTAGCCTGTATTTGGCAGCAGTCCAAAAGATTTTTTCTGTGATGCTCAGTGATGGAGTTAGCAGACAGAATGTAAAAAATAGGGAGAATAGGAAACAGTCTGGGGGAAAGGGGGAAGGAATTGTCACACTTGTTGGTAGTTTGATTGGCAGGTGAGTTTAGCAGGCTTTACAAGAGTTTTTAAATGCCAGGCAAATGAGTTTTAACTTTACTTGGTAGGAAAAAAAAAAAAGAAAACTTTGGAGGAAGATGGTTATAGCCCTCGAAATGAAGGTGCTGCATTCTAAATTGCCTCCTCTTTGGGACTGTAGTCAATCCTAGGGCCCTGGTTCAAATTGAAGCAGGAATCCCTGAAATCAGGGATGACTCATATTAAACACCTGTGTTGGAAGAATTGGCAGACTAGCAGAGGTAATGTTCCTCAGAAGGAAGGACCAGGAAAGGCTTCTTGAAGAAGATGGGATTTCACACAAGAGTTGAAGGAAGCCTGGAGGCAGAGGAGAGGAAGGAGAGGATTCCAGGCATGGGGGACAGCAGCCAATGAAAAGGCTCAGATCAGAATGACATGTTGTGTCTGAGGAACAGAAAGGAGGACAGTGTCACTGGATCACAGAGTACACAAAGGAGAGTAGATTTTAAGAAGACTGGAAAAGTAGAAAGGGATCAGGTGGTGAAAGGTTTTAAAAGCCAAACAGATGATTTGATATGTGATTTCGGGAAGCAACTGGAGTAAGGAGGGGCCATAGTCAAACTTGCTCTTTAGGAATATAGCCTTTGGTTCAACCGAACCAAACCAGCCTCCAACCTGTAGATGATGGGAGCCCCACAGAGCAGGTGAGAGACAGGAGAATTAGGAATCTAACAAAAATTAATTTCAAAGTGAGGGAAATGGCTTGCAAACAAAGAGGGCGTCTAGACGCCTTACCCCTAGTGTGGGGGGGGACCTGAGGAAATGTAGGGAGATCTCAGTACTTAATACCAATGGCTAACGAATTGAGCTGTAGCCCTGACAATGATGGGTAACAGCAACAATGAAACAAGTTTGATTCATAGCAGTGCTTTATGACCAGAACATGGTGCTTGTCCAGAGCTTGGCTGAGCTCAGAAAACACCTGGTCATGGTCAAAACAATACAATAATGAAGTGATTTTGCCAGAGGGTAAGCACAAAGGATTGTTGTTATGCCAAGCTCAGGGCATGGCTTGCTTTCTGGGGCTTAACTCTGGAAAACAGTGTGTCTCCTAATATCTTGACATTAGTATCACCTGAGTGTTGCATCTGAGTACATAGCATCTCTTGATCATTGTTCCCTGGTACTAGCTTCTAGACTCATCCCTTCTGGGCTATCCAATCTATTTCTGCTCCAGTCTTCTAGGGTGTAGAAGCTAGCCCCTCTCCCTGATAGGCAGGCTAATCTTCAGTCATAGCTACTACAACTAATAGAAGACAGAATTCAGACTAAAAGCTTTTTTACCCATAGACTGGAGAACAAAGCCCTGTGTTCCAGATAATTATCTAATTTAGGATTATCTATTTCCGGTTTTCTGATGAAAGCGAATTGAGACAAAACAGAAGGTAAGATAAGGAGGCAAGGGCATTGTTTTCTATCTACCTAGGATCAGCCCTACCTTTATTCTGATTATCTTTCACCAGGAAAGTCTGGTTGTTTTGATGCTCCCTATGTTTGCAGTTGGGTTTCTGCCCCATCCCTTCCATACTAAAAAACTGCAGCAATTGTCAAACTTTTTGGTCTGATGATTTTTTTCAGGGGTTCCCACACTTATTTGGCCTACCACTCTCTTTTAAAAAAAAATTACTTGGTGACTCCTTGGAAATCTACTTTCTTTAACCCTTTAATTTTTTTTTAAATTTGTGTCATTTCAAAGAAATATACTACATATATATATATATATATATATATTTAAATGACACATCTGAAATTTAATAATTTATTTTAAATTTGTGGGTTTTTTCCTGCATTGAAATTTTGATGACATAATATTGCATTATGTAACTGTATAGTATCGTATTATAAACAAGTAATTGCACACAAACATATTCCTGCCAAAGCATGATGAACTTCCCAACAATATGTTACGCGCTCACCTGCCAACACTTGCCTGTTAAGACCTGTCAGCGGGCTTGGCCATTAATAGGTTATAACTTGCATTTTGTGTGTTTATTTGAAAAATAATGTAATCATTATGACTTTAATTCTGTTACACAACAGATGAAACATGTATGAACGGTTTTTCAAAATTATCTTCTTTCCTTATGCTTCCACTGCCCCCTTATTTTTATTCCACACTCCCCAATTATACCCGAGGCTACTACCACCTCCCTGAATCATTCCAGCACCCCCAGGGGTTCTTCCACTTTGGGAACCTGTGGTTTACACTCTGACCTTGTTCCAGATCTGTCTTAATGCCCAGTATCACATAGCTAGTAAGTGTTAGAAGCAGTTTTCAAACTCTGGTCTTCCCGGTTCCAGGTGCTACACTCCAAGGACTGGGCCACCTAGCTGCCTATTGCTGAGCAAATAGTGTTTAATCTAATATCTGTTTTAATGCAACTAGGATCATAATAGGCTTTTTTGGCTGTCACGTCACACTGGTGACTCATCTTGAGGTTGTAGTCCCTTAAAACCACAAGATCTTTTTTCACGTGACCTCCACTCTAGCTATATTTCTTTCCAATTTCTTGTGATGCTAATTTTTGGGACCCATGTATGAGATTTTATATTAATCTCTATTTATTAAATTTCAGCTTATTAGATTATGTGTTCTTTTAATATTATTAGGGAACCTGATTGGTATTTAAAAAAATATATTAACCTACTCTTCTCTGGTAGGGTAAGACCACAAGATTACTTGTTGCAACATGATGCTAAGCAGATGATTTAATTAAGCAATCGATAAGCATTGATTACTATGTATCATTATTAATAATTGGTCAGTCAATTTATTGAGCACCTACTTTATGCCTGGAACTGTGCTAAGTGCTGGGCTTACAAAGAAAGGTAAAAGAGTCCCAGTTCTAGCAGCTCACAGTCTAATGGGGGAGACCACATGCAAACAACTATGTCATAAGGGATAAATTTGAAATAATCAACAGAGTTAATAAGCAGTATTATTACTATCATAGGTAATTAATAAGCATTATTAATTAATCAATCGGCAGTTAAGTGACACAGTTGGTAGAACAGAAGACCTGGAGTCAGGAGACCTGAGTTCAAATTTTGCTTCGGACACAAGCTATGTGACATCGAACAAATCATTTACTCCCTCTGTGGCTCATTTTCCTCATCTGCAACATGAAGGTGATAATAGCACCTACCGCAGAGAGTTATTGTGAGGATCAAGTTAGTTAATATATGTAAAACACTTTGTAAACATTAAAGTACTATATGAATGTTAGCTATTACTAATTAATTTAGTGACTATATCATACCATATTTTATGGCAGGTGCTGGAGATAGAAAAAACCAAAACAATCCGTACCCTCAAGTAGCTTATATTTTATCGAGGGAAACAACATATACTCATGAAAAGATATAAATTTTATATATATATATATATATATATATATATATAGTAAACATAAGGAGATTTTGATGTGGGCACCAATCAATTAATAACCATTTCTTAAATACCTACTGTATGCCAGGCACTGTGCTAAGTGCTAAGGGTACAAAAAGAAGCAAAAGATGGTCCCTACCCTCAAAGAGCATATGATCTAATGGAGCATCTAGGGGCTGGAGATGAGGATGAGGTACATAATATAGGAGGTAAGATTTAAACTGAACTTTGGAGGAAACTAGCTAATTGAAGAAGAGAAGAGGGTGTGCCTTCCAAGTGTGAGAGACAGCCTATAAAGGCACAGACTCAGGAGATGGAATAGTGTGTATGAAGAACAGCAAATCATCCAATTTGGATTAGCCAGAGTGCATCAAGTGGTGTAACGTGCAGTAAGTCTGGACAGGTAGACCAGAGACCAAAATGGAGAAGTCTGTATTTAATCTTGGAGGCAACAGGGGAACTTCAATTATCCTTTTGATCCCAAGATGACCTGAAAGTTATTGATCATTGTTGTTATTAAAGCCACATACAATAGAGTTCCTCCTGCCCATTAGATTGAGCCCCTTGAAGGCAGGAATTTTTTTTCTCTGTATCCCCAGTGCCTAGCCCAGTTACATACATAGTAGAAACTCAATAAATATTTGTTGAGTTATGACTGAGACTTAATATACTTTATTCAACATAGTGACCTCTTCTACTGTATTATCCATAATTTAAATTTTCCATAAAAATGTTAACTTGGATATTCATTGTTGATACAGATATCAGTGTGATATTTGCGCCTTTTTCCCCTCAAATTTCAAGGGATCACCAGATGCAACCAAGAAAGGCTGTGTGGTGTAGTGGAGGGAGGGACAGCATTGAAGTCAGGATACCTGGGTTTGAGTCCTTTCTCTGACACACTAACTTCTCAATGTCTCCTCTAAGACTTTAAGTTACAGGCAAGTCACAAATCATTATCAGTCATTAGTGTGTGTGCATAAATGAAGTTCGGTACCAGATTACAATGGCATTAAAAATGTTTAAGCTAATACTGGGCAAAGGAGAAAGGACTCAAACTGATTCCTTTTAAAATGGTACAGTAACACCTACTTCCCAGGAGTGTTTTGAGAATGAAATAACAATATTTGTAAAGCACTTAGAAGGCACTATATAAATGTTTATTCCCTTCTCCATGTGTGCACTCTTTCCATTGATAACTCTGAATAGTTAGGGAAGAGCTTGCCCCAGGTTTATAGAGGAAAGAATTTATCGCTATTTTTCTTGCTATTCCATTTCAGTAAATGCCTTTGTATTAAACTAATTGTATACTCTGGCTGACTGGCATGGTCAGCCAGTTTGAGCTGTTATTTTGTTTGCTTTGTTGTTTTTTTTTTCCTGAAAAGTTACAAAATTGGCAAGAAGCTTTGATTGATCCAGAAATGCTGAAGCTGCCTCTCCCTTGACTCTGTAATCTCTAGCTATACTGACAAAGTTTCTTTATCATCTAAGGAAATAAAAAAGTCTACCCATGTGGAATTGGGCCCTTAAGATTTGGCAGATGTTCCCTAAGCCAGTGAAATCAACACATTCTTCCCTGATCCCCAGAATCCATTTGGAAATGAAGGGCAGTTATCATTGACCCAAGCAAAGTGCTATAGTATTCCTGTTTTTCTGTGTTATGGCTAAGTAAACTTCCTTTTCTTAACCATTGAATGGTCTCCAAGTGCCTCATGCATTCCAATTTGTAAACAGAGCTAAGGTATTCCTGGCCTCAGTCAGGCCTACTCCTTACAACTAGTAAAGATAAATATTTCAGTGGCAGCTTGAGAGCTGTGATTTCAAGAGAATGAAAATCCACAGAGTACCTTAAACCTGGAAGAGCCTTGTCTGGGAATTCACTCTGAAAATTGCAGGCTGCCTCTATGTGCTATATAACTATAGTATAGCAGAAAAACTGGGAAATAATTCTGCTTTTTCTTTGCTTAGGAACAGAGGAAGGAGGCAGGGCAGTGTCTGTCTAGTGCTTACAAAATATGGCATTGATGGGAGGCTGTGGTATGTTAGAACTGTTTAGTTGTTCCTTTTTATTTTACATTTAAGGAAACCAAGTCTTGGAGAGGCTAGGTGACTTGTCTAAAATAACACAGTTTAGCTCCTTTTAATGATAACTGAAGAGGGATAGAATTGTCTCAACATGAAGTGGAGTTTGGAAAACAAAACTTGATCAAATTATATTTCTGGGCAATAGTTGGTAGTTAAAAATGATCTTATGGGGCAGCTAGGTGGTGCAGTGGATAGAGCACTGTCCCTGAAGTCAGGAGGACTTGAGTTCAAATGTGACCTCAGACCAAACACTTGACACTTACTAGCTGTGTGACCCTGGGCAAGTCACTTAACCTCAATTGCCTAAAAATAATTTTAAAAAAAGATCTTGTGCTCATTTTTTACAGTTTCTACTTCCAGCATACTTTTCATTCTAAAGAACAAAAACCAGATCCATCCTTGACCTCAGGTGTTAATATAGTAAGCAAATAGGATGCTCAGTTTGTCAGTCAACAAGAAAAAGTAGATTTCAAGGAATTAAGAATCTGTTAAGGAGATAAAACTAACATATGTGAATCCAAAATAGCACATAATTATATGTTAAATTGTACAGTGTACACTGGGAGTGCTGTAAAGGTTGGAGTGTGTGAAAAAATCAATGGAGTGGAAAAGGCAAAGGGTTTGGAATGGGCACTTGAATTTAAATTCTGATCATACTAATTGTTACCTCTTTTTAGTTGGGCACACAGGAAATAATTAGCCACCCCTCAGCTTAACCCTTTGTTGCCAGATTCTTTATGTAAAAACAGGGGGTTGGACTAGAAGATTTCCAAGGTATTTTCAAGCTCTAAGTTTATGATCCAAGGACACTTACTGGGTAATGGTTTTTAAGAGCTGGGATCTAAACTGGGTCTGAAGAATGAGAAGGTTTAGGAAAAGTAAAGAAAAGGGGTTACACTCCAGGTAGGAACAATCAACCAATCAAAGAAATCAAATATTTATTATTGTTGAGTCCTTTCAATCAATTAAGAAGACTCCTTAAGAAGGAGGAGGAAGCAAGGAGAATTCTTTTCTGAATGTGCCTCTGGAAAATAAAGAACTTGTATAAAAAGTATTATTCAAAGTGACTTTGATATCTTGGAGTTTCAGATAGATTTGGCAATTCACTTTAATAAACATTTATTAGATAATATGTAATATAAGTTATCTTGTTATCTAAAAAAGGATAAGGAAAATGGTAGTGTTGGGTTCATAGATCCCATAGACTTGGGAAGATTAAATTTCAAAAAGTTCAAAGAAGGGTTAGGTAGAATTTTATAATCCAAGGGGAAGTTACACAAGAGGGATTGGATATTCTTTTGTAAAAAATAAATTTTATTGATATATTTTACTTTTACAACATCTACATGTCCTAACGAATCCAAAGTTGACAGCTGGGGTGACTGAAAAAATGTAGGTACCCTCATCAGAAATACTGAAATTAAAAGGAGGAATGAGTTTAAGGGAAAATATAATCAATTTTGTTTGGGGTTTTTTCCATCTTTGTCAATCTTTTTCTTTAATTTATTTTTTTTACATTTTGAATTCTGAGCTATCTCCGTCCCTCCCTCCCAAACCCATACTAGAGAAGGCCAATGTTTGACACAGATATGTATGTGAAACCATACAATGCATATGTCTATATGTCAGTTCTTTCTCTGGAGATGGATAGCTTCTTCCTTCTTAGGTCCTTTGTAGTTGATTTGAATATTCAGATTATTCAAAATAGCTTAGTCATTCACAGTTACTATTCAAGCAATATTGCTATTACTATATACAGCATTCTCTTGGTTCTGCTCATTTCACTTTTCATTTTTTTCATGCAAGTCTTTCCATGTTTTTCTAAAAATCAAACTGCTCATAATTTTTTACAGCACAGCAGAATTCCATCACAATCATAGACCACAATTTATTCAGCCATTCCCTAATTGATGGGCATCCCCTCAATTTCCAGTTCTTTACCACCACAAAGAGAACTGCTCTAAATGTTTTATAACATATAGGTTCTTATTCTTTTTTCCTGATCACCACAGACCTAATAATAGTATTGTTGAGTCAACGAGTACATTCACAGTCCTATAACTCTTTAGGCATAATTCTAGATTGGTCTCCAAAATGGTTGGATCAGTTCATAGTTCCATCAAGAGTGTATTAGTGTCCCAATTTTTCAACATGCCCTCCAACATTTGTGGTAGGTATGAGATAGTATTTCAAAGTTGTTTTAATTTGCATTTCTCTAATCAATAATGATTTAGGGATTTTTTTCATATGACTATATATAGCTTTGATTTATTCTTCTAAAAACTGCCTGTTCATATCCTTTGACCATTTATCAATTGGGGAATTACTCATATTTTTTATAAATTTGACAAAATTCTGTATGTATTTGTGATATGAGATCTCTTTCCAAAAAAGAGTCTATAAATACCCCGCCCCGGCTTTCTGCTTTCCTTCTAATTTTGGAAAAGTTCCTTTTATTTGTACAAAACTTTAATGTAATAAAAATTATCCATTTTACATCTCACAATGCTCTCTGTCTCATGTTAATTCATAAATTCTTCTCCTTTCTATAAATCTGATAGGTACTATGTTCCATGTTCTTCTAATTTACTTATGATACTATCTTTTATGCTACGTCATGAATCCATTTTGACCTTTTCTTGATAAGTGGTGTAAGATATTGGTCTATACTTAGTTTCTGCCAGACTGCTTTTCAGTTATCCCCAAAATTTTTTTTACTACTGTGTATTGTATATCTATTCTTTTCCAGTGATCCACTATTCTTTTTCTTAGCCAGTATCAGATACTTTTGATAATTACCACCATATAATACAATTTAAGATCTAGTACTGCTAGACTATCTTCCTTTACATTTTTAATAACTTTGATATTCTTCATCTTTTGTTTTTCCAAATGGATTTTGTTATTTTTTTCTAGCTCAATAAAATAATTTTTTGGTAATTAATCAGTTCTGTTTTAGACCTATTGACTTCATGTGAGTATATCAAGCAGGAAGTTGGCAATATAAGACTAGAGCTCAAATGAGGCTGGACATATAGATTTGAGAACCATCTGCAAAGAATTGATAGTCTACTCAGTAGTGGCTGATGAGATAGCCAAAAGAGAGAGTATAGGAAGAGAAAATCTTCAGAAGAGAGAGGAAAAGAGAGTTCAGGATAGAGACCTGGGGTATACCTTTGTTGGGGTTCAGAGACCTGTGAAACTTGGGCATGAACCTGAAAAAGAGACCAAGAAGAATCAGCTTGACAGATAGGAAAACCACAATAGAGTAGTGTGAGAAAAACCCAGAGAAGAGAATCTCAGAAGGCAGAGGTGATCAACAGTGTCAAATAGTAAAGAGAGATCAATGAGGATATATGAGCACCAAGAAAAGACATTGGAGAGATCAGTTTCAGTTGAGTGGAAGACATGGAAAACCAGAGTATAAGGTGTTGAGAAGTGAGCAGGAGGTGAAAATGCAAAAGCAATGAGTATAGATGGCTATTTCTAGAAGTTCGACTATAATATAGAATTATAATTTGAGGGGATGATGAAAGAGTTTTTTTTTTATTTTATGAGTAAGGGAGATCTGGGCATATTCCTAAGTAGCAAAGAAATAACAAGGATATAAAGAAAAGCTGAAAATTAGGGAGAAAGAAAAGGATAATGAAAGGGGCAAGTTCTGAGAGGAAATGAGAGAGGTAGGCAATAAAGGATTTAGCTTTGGCAAAAAGGGCTACCTCATCGTTTGAGATAGGAGTAAAGGAAGAGAGAGTGAAGGATAATGCATTATCCACAGGGAATTTGCTGACAAGCTTAGATTTTTAAAAGATATATGTAGAAGATGAAAATGAGGGGAGTTAACTGAGGATGAATAAAAAAAAGAGTTCCAGTAGGAGTAATGTCAAGGTAGATGAAACTTACTAAGGACAACAAAAGGAGCTTTATATTTGGGGGCAAGAGGATAATTGAAGAATAGATAGCACTTCAGGTAGGTATCACTGAAGAAATGATAATGGATAATGGAGAGGAGGCAGACATATTCAAATCTTGACTTCTATTTTAT
The DNA here is from genome assembly GCF_900497805.2 of Vombatus ursinus. Lineage (NCBI taxonomy): Eukaryota > Metazoa > Chordata > Mammalia > Diprotodontia > Vombatidae > Vombatus > Vombatus ursinus. The sequence goes on along the minus strand of NW_020954587.1, from coordinate 9,767,161 downwards.
ATAAAAGGAGAATTATACTTGGAAGGACTTAAGTATTTTAATATTTTAAGGATTTGTAATTTTGTCAGTGGGGTAATGCTTCCAGCAATGTAGTTCACAGTCTTTCTGCAGCTTAGTGGATTTGTTTAAGGACAGAATCCTTGGAAGACCAGGAGTGAGAGGTAACCTAGGACACAGCTTCTCTTCCTCCACCCTAAGTACACTATAAAATGGCCCCAAGTGAAGCAAAAATGGTGACTAGAGGGGAATGAACTCTCCTCAAGGTAATTCTTATAGAAAAAGTGACTGAAATCTACTTCAAAAGCAAATCAACCTCTTGGCATTCCAGTTGCTGATGTCTCATTTATTGCTTGTATCTGTGCTGGCTTGTAACAACCCTGTATTTCTCAGACAAAAACTGCAATTTGGGACATTGCATTTTGGAGTGAAACCACACTGGTTTGGGCTGGTTTATGGGCTGGTTGAGGCTCATGAATCAAACAGTCTTGAAGATCAAAAGGGAGGTAATTATGTAGCAGTAAAAATAATGTCATAGAAAGCCCAAGGGAGAAGATTGCAGAGAAGGGAGGGTCTGAGAAGTGCAATGCTGGTGATAACTAATACTTTATAGGATTGAACACGCACCAGCAGAATGAGTGATAAAAAGGTGGAGAAGAGATCCATTTCAAATGCCTCTCCCAATTTGTCTCCCTCACCTCAGCACCCCTTCCTGACTAGTTCCTTGAGGTCAGCCTGGATACTGAAGAAAGCCAACCACAGAAAGTAAAGTGTTGTTCAGAGGAGTACCACTGGGAAAGGGGAAGAATAGGTCTAACTACAATGGCCTCCTAATCTCTTCTTGCAGCAGTGTCTAAACTGGCTACTCTCAACTGCTGAAGGAAACAGGTCTTATCCAGTTCTAAAGGACAGGCTAGGAACATGACAGCACTGGGCTTTTAGAAATATTGAGGATAAGAATGAATTTTTAAAATATTAAGGGCACTTAATGAAGTACTGTACTAAGCAGTCAGGATACAATTGTAAAAACAAAGATAGTATCTGTCCTTCAAAAAGCTTAAACTCTTCTCGGAGGACACAATACATAGAGGGAAGTAGTGGCCAGAAAAGCATGTTTGGTTTGGAAAGTTACAGGTTTGGCGAATGGAGCCATGGAGAATAAACCAACATACCCTTTCCAGAAGTAAGGGCAATATTCATTGATTATACAGTTATCCCTTCCACAGCATCCCCACGACCTAGAGTATCTGGGTAAATTTTTTTGGCCCTCCTTTCATCCCAGAGAACAAGTCTGAATTTTTATGGTATGAAAAGATAAAATATGTTGATATTATATATATATGTACATACATATATGTAGGTACATACATATATACATACATACACACATATATACACACATGTGTGTGTGTGTATGTATGTATGTGTATGTCAACATTGCACAGAGTTTGGGCTAAGAAAGACAAACAGAATTAGGTTGTCTGAATCTACTGTTTCTTTCTCTTAAAACAATCAACATGCATAGATGGAAGTTGCAGTTTAGAACTGTGCTCCTTAAGGGATCCATTCTGGAACTGGGCTCGTTTTGGGTTTAGGCTGAACAGTTTATGTATGATTTCAACATATCACTCCATCATCATTTCACTCCTGGAATGTAAAAATATCTCTATACCAGACTATTCTCAGCCATACCAGACCACTCCCAGCCTTGGGCTATCTAAACAGAAGAATCTGTCTCCACTTAAGCCTGAACAGAACACAATGGGGGTTCCCTAACTTTAGATTAAATTATTTGTAAGCTTGGTAGGGGCTGACCAGAATAAGGAGAGTCAATGCAACCTCATTATTAGTAATGTCCTTCTGAAAAAAAACTGAACTGAAAGTCAGAACTTTGGAAGAAGGGGTCTGAGGGAAGCTCTGAATCTCCAAGATGATGATTATTAAAAGTAATTTTTCCCATTCCTCCATCTGATTCTAATGAGAGATATAAAACCTCTTCAATGAATCACTAACTGATACAGCCAACACTTCATCAAGGGTTTTGGGACTTATGGTGGGTAACAATGGGGTGGGGAGAAGGGGAGAAATTGATCAATGCATTGACAAAATCAAAAGGGGGCAGTCTCCTTTTAGTAAGTAGACTGTACAGATAAAAGATACAAAGAGAAAAAGTGAACAATGAATAAAATTGTCCATTAAGGCTTAGAAGTCTCATCTCATACATTGGTCTGGGCACCATCTGATGAAGTTTTCTGGTCTGCGTGTGGCTTAAGCAGTTTCCAGCTGACTGTCTTCTTAGACTGCTTATAGAGATCCTCTTTCTTCATTAAAAATGTCCTACAAAATTGGTCTTGACACAATTTTAAATCACTCTGCCAATAATCAGGTCAAATAATGAAAGTTAACTCAACTGTTAGGTCTCTAATACTATAAAATCAAAATTGGGGCTTTTAGATCAGGGAACTTAGATTTTTAGGTTGGCCAATTGTCATGTTGATAAATCTAGGAAACTCAGATAAAAACAGAAAAATTAGAACCTACTTTTTATACTTCACATTGCCAGTTTTTATACTTCTCATATTCATTCATTCCTCTATTAGGAGGATGAAATTCCACTGAGGAATTAATAACAACACTTTTTATAAGAAGATGAACTCCAATACATAAATTAATTCATTTAAAAAGTTGTCAAATTAACTACAATTATAACGAAAGGTTCAGGAATGATATACATAAATATATTGAGTAATCAATTTTAAAAGAGTGCATATCAAGTAAAAACATTTCCAACTTTTAGTCATGTTCAATTAAGTAACCTACAATTAAAGTGGATGTTTCTTTTAAGGCATTTGTAAAATAGACCACAAGCCATTCTTCTTCTAAAATTAACTAATTGTAACAGAACTGAGACAGTAATTAAATAACAGAATAATATCCTGGCTTCATAAGTCTTTGACCTAACTATCCCCATACCATTATGAGGAATTAAAGTACCCTAATTATAAAGGAATATATAGCTAGTCTTCTTGTGGTAACTCAAAGATGTTTCAGTATCAATGTGTTATTTAATAGATTTAATATTGTTCTTACAAAACTTTTTGATTATAGAAATTTGCTATAAACGAAAAGGGACACAACTGTACTAAGGGAATAATGTTTCCCTAACTTCATGTCAGTTTCAGGCAAAAGTTATGTAAATGGCCAATTGCATTGAGACAGGCTTAAAGTCAAGCAGGTATCTTACTGGGGAAGTTGAGTCAGGACAATCCTACTTCAGTTCATGCAAATAGTTGTTTTCCTAGTTTTTCCTACAACACCACCCTCTGTAGTTCATAGATGCAGTTCATAGACCCCATAAAATTGCTGGCATCATGGACCATTGGCTCAATAGCATTCACTGATGATCATACCTGGAGTAAGACTCAGAATAACATCAGTTAACAATCCCATAAGGTCTTCAATAGCAAGTTCCAATAATCAGAGTTTCTGATGGGTTCAAATCTCAAGGATCATATATGTGACTATAATCCCACATTGGGAAGAGTAAGAGATTCATCTCAGAGAAATATTATTACTCTCAGAATCCCTTTAAACATCTTTAAGGTGAATATTCCAGGTTAAATAACAAACATAAGTAAAATCAAATTTCCCATTAAGACAACACAAGATAGCTCATAAGTTATTACTCTTCACTAACATAACTCTGTACTGAAATCCTGTTCCTTAAAGCAAAAATAAAAGAAGTTCCTGACTTTAACCTTACAACTCAACAGATTTACATCTGTGTTTCTCAAGCCTGTTTACCCTTCTCTAATCATACTCAATCTGAAAGAATGAGATACTTCAGGAACTGAGTCTTATACATATGAGTTCAAACACTAGTTTTAACTTTTGCTTAGGCCATGGAATGGCAATGAATTGAGATCAAAACAGCAAGATCTTTCCTACTTACAGTTCATTATACTAATTCAGATGCTTTAGTATTAATCACTTTATTATTTATTTACCATTATTATTATTAATCACAAATTAATTTAGTATTAATAGCCTTAGATCTCTGATGCTGCTTCCATTGAGCTGCTGACTCTGACTCTTATTTCTCTGAAAGCATCCATTTAAGGTCAGTCCAAGGACACAACAAACCTGGGAATGAAACTCAGAAATTCACAGTAGTTGTGGACTTTGATAATTTGTTATCAACATCAAATTATCAAAATAAATTAGCTTGTAAATGAAAATTTAGTAGGTCTTCTAAATATCACACAAAAAGATTTTTTTACAAACATTTCTTTGTAAAAGTATGTCCCTTTCTTTAAAACAGCTTTAAAATTTATCCTGTTAAAAGGAAAAATCACTAAACTTTCATGAAGTACATTAGTTGAAGCCTCTAAAATTGGAATTTATCAAAACTAAGTTGGTATAAAATGTCTTTAAGCATCATAAATAAATCAATAACAAAGTTTTACTAGGCTTTTAAAAATGATAGTTCCCAAACCTCCAAATTAACACATATAAATATATCCTTAGATGAAACAGATTTGAAAATCACACCCCTATTTTGTGCAAGGATTCTCATTTACTTAGGAGGAATTCCACAATAAAGAAAACTTTTGCACAGGGTTGATAAGAATTACAGAGGAGATTTTCAAGTCTTTTCTTCATATAATTACCAATTTCCCTTTCATAAAAAATACTTTTGTAAATACTTGATTAAAACAATAACTCCAAATAGCTTAGTTAACAATCTCATAACACTCATAAGTGATAGCCAAATAATTTTAGCTGAAACTTCCTTTTAAATATAGACAAAACTTGAAAGTTTATGATTTCTTAAATTATAGTACTTCAGAATATTACAACACATGGTCAGATAGAATGACCTAACAGCTTCCTAACCTATTCTTTTTTTTCTGACAGTATAATTCTTAATCTAACAACATCTAGGTTGTAGGAGAAATTGCTTTTCTAACAGTATAGGTAATACAATTCTTTACCAAATTACACAATATAAGAAAAGCTAGAAATATAACCATACCATAAACAATTATCATGTATTTAAACTTGAAACAAAATCAATTAATTACCAATCAGGTGACCTTAATTTAGTTGGATGCATTTCCAAATTATTTTACTCAGAAAATCATTCATCTCATCACCATTGGCATTGTATACTGATCACATCTAAAAACCCATATAAAGTTGCCAGGTATGAAGCAATTACATCTAATTAAAGATATAATAAAAACAGTTAATATTCAGGTAGCATTTGCTCTATGCCAAGCACTGTGCCAACCACTTTACAATTATGTGATCCTTACAACAACCCTACTTTTCCTGGGCTATGGAGTTAATTTTAAGCCAGGAGATTCTCTTCATTAATCTGCATATCCCAAAATTTAGGTGTTCTCTGGGAGATCCAAGAGCTTTCATTCTCCCAAAAGAAGATAGAAACCTGTGCTGTCTATTCTTAGTCCCAATAAAGAAAGAAGTTTGTGGGACAAATTCTTAAAAAAATCTATCTAGATGCTTTTAATAATTACAAAAATTTTTTAGGAGACATGCAGTGGCTTATGTTCCTGTTGAAACACAAGAGTGGGGTTCTGGCTATTCCCAAACCCCATTAACAAATTACAAAAGGCTTGACTGCCTAATATACACAGTTTTCCCAAGTAAAAATCATACTCACCCGGCCTCCTTTTTGTCCTGCTGCTCTTCACCTTTTAGAATCTGGAGAGAGTTAACACTTATTAATTTACAAATCAGAAGAGCTGTATTTCTCTCATACCCTTCATAAACATTACACACACACACACACACACCACAAAGCTTTTACGATATTAATATACATTTTAAACAAATCAGTGAAATCCTAAAGTGATTGCATTTAAGGCTATGATATAAAAGCCTTGATTAAAGTGTCTTAAAAGACCAAAAAAGCAAACAAAACAAAACAAAAAAAAACAAACACCTTATTTTTGCAGTTTTAAATATATTGCCCAGACATCAGATATATTGGGGGGGGTGCAAAGACAGTTCTCTAGATTTAATTTAAACATAATCTACAACTTTTAGCTTTGTACATTTAATTAAACCTGAATTCGTCTAACTTTGGAGTAACAAAAATCTCTCAGGTTTTCCTCATCAACCCTTGCTATCTTTGGGCTGTGTGGTCTAAATAAAGCCTGCATAGTAGGCTGCAGGCCAGATGTTGTGCAGGCCTGTTTTACATTCTCTACATTTTTTGCAGACCAAAATCCTTTGGTGGGTCACAAGCCATGTGATGTTGTGCAGGTCCAGTCTGGATTTTTGTCAGCTTAAAGCTACTGCTAGAGCTTCATTCAAAGGGGAAAAAAGTAAACATAGTGTTTTTACTCAGAGAGAAGATTCCTTCTCTGATTCCACCTTCCAAACTAACTCTTTGGAGAGTCTTACCCTGCTTTTTCAATTCCCTTACTTATTATCTAACTTTATTTTTGTAGCTCCAACTTGGCCAGTGTTGGGACCCCCCAAAAAAAGTCAATCTCCCACTGAAAACCTAAGATGGGAGTTCTTTTCTAGTGTTTTCTCTAACCACAGTCTTTAGAAATTTTCTGGCTGGCTGCATTTTAAATCTTTCAGTACAAACATGATACAGTCATTTTACAAACACAGACAAAATAACAAGACAACAAAGTGTGCAAATCTAATTTTCTTGTTGACTTTTTGGCTTAGTTTTTTGTTGTTGTTTTGGTGAGACAATCAGGATTAAGTGACTTGCCCAGGGTCACACAGCTAGAAAGTGTTAAGAATCTGAAGCCAGATTTGAACTCAGGTCCTCCTGACTCTAGGGCTGGTGCTCTATCCACTGTGCCACCTAGCTGCCCCTGCTTGGTTTGTTTTTAAGATAAACCAATTTCTATTTAGACTAGTCAAAATTCATGGTTATCTTTAGTTGCTCTAATTTTTTCCCATATCTTCTAAAAGCCCAATTCATAAGCAGCACATTTAGATTACAATACAATTTATCACGTGTTAATTACTTCTACCTAATTGCAGAGGATATTATTTCAGAGAAGACCTATGCAAGTGGTCTTTGTCCCTAGAGCCAGCTCAGAGAGAAAAATTCAGATTTCACCAGACAGGCAAGAGTCCAATTTTAGGAGCAGGGGATAGAGAAGGGACTTACTTACACTATCAGGGCCAGAACTTTCAGGAGAATAAGTCCTGGGCAGTAGTCCTAGTGCTGTCAGGAGAGGGTCCAGTCTCTAGTTCCCAGTCCTAATCTGAGTCCCAGGCACAACCTTACACAGAGTTTGATTTAAGAAAGACAAACAGAGTTAGGTTGTCTGAATCCATTATTTATTTCTCTCAAAGAGGGTGATGTGCTTGCATGGGTGCTGCAGTTTAGAACTAGGGTCCCTAAGGGAGCCAGTCTGGAACTGGGTTCATTTTGGGGTTAAGCTGCATAGTTTACACATGATTTCAGCATGTCACTCCATCATCATTTCACCCCTGAAATGTGAAAATATCTCTATAACAGACCACTCCCAGCCTTGGGCTATCTAGACAGAAGAATTTGTCTCCACCAAAGCCTAAGCAGAAAATGATGGGGGTTCCCTAATTCAGATTAAATTACTTATAAGCTTAGGTGGGGACTGACAGGACTTATCCTTACTCCTTAGAGTATCAATGCAACCTCATTGTTAGTAATGTCTTTCTGAAGAAAAACTGAACTTAAAGTCAGGACTTTGGAAGAAGGGGGCTAGGAAAAGCTCTGAATCTCCAAGATAATGACTATTAAAAATTATTTAAATCTACATATATATATATATACAAATATGTATATATATATATATGTATATTAGCATTTGAGTTTCTAAACTTTTTGTGTTGTCTGCAACTTCCACGAAACTCCCAAAAAATTTCCACTTATGCCAACCTGTGATGTATTGAAGCCAAGATGGGGAAAGTCATGATGTGGAAGGGATAACTAGTTCCAAAATTACAAAGGTATAATGTAGTTAAGTTCTTAGAACATGATTTTGGCCTGGGTGGTACAAAGCCACTGATGAGAAGATGCTTAGAGAGTAAGTCAGGCATAAGTAGTTCTAGTATGAAATAGTAGACCTTAGGAGGCATTTACCAATGAGTGCTAGAGTTCCAGGGCTAGAATTCAAAAGATAAAAAGATTAAGATATCAGGTATAAATGGCTTGACAGCTGGTGTAAAGATATTCTGGGAATAAGAAACAAAGAGCAGAGTAACATGTAATCAGACAAAAGCTAACTGAGGAGAAATGAACAGAATTTAGAAGAAAAAGACCCTCTCTGTGAACAGCTACTTTACTTAGAAAGTAAATTGAGTGAAATACCCATAAAATTAAGGCATTCCAGAAATCTGCAAGGCCCTCAGGAAAGGACATAGAAAAACACTTAGAGAATGTTCAGAAAAGCAATCAAAGTATTAAGTGAAAAATCCATGAATTAGCACTGTTATGGTAGAGATCAACAACTCTAAAAGGGTGAGCAAAAACAACTTCAAAAACTAATGTATCTTCTGAAAAAAAAGTTTTATTAAAAAGATGCAGATATAGAAGAAAAATATATGAACAAAGTAAAAGAAAACAGTATTGAAAGAACAAATGAGCACTCTGACTCTAGATAACATGAAGACAACTAATTAAGGAAACTACATTATGCTTGAAAGCATAATAAAAAATGCGAAAATAATTTCAAAAACATATGCACCAAATAGTGTAACTTCTAAGTTCTTAAAAGAAAATCTAAGCAAATTGGAGAAAAAATATTGATAGTTATACAATGATGGTAGGAGACTTTAATACTTGTCTATTATATCTAGATCTGTCCAAAAGAAAGCTTATAAGGACAAAAACTACTGTGTAGCTGAACAAATTGATATTTTGTGACTTTTGATGAGAATGTTAAATAATCCACACCTTTCTCAGCATCTTAGCATTTGTACTTATACAAAACAAGATGTCTTGGAACATAAAGAAATTAAGAACAAATATAAAAAGAAAGACATGGTGAAAATTCCTTTTATAGACAATAACATAATAATTAATAAGGGAAATATGATGAAAAGATTCAGACCTAAATGGAAGCTAAGTAAGGATATCCTGTAGGTCAAAGAAAAAAATCATAGAAATAAAAAATAACTATGGAAAAGGCAATTTTTAATAATCCAGTAAACATTTATTAAGTACCTACTATGTGCCAGGCACTGTACTAAGCTCTAGTGATAGAAAGAGGCAAAAGACACTCCCTCCCCTCAAAGAACTTACAATCTAATGAGGGAGACAATATGCAAACAAATAACGCACAAAGCAAGCTCTATCATGTTTAATGAGATAAGGAGCCAAAACTTACTGAATTCAACTAAAGCAGTCTTCAGAAAAAAACAGATTTCTCTTAAAACTTGAATTTACAAAATGGGATAAGAATAACAAACAGAATGCAATTAGAATAGCTAGAAAACACATAAATTTGCAGTCTTATAACAAGAACAAAAGAAGAAATCTGGAAACTGGAGAAGGTCAGAATTTTTTTAAACCTATGAAACAATTTTTAAAAATCCCTAAGCACAGTGATTTGAAATGACTGATTAAATTGATAAACAATTAACAAAATTGATATGGAAAATGAGGGAGGAAAATCAAATTGTCAAAAAAAATGAACAAGATAAATTTACAACTGGAGAAGAAATTAGGAGAAACATCATATTAAAGATAGGTAAAGAATCTACATATTTATATGCCTGCGAAACTGAGAATTCAAAGGAATCTGATGACTATTTACACAAATATGAAACAATTAAACCAATAAAACAATATAATAAATAACCAAATCTCAGAAAATAGAAATTGAACAAGACATAAATGAATTGCCAGAATATCCCTTCTTGAATAGATGCCTATTACAAGTAAATACTATGAAACATTTAAAGACCGGTTGGTACTTGCCTATAAAAATTCTTTTCAGAAATAGAGAAAGAAAGAAATCTGTCGATTTCCTTTTTCAAGACAAATAAATTTGTGCTACCCAGAATAAGGAGAAACAAAACAAAGAGAACTGTAGCCCATATTTACTAATGAATATTGATGTGAAAATGTTAAATAAACCTTGCAAAAAAAAAAACCTTCAGCAATATATCCTAAAAATAATTTGCTATGCCAAACTGCATTATATGAATGGTTTAATAGTAGGAAAATAATTTACACTATAATACAGTTACAATTGACTGAAAGCTCAGGTGATAGGTAGCATTTGTTAGCAATGAAGTATTTTTTAATTAAGGTATGCATACACTGGGTTTTTTAAGACATAAAACGGTTGTACACAAACTAAAGTAAACATACTTTACAGTGTAAAATAACTTTTATATGTATTAGAAAACTAAAAATTCATGCAGCTCACTTTATTATATTTGCTTTATTGTGGTGGCATGGAACCAAACCTGCAAAATCTCTGTAAATGTCACCAATGAGTAAACAAAATGATCTCTATTCCAAGATTATGTCATAGTATATTAATAAATATTTCTACATCAAATGCAGAATCAGCAAATAAAATAGTTTTATACAATTAATAATTTTAGAAAGTAGCAGAGTATAAAACATCCCCAAATCTTCAGTATTTTTTATAAAATACCAGCAAGAACCATGAAGAAATAAGTGAAATTTCATTTGAGAAAATGAAAAATGCATAAATTATCTTATAGTTAACCTACCAACAAATATACAAGATGTATAAATACAACTCATACCACTTTTTTTAAGTAAAAGAAGACAAATAATTGGAAAGCTATTCAATATTCATGGCTGTGTTGTACTGGTATAATAAAAAATGATATCCAAATTAATTTACAAATTTAGTGCTATCAATCAATCAAATGACCAGGGATGATTTTATATAACTAGAAAAACAATAGCAAAATTCATTTGGAGTAACAGAAGTTCTAGAATAACAAAAGAACTAATGGGAAAAAATGAAGAGGGCTTTACCAATCCTAAAACTATGTTATAAAACAGTAGTTATCAAAACTATTTGGTACAAGTTAAAAAAGCAGATCAGTGCACCACCTAGCTGACCCTAAGCTCTCCCTTTCTACTGGTTTATTTCCTACTGCCTACAAACATACCCACATCTCCCCTACCTTGAAAAAACAGCCTTTACTTGATATTCCATCCTGGCTGACTCTCATCCTATTTTTCTTCTGCCCTTTCTAGTTAAACTATTTGAAAACACTGTCTACAGTCAGTGCCTCTCCTCTCTCCTCTCACTGTCTTCTTAACCCCTTACGATCTGGTTTCTGACCTTACCGTCCCACTCAAACTGCTCTCCCCAAAGTCACTAATAATCTCTTAGTTGCCAAATCCAATGGCCTTTTCTCCTTCACCTCTCCGCAGCCTTTGACTCTATGGATCACTCTCTTCTTCTTGATACTCTCTTCTCTCCAGGCTTTTAGGATACCACTCTCTCTCGGTTATCCTCCTACTTATCTGACCACTCTTTCTATGATTGTTTTGCTAGATCCTCTTCCAGATCATACTCTCTAACAATAGGTGTCTCTCAGGCTTCTCTTCTCTTCTCCCTCTATAACACTTCACTTGGTGATTTTGTCAGCTCATATGGATTTAATTACCATCTTTATGCTGATGACTCAAAAATCTACCTTTCCTGATCTAATCTCTGCTGACCTCCAATCTCGTATCTCCAACTGCCTTTCAGACCTCTTGAACTAGATGTCCAATATACATTGTAAACTTAACATCTCCAAAACAGAATTCATTATCTTTCCCCCAACCCTACCTCCAGTTTTCCTGTTACTGTAGAAGACAACACCATCCTCCCGGTCCTTCAGGTTTACAACCCAGGAGTCATCCTCAATGCCTTGCTATCTCTTACTTCCCTCCCCATATAAAGCTGTTGTCAAGTCCTGTAAATTTCACCTTTGCAACATTTCTTGAATATGCCCCCTTCTCTCCTCTGACGCCACCACCACTCTAGTATAGGCCCTCATTACCTCACACCTTGAGTTTCTCCCCACTCCAATCCACTCTCCATTCAGCAACTAATTTTCCTAAAACACAAGTTTGATCATGCTACCCCCTCAATAAACTCCAGTGGTTTCCTATTGCCAATAGGAGCAAGTACAAAAGTGCTCTGTTTGGTATTCAAAGCCCTTCATAAGCTAGCCCCCTCCTACCTTCCCAATCTTCTTATATTTTACTCCTCCAACACATCTTTGATCCAGTGACACTGGCCACCTGGCCATTCCATAAAGAAGACACTCCATCTCTTTGCTACTGGCATTTTCTCTGGCTGTCCCCCATGCCTGCAATGCTCTCCCTCCTCTGCTCTGACTACTGACCTCCTTGACTTCCTTTAAGTCCCAAATCTCACCTCCTACTAGAAGCCCTCCCCAACCACTCTTAATTCCAGTGCCTTCCCTTTGTTAATTATTTCCTATTTATCCTGAATACAACTTGTTTTGTATATATGTATTTGCATATTTTCTCCCCTATTAGATTTTAAGTTCCTTGAGGGCAGGGACTGTCTTTTGTCTCTGTTGTATTGCCAGTGCTTAGCACACAAACTGGAATATAGAAGGCACTTACTAAATATTTGTTGAGTTGAATTGAACTTTTTCTTTGGGGAAGTCTGCTAACCCCTTCTCCTTTTGCCTTCAATTTTTCCCAACATTCAAGTCTTTCCCAATGAGTCCTGTCTTCTCATTATGTGGCCAAAGTATTTAAGCTCCAGCTTCAGGTTTTGTCTTTCCAATGAACAGTCTGAATTAAATTCTTTAAATGTTGATTGATTTGATCTCCTTGCGGTCCAAGGAACTCTCAAAAGTCTTCTCCAGCACCACAATTCAAAAACATTGATTCTGTGGCACTCAGCTTTCCTTATTGTCTAGCTCTCACAGCCATACTTTGCTACTGAAAAAACCGTAACTTTGACTGTCTGGACCTTTGTCAGCAAAGTGACCATCTCTGCTTTTTAGTATGCTTGTCCCGATTTGCCATCATTTTCTTTCCAAAGAGCAAGTGTCTTTTAATTTCATGGCTGCAATCACCGTCTGCAGTGATCTTTGAACCCAAGAATATAAAATCTGATGCTGCTTTCATTTCTTCATTTATTTTCCAAGAAGTTATGGGACCAGTTACCAAGATTTTAGTGGGTTTTTTATGTTAAACTTCAAACCAACTTTTATATTCTCCTCTTTCACCCTCTTCAAGAAGCTTCTTAATTCTTCACTTTCTGCCATCAGAATGGTATCGTCTGTATATCTAAAGTTGTTGATGTTTCCCCTGGCAACATTAATTCTGGCTGTTGGTTCATCTGAACTGATATTTCACATGATGTACTCTACATAGAAGTTAAATAGGGTGACAATATACACCCTTGTCACACTCCTTTTCCTATCTTAAACCAATCCATGTTTAGTTCTAAATGTTGCATACGTTTATTCAACTACGAGAAGTATCTAGGCAATAGTGAATAGAGTGCTGGACTTGAGGTCAAGAAGACGTGAGTTCAGATTCTACCTCAGATACTTACTACTAGCTGTGTGACCCTGAACAAGTTCTTTAATTTCTCTCAACCTCAGTTTCATCATTTATAAAATAAGGATGATAATATTTCACATGGTTGTTGTGAGGACCCAATGAGATATTTGTAAACAACTTTGTAAAACTTACAATACTATTTAAGGGTTAGCTAGCTACTTATTGTTTCTCCATTTTGCAATAGTCTTTATTTTGCAATAGTCTTCAGAACATTACACATAAAAGAATAGTAGTAAGATGGCATCTTGACACGATACTATTTCTGTATGAAATCCATTGAATTACATGTGGAGTTCACACCATGTGAAAGCCCCTTCCCTTTAATGGGTCTGTTTCCCCTTCTCTAAAATGAGAAGGTTGGACCAGAATACTTGAAGGTCAGTTTCAGCCTTAAAATCCTAAGATTCTTAGAACAGCAAAGTGATCTTACAACCAAACATCTAACATCTGATTTTAAGATCATTTAGATAAGGCATTTAGCTAAGGTAAGGCTTTTACCACAACCACTAGAGCTGCTGATGAAACAACAATATTCCTCTTAAATTGTAGGTGTCTTTGGTAGCTTGTATATGAAGCCTGTTCTATGTTTGATTTGCTTTAGGGATATAGAAGGAAAATATTGATTGCTTAATCAAGATAATCTTTTTATGTCATGCCAATTAACTGGAATCAAAGACCCACTATTATGCTCAAAAGTATGGTATTAATCATGAGTACCCACAAAACAGAGGTCTTGTGACCCAAATGAGCCATACCTCTTTTTTATGAAATGTTGCATAGCCTGTGTGACAATTGTTTCTGTGTAGGAGAAAAGCAAACAAGACTGCCCATGTGTTTGGGAGAAAGGTAAACTAACTGTTCAAATTTTCTTCCTTTCAAAACAAATTGAAATGGATGAAATTTAAACAACTTGCTAAAGTGTACTTAAGGTACTAGGACTTTGAGTCCAGCTCTGTTTTCTTCATGATGAATATTATTCAGGTTTATGCTTCTCACAGGATGTTGGGTTAAGGATAACATTTCCTTTTCATTAAAACAGTCCAGGAAATGTACTGTATTTGTCTGAAAATAGGCAATGCCGTATTCTAGATTGCATTATTAAAATGAGAGTTCTTCGAAAGGAAACAAAAAAGATATGTGCTTGTGTGTGCACTAAATGTAATTACACAAAATTACTATAAATATATTTATTGTAAAAAGTGTTTTTATATTTCAGTTCAAAGGAATTGGTTTTATTCAGTTTTGTCATCACTACTCTCTTTTCAATTGCCACAAAGATATTGGGGGTGAGGGAAGGTGATAAAAATAGATAAAGCTAAGAGCACGATTACACTCAGGTTTTATACAATCACAGATTTAGCAGGGAGTAGAGCCTGTATTCAGAGGCAGCTAGATGGCTCAATGGATAAGAAGCCCTGGAGCTGGAGTCAGAATGGCCCGAGTTAACCTGTGGCCTTAAACATATACTAAGCTGTGTGACTCTGGGTAAGTCATTTAACCTCTGTTTGCCTTAACCCACTGGAACAGTAAATGACACACTACTCCAGTATCTTTGCCAAGAAAACCCCATGGACAGTATTGGCGTGCTATGGCCCACAGGGTCATGAAGAATTGGATAGGACTGAATGACAATAGTTTATATTCAGTAATTGAAATGTAAAAATGATTATTCAGTTCAATCCAGTAAATATTATTAAACATTTGCAGAGAGAGGTGTGACATAGGATAGTAGGTAAGATAAAGATCAGGAAGACCCAAGTTCCAAATCATGTCATCTCCCAGGGGCCCAAGCAAGTCCTTGAGATTATGAATTACAGTGGAGTTGATGATCTGTAATAAAAAAAAAAAATCCCTCTCCTGGGAATTCCCCACATTGATGAAATCATATCCTCCACCCCAATATAGAGCACTGTCTTAGGTGCTCAGCGGAGACACAAAGTTTAGTAGAAGGATATGACACTGACATAGATAATTATAAAGTAGATAAAATTGTAAAATAGATAATTATAAAACCAAACACAACAACTGTGTACTTCAAGTGCCCACTGCCCCCAGGCAGCACCAAGAGAAAAGAGAGTTACCAACTTTAGGGTTGGGGGAGAAGAGGAGAAATCAACATAAACTCAACATGTCCAAAACAAAATTCATTATCATTCCCCCTAAATAATCTTCAGTTTTCTCTGATAAAGTCAAGGACATCACTGTCCTCCTAGTCTTTGAGGTCTATAGTCTTATTGTCAGCCTTGCCTTCTGATTCTCATTAACCTCACGTGTCCAATGTGTTTGTTGATTAAGTTCAAAATAAAAAGAAAATTAAAATAAAAAAAAAGAAATGTTAAGATCAACATATTGTTAAGAAAAATATTAAGCACTTATTATGTGCTAGGCATTGCAAGAAGAGCTGGAAATACATTTACAAGCAAAAAGCCAGTTCCTGCTCTCAAGGAGCTTACATTCTAATGGGGAAAACTATAAATTAAAGGAAAATGAAAAGGTTGGGGAAGAAGAGAGTAGGGAAAAGGTACCATGTTAGGGAAAGAAGTTAAGGATGCACACTGCCTCTGTCAAGAGGACTTCATGTACTCCATAGAGTTGGCATACAAGACAAATATGTCTCCCAGTTAAGCACATTCCATGTACATCCCAATGTATCCATTGTAATTCATCTGCCACTTCATGATCCCAGGACAATTTTTTGAAAAATATAGGTGTGGCATTATGGGTTTGTTTGTTACTTTGCTTTTTAAAAAAAAATGTTGCTTTAAATTTCTGTCAAAATAGCAGAGAGCTTTAAAAGATTGTTATTTATAGCAGACAGCTTCCAAAAACCACAAAATAATCCCTACAAAATCTTTTTAAATGCAGAAAATGGAAATTCATGATCAGTCAACTTAGGCTAGGCTTTAATTTCCCTTTGTACTATTTATGAAGGAAAGTTTTGCTAAACATTCATAAATAAGATTTACTGGTTCAGGGAGAGAGGAAGAGAGGACAATGGTGTTCAGGAAGACTAGGACCTCTGGTGTGAGGGCTTGCTGAGCCCTTTTCAAGGCTGCTCATCCACCTTTGGTGTTCATCTGTTTCACCCAACACTCACCTGTGGCAATTCACAAGTCAAGATGTCACTCATGATCTCATTGGTCTTCCAAAAATAACAACAGTGAAGAGGGCACAGTATTTTCACAAACTCTATTAGCAGATTCTATGCAAAATATTCTACTTATTGTGAACAAGTCCTAGTTACTTATCAATAACTAGCATTTAATTAGTAATTAAATTTTATAAATCGTTATAGGATAAAGTTACAAGGGACATTAGAGTTTATAGGTTCTAACTCACTTCAGTCATTTATTTATTTAAATTACTGTTATAAATTACCATTCAACCTTCTCATTTTGGAGTTGAGAAACAAGGTTGAGTGGCTGTTTCAAAGCCACACATTTAATCAGTACAAGAGTTGTAATTCAAAGCCAGGTCTTCTGACCTTGGATCCCATTTTATTCTAGCACATGCATTATCAAATTTCATCCTCGCAACAATTTTGTGGGACAATTAGTGAAGTATTTATTATTCCACTTTTACATTTAAGGAAGCTGAGTTTCAAAGACATTAAATGAGCTGCCTGAGGTCAATAATGGTACAGCCAAGATCTGGATCCCCCAGGTCTCTGACTTCATAATCTTGATGGTCTTCCCATCACCTCATATTTTAACTATTCAAGCAGTAATACCTCTACTTAGAAGCAAATGGTTGGCATTCTTTTCTAATTCTGTATTTGAAAGTAAAACTGTTTCTCTTTAAATGATTTTCAATCTATGTGCCATATGAGAAAATGTTCTAGTAAAGATAAAGAGGAATTTTTTCCAATTAATATCATTTTATTTTTTTCCAATTACATGTAAAAATAATTTTCAACATTCACTTTTCTAAGATTTCAAATTCCAATTTTTTTCTCCCTCCCTCCCTCCACTCCCCCATCCCCAAGACAGCAAGCAGTCTGATATAGGCTATCCATGTACAATCATATTAAACACATTTCTGCATTAGTCATATTGTAAAAGAATCAGAACAAAAGGGAAAAACCTCAAGAAAGAAAAAAAGAGAGAAAATAGTATGCTTTGATCTGCATTCAGACTCCACAGTTCTTTCTCTAGATGTGGATAGTATTTTCCATCATGAGTCTTTTGGAATTGTCTTAAATCATTGTGTTACAGAAAAGAGCTAAGTCTATCAAAGTTGATCATCTCACAATGTTGTTGTTACTGTGTACAATGTTCTCCTGGTACTGCTCATTTCACTCAACATCAGTTCATATAAGTCTTTCCAGGTTGAGAAAGAGGAATTTTTAAAAAGCAAATACATCCTTGATTAGGATTGCAGAGACCATGGCTCTGGTTTTTAGCTCTGCCAGGAATGAATTGAGTGACCTTGAACAAATCCTATGCCTTGCCTTGGCCTTAATTCCATCATTTGTAAAAAGTAGAAGATGAATTTCATGGTATCTAAAACTCCTTCCACCTCCAAGGTTCCTTGATTCTAAAAGAATACAACACCTTTTCTCATGCATTTCTTCACTCTTCAGTGAGAGATGATTGTTCAAATGAGGAAGGGTTATATAGAACCTACAAAATGCCAGTCACTGTGCTAAGTGCTTTTTATAAATATTACCTCATTTGATCCTTAAACAATCCTATGAGGTAGGTGCTTTATTATCTCCATTTTACAGATGAGGAAGCTGAGGCAAGCAAGTTAAGTGACTTGCCCCAGGGTCACGGCAGCTAGTATTTCAGGCTGGATTTGAACTCAAGACTTCTTACTCCAGGCTGAATGCTCTATCCCTGGTGCAGTCAGCTGCCTCAAAAAATATTACAGGATTTGGCAAGTAATCTTTTGACCATGCTGCTTAGAAATTGTCATTTTTGATGTTTTATAAGTTATTTGGTCAGTATCCATGTAAATTTTTAAACTTGGTGGATAAAATCTCATTCTTGGTATCAGAGAGTTATGAATATGCATGTTATAGCTGTGTTGGGGCTAGTACTGTTTTTATTTATATTCCTCCGTACTGATTAGTAAAGTGATTTATAGGGAGACCTCAAATATTTGTTGGATCTATTTTAATTATTTGTATGATCATGGTGGGGGAAATCCAATATTTTCTCTTGGTACACTTGGTACACTGTGTTAACATGTATACTGAATGTAAGGCTAGCTTTACACATAGGTGGAGTCAGCCACTGCCAATACAGTATAGTGAAGCTGAAGGATGCTTATGCTCCCCTTCTTAAATGTCTCTACCTGCTACCCACCTCTGCTACCACTCATGACATGTCTTATACCAGTCAGGAACTCCACTTTTAGAGATATTAATTCCTTTCTTTGTATGAAAGCTTTTAAGTCTCCTAGACTTTATCAAAATGCAGATACTTTAGGGCCCTTCACTGATAATTAGCTAGGAGAAAAACAGGGAGGAAAGCAGGTGAAACTTCCTAGGGGTTTAGGTTTGAGGAAGGGAATAAGCATTTATATAGCACCTACTATGTGCCAGTCACTATGCTGGAAAACAGAAGACACACAGGACCTGGGTTTAGCTTCTGGCTCTGCTAGCTGTGTGACCTTGGGCGAGTCATACTTTCTGGGTCTTGTTTTGCCATCTTAAATGAAGTAGAGAAGATGCTCTCCAAGGTCCTGCCCAACTCTAGATTCTGTAGTCCTATGACAAGACCTGCTTCCCAGTTTTGTCTTATGATTCTACAGCAAGCTGGGTATTTTGCAGTGTTGCCCAGAGATAAACCTCCTTAAAGGTTGGGAAAAAATTCAAAAGACATTGTTAAAGGGAGGGAGCAAGTGGTAATTCAGTTACCCAGAAGCTAAGGCAGACAAGAATACAGTATCCCAAGAAAACGTATCCCTTACAACAGTAACCACACCTACTCTTCCTGTGGTCCTACCAAGTCCAAGTTAAAGTACATGTCAATGACATACATACTCTCTTGGTTAGTTGGGAAAAGTGGTCTCCGCACTGCACTGAACTGTCTTTCATTTTCCAGTAGAATGTTTTTCTCCCTCTGAGTTAGATGAAGGTAGATGTTCACATTTTGTTTCCATATAACTGGAGATGAAGTGGTACAGGTATGAAAACCGTCTGCTATTAACAAGTTCAGAACACATTATGGCAGATGATACCCTGGATTTGGAGTAAGAAGACCTGCCTTTGAATATCAATTCTCTTATTTCTTTATGAAATTAGCCAAGCAACTTCACTGTGTGCATTCTTTTCCTTATTGAGCAGATTAAGTTAAATAATCTCTACATTCTCTTCCAGTTTTAACTGCTGTGGTGCCTCTTGGAAATCTTCAAGGGCCTTTCTAAAAAACAGACAAATGGCCTAACATAAATGTAATAGACTCTACATCTTCCTGTTTCTTGCCTTTATATTTGATTTGGGTCAGTCTGTTAGGCCACAGCTTCTATTGAGTAGCCCCTGATCAATGACGATCACAAAGTATGTGTTGGGGATGGGTGATAAAGAGTAAGAAGGCTACAAAGAGGGTGGGTGGGGAGGGAGGAAGGGAGAGAATTTGGAATCCAAAGTTTTAAAAACAAATGTTAAAAATTGTTTTCACATGCAACTGGGAAATAAGATATATAGGCAATGGGGTATGAAAATCTATCCTGCCCTACAGGAAAATAGAATAGGGGAGTGATAGAACAGAGGGCAGATTAGGGGAAGGGGTATTCAGAATGCACACCGTCTTAGAGTGGGAAAGGGGTGAGATGGGAGAAAATTTGGAAGACAAAATCTTGTGGAAGTGAATGTTGAAAACTAAAAATAAATATTTAAATAAGTTTAAAGAAAAGAAGGCTACAAAGGTAGAAAACTGCCTGACTGAAGGGCTTTAAAAGTCAAACAGAGAATTTTGTGTTTGATCCTGAAGGTTTAATTGGGGGTCAGTGGAATTTATTGAGTAGATATGGTAGTGTGGCTAGACCTGCACTTTAATAAGATTGTTTTGGTAGCTGAGTAGAGAATTGGATTGGAGTTAGGAGAGACTTGAGCCAAGGAGACCAACCAGAAAGCAAAGAGCTAGATGTGAAATGATGAAGGTCTGCACAAAGATGGCAACTGTGTAAGTCAAGAGAAGGAGGCATGTGGAAGAGATATTTGTGAAGGCAACAATGACAAGACTTGGCAACAGATTGGATATGTGGGTTGAGTTTGAGTCATGAGTCAAGCCTGAATATGAAGTCTTGGTTTCTAGCATGATGGTGTAGCCTTGAGAGTAATAGGGAAATCCAGAAGAAAGGATTATTTGGGGGAGGAAATAATGAATGTTTTGAACGGGTTGGATTTGAGATACCCATGGAACATTTAGTTCAAGGTGTCCAATAGGTATTGTTGATATGAGACTGGAGGTCAGGAGAGAGATGAGCTCTGACTAAACACAACTGAGAATCATTTTTATAGAGATGATAACTGAGTCCATGAACTGACAAAATCACCAAGTGAGATAGTATAGATGGAAAAGTTAATAAGGTTCCCATCATATTCTTAAAACTTTAACAAAAACTCTAGCTTTATTTTAGTGTAAAATACAGTTAATGTATTTCACTGAGGAATATAGGGAATGCTTAATATTTTATATTTAATGGGAAGAAGGCTTTTCTATCATGCCAGCTCTACATTCCTTATTTCTTCTCCCTGGGAACACAGAATGGAATAGCACCATTCCTATGAATCCAATGGGACTTATTGATATTAATGAAGATAGAGTAATATTGAAAACAGAAATATTCATGTCCACAATGAAGCAGAAATAAGAACCTAACTAATGGATTTGTTAGTTGTTCTTCATTACACATTAACCATGAGTTTCATCAAGTAAAGAATGAGCATAGTAGAAGACAAAAGGCTAGCCTTGGAATTATATTTGCTGTGTGAACTTGAGTGAATTATTTAACCTCTCAGTGTTGTCAACAAGTCTTTTAAGACTGTGAGTCACAAATAAGTTGCTTAGTTGCCCACATGGATTAAATCACAGATCCAAACCCTCTGGCTTCATTCCCCCCCACCAAAAAAAAGTCTGATTAAGTCTTTCACTGCATTTTGAAGTCAAATCAAAGTTTTTTTTTATATTATACATTGTTCTTGGATTGTCCATACCATTAGAAAGAATAATCAAGAATTGACACATTTAGTCTGCCTACTCCCTATGTTTTACATTAACTTTGTGTTCATTCTGATACTGAACATACTTTAGTGCAGAAATATATATGTCCTAGGGGCAGCTAGGTGGCACAGTGGATAGAGTTCCAGCCTTAGAGTCAGGAGAACTTGAGTTCAAATCCAGCTTCAGACACTTGACACTTACTAGCTGTGTGACCCTGGGCAAGTCACTTAACCCCTATTACCTCACCCAAAAAAAGAGAAAAAAAAAGAAAATGAGAAATATATATGTCCTTAATAATAATAGCAATAAAACAATAGCATATTTATGTATTATTTTAAGATTTACAGATTACTTTCCTCATAATCTTGTGAGGTAGGTAATGCAAATATTGTCATTACTGTTTTATAGATGAAAGCACTGAATTCTGGGAGATCGTGAGCTTCTTGAGAAGAGGGAATGTCTTGCCTTTCTTTGTATCCCAAGCACTTAGCACAGTACCTGACACATAGCAAGTGCTTAATAAATTCTTATTGACTGAGTGACTGATACAACTTAGCATGTGATATAATGTCATTCCTTTGAATGAGGGGGGTATTAATGAATGAATGGAAGTGTATATGTGCAACAGACTTAGTAAATCATATTACATGGGTATGTATTTTCACAAATCACTCTTTCCATTCCTATAAACTAAGGGATTTCAGTTGATTAATGGAAGTGGAGTTAAAGATTGCTAAAGTCAAATTCAATCCGTCAATTCAAGAACAATAATCAGATTTAGTTTATTAGTGTAGAAAGCACAATAGTAACTATGTTACTGGATTCTAATTGCTAACATCATAATAAAATAAAGATACAACAACAAAAATATGTAGGTGACATTCAAAGAAAAAAAATTAAAAGAGCTGCCTAGTTTTAAAAAAAAGTAATAATAAAGAGCAACACTCTTTCCCAGCTTGGGTTTGGTATTGAAAAAAAATATTTAATCAAACTTGAGCTTATTATTAGAATTTAATATACATTTGCATTCTGGAAATGCAAATTGTTAGTATTTTGCAAAGTTGTTAGTATTTTGTTATTTCTATATATTTTCCTGAAAGGGATGGTTAATGATGGCAGGAAGGTAAACCAGTTATTGATACATTGAGATTTCTTTCAACTTAGTAAATCTTTTCCCTACATTTTAAGTGTATAAATTTTTATTAGAGCGGAAGGTTAGGAAGAAAAGAACTCAGCCTGTTTTCTTTCAGGAAGTGAATAAAATTGCTTACATGGCAGTATAATTCTATATGATCATGGACTCATAAATTTAACACTAAAGAAATAGAAAAGATCTTGGAGGTCTGGAAGTTCACTGCTTATCCCTTTAACTCCCCTTCCTTCACCTCCACCCTCATCCTACCCAGTCATGAATTCTGTTTTGTCTAGAACAATCAATCACTTAATAAGCATTTATTGACGAGCTGCTATACTCCAGGCACTATATTAGAATACAAGAACAAAAATTAAACAGTCTCTGTCCTAAGGAGCTTAGATTCCATTCAATGGGAAGAATGACATATACATATATAAATAAATACAAAGGGAATCTCAGGCATCTAGGTGGAGAATGGATAGAATGCTAGATGTGGAATCAGGAAGACATAGGTTCAAATCTGAACTTTGACACTTACTAGTTGTGTAACCCTGGGCAAGTCACTTAACATCTATCTGCCTCAGTTTCTTGATCTGTAAAGTGGAAATAAATAGTTGTTATGAGGGTAAAATGAGATAATATATTCATATAAACAGTAGAATTATTTAATATACTAATTAATACTATACTAATATGTAATACTATACTAATAATATATTATAATACTATACATATGTATAATAGTATATATACATGTACAATACTATATATGTATATTACTATATATATATGTTATAATACTATACACACACATATATAATACTATACTAACCCAATACAATACTAATGAGCTAATAATAGTGCTGTTATGAGGATAAAATTAGATGATATATATATATATTTACATACATACATATATATGTGTGTGTGTATATATATATATATATTTCACTTTGTAAACCTTAAACCACTGTGTAAATGCTAGCTATTAAATACACAGTTATTTTGGCATGGAGGCACTAAAGGAGATAAGGAAAAAAGCCTTCAGGAATCAGTACTTCAGCTGAGTTTTTGTTCTATTTAAATTTTCTTTCCCTTATATATTTGAAGGGTTTTTTCCCATGGACACTGAAAGAATTTGTTGTTTGTCGATGGAACTGTTAAAGTTAACTGCTCTGTCTTGGCGTTTACAGCACAGGATTTTTTTTTCCTGGAAGTGATCTGTGGATTGTTTTAACTGACACTTCTTTTGTGTGTTCAGAAATTCTAGGCATTTTTCTACATCATTTCCTACATTATTGTGTTTAAGTTTTTAGATTTGTTATATTTTTCTGGGAGACCTATAATCCTTAAGTTTTCTTTACTCATCCTGTCTTTGAGATAAATATGCTTTGCTTATATGAAAATCATGCTTTGTTTTTAATATTATTGCTTTTTTCTTCTCTTCTTCCAAGTTATCTTTCACCTTGTGTATTTGCATTCCCAATCAGTTATTCTCTCTAGTTTCTTTGATGAGATTTACCACCATTGATTAAAGTTATTCTCTTCTGCCAGTTATTTCTGCTGTGCAGAAATTCTGCTTTCACAATTCATATTTTTCTTTTAACCATTCAGGAACATCCTGCTGCGGCTCCATTCTCTCTTGAGAATTCATTAGTCTCCCATAAATTCTGCTTTCACAATTATTACTTCTCTTTTAAACTATTCAGGAACATTCTGTTGTGACTCCATGGTCTCTTAGGAGTCCAAAGGTCCTCTGCCTCATCAGATGTTGATTCACTTTCCTTCATCTTGCAGTATGTATTCATAGATGTCTAGAGTTGTTTAGCTGCTCTGGAGGCCATGTTCCCTTCTGTTATTACTACCTTCCCTATTGGTTTATCTGCCTATGCTCAAGGTCTCTAATTAGCTTCCTTCCTCCTGGGATCTTTGGTGATTTCAATTTTTTTTTCATCATCCAAAACGAGCCTTTTCTTTTCATTTTTCTTTGACACTAGAAGGAAAGATGGGCCGTGGGGTAGAGTTGAGTTTGGTTGCAAGCATATGGGTTGTCTTATGTAGCCCTAGCAGAGTCTAATGGATATTTGGGGAAGGGGCTGCTGAGTAAGCACGTTACAAGTTAGAGATTAGCCTTTTCTGCTGTTAGTTCATCCAGTTGTTACCTTCTTGGGGTTGTTGATGTCTCAGACAGCTGAAATCATTTTATCTCTTGTACTTAATTCTTATTTTGGTGAGGTGGTAGGGATTGAAGAAAGTATCAAGTGCTCCACCTTGTTAGTCATATTATTTTTAAGTGAATCTTGAAAAGAGACAGAGATTCTAAGAGGTAAAAGTAAGTAGCGAGTACATCTCATGGGAAATCACTTGTGTGAAAGTACCTAGATGCCGATGAAATGTTATATAAGAGAAGCAATAGATCAGTCAGTTTGTGGAATGTAGAATACATGACAAGTAGTCCTCCTGTTTCTGCCTGGAAAATTCTAGTGACTGGGGTCTCACTATACCTTCATTCTCCTTCCACCCTGCACTGAAACTACATGTTTGGCTTACTTTATGAGTGATAATTGTTTTAATTTTGGTTTTGACTTTTCTTCAGAGCAACTGAAGGAAATTCATACTCTTACTTTCACAGACTTGTTATGTCCACATATCCAGTCTGTTGTCAAATCTTTTCATTTCTAGTTTCATAACAACTCTTGTAATATATCTCCTCTCCATTCACACAGTCACTACCCAGCCTTTATCACCTCTTGCCTAGACTTTGCAATAGCTGTCTAATAAATCTTTCTATCTCAGATTTCTGCCCACTCCAATCTATCCTCCATTCAGCTGCCAAAGTGATTTTCCTGAAGTTTAGTTCCTCCCATGTCACCCCCTTTCTCAATAAATTCAAATTGTTCTCAGTTACCTCTAGGATCAAATATATAATCCTATTTGGCATTTAAAGCCCTTCATAACCTGTCCCCTTCCTACCTTTCTAGTATTCTTGAATCTGACTGCCCAGCAACACACTCTAAAACAAGATACTTTGGGCTACATGCTTTTCTTCACCCATAACACTCCATCTCCTTCATTCATGCCTTTGCACTAGCCAGTCCCCAGTGCTTTGAATCCTCTCCATCCTCACTTCATACTTTTAGCTTCCTTGGCTTCTTTTAAGAGTCAGCTCAACAGGTGGATTTCAGAGAGACTCACATGAACTGATGCTGAGTGAAGTGAGCAGAACCAGGAGAACATTGTACACAGTTACAGCCACATTGTGTGATGACCAGCTTTGGTAGACTTAGCTCTTCTCCACAATACAATGATCCAAAAGACTCATGATGTATATATACCCAGACTTTTTTTTACTTTTCTTTTTTTCTTTTTTATAACTGAAACTTAAATATACAATAAGAAAAGAAAAAGAAACATTATAAGCTTAAGTACAAAATAAGAAAAGAAAAAACCACATCTAGAGAAAGAATTATGGAGTCTGAATGCAGATTAAAGCTTACTGTTTTCACTTTTTTTTTGTTTTTGTTTATTGTTTCTTATGGTTTTTCCCTTTTGTTCTGATTCTTCTTTCACAACATGACTAATGTGGAAATGTGTTTAACATGATTGTACCCGTACAACTTATATCAGATTACTTAATTGTCCTAGGGAAGGGGGAAGGGAGGGTGAAAAATTTGGAACTCAAAATCTTACAAAAGTGAATGTTGAAAACTATCTTTACATATAATTGGAAAAAATAAAATACTATTAAGTGGAGGGGGATAAAAACAAATACAACTCCTTTCTCTTGCTTCCCTAAGCAGTTCTAAACTCATAAGGTGCGATCAGTTGATCCTAGGTTCTGCATAGATCTAGAAAGCTAATTATTTGCATTTTCCCCCTTAGAATGTCTTGAGGTCGAGGACTATGTTTTTCCCTTTCATTGCATCCCCCGTTCTTAGCACAGTGCCTGGTACATAGTAAATGCTTACTAAATGCTTGTTGACTGACTGATTGATTGACTAACTGTCTTAAATAATTTAGCCGGGATTTTTATGTGATCTTCCTTTGAAGTCTACCATTTGGTAAATTTGCTCTACAGAGGTAGTGCTTATTCTTATAATGAAGGTCTTTGCATGTATATCTCAAAGCTGCTTTCCGTGGGGTAGAGTCCATTCCTCAGGTGTGTCAGCAATAGCCATGTGTTGATTCTGATACCGTAATTAAAAACTTGCTGAATGGAACTGAATGGTCTAATCGGATAAGTGAACCTCTTTTGAAATGCCTTTCATGTGATTTTAATCTCCACACACATATTGTTGTGATCCTTCTTCTTTTACAGAGCTGCAGGGGATCCAAGTGGGACTGAGCTTCCTGAAATGGGACTGTGGTATGGCAGCTCTTTGTGATATAAAATTACAGTATCATGAAAAAAAGTATTTTATTTTATTGATGGCCAAAACTGTCTTACAGTGAAGCATTTATCTGAAGAATGGTCAGGAGAAAAGCTAAAAGATAATTCTTTCTAGAAAGTAACTCAACATGCTTTGCTGATGTTCAGGAGAGACAAAACCCCATAAATGACATTTTCCTGTGTAACTGGATTCAGTAGGGGTAGCCTTGGAATCCACTTAAGAACAAAGAGGTGAGATCAGTCAAAGACTGTGATGGCATCTGAGCCTGTTTCACCTGCAGCACTCACTCTGCTAATTAGTTGCATTTTACTCCTGTTCCGAAGAGCTAAATCACTTTCAGGGTCTCCTGGGACTTTGAATTCTTGATCCACCCTCATCTAGAGCCCTCAGGAGGATAAGTCCATTCCTCGTCTTCCTTGTTACTCTGTTTCAACATAGACCCAAAGACAGACACCTTGTTGAAGTTAATCTCTCTAAACTTTGTTTTCCTTGTCTACAATCTATGATCTGTACCTTCTCTTCCAGCTTTGAAATTATATTATTCTTGTCACCAGACCAAATTCTATATTCTTTTACTCTAAACCAGGCAACTGTTTAGTCATGCTCATTTCAATCAAAGATACAATCATTGTCTTAGTGCTTGAAACACTGGCTTAGCTCTGTTTGACCTCCCCAGTCAATCACTAAATACTGTCAAATTAGCTGGAACTGAAGAGTCCAGAACCTAAGCTTCTAGCATGATATAGTGGTAAAGGGTCCAACTTGGCATTAGGAAGACCAGAGTTCAAATCCCACTTTTATTATTAACTTTGTGGTTAACTTTATAATGCACCGTTTACTGCTTTGAGACTTAATTTCCTCTTGTGTAAAACAGAGATGACAAAAAATACCCATAGTGCTTATTTCATGGGGCTGTTGAGAGGATCAAGTAAGATCAAATATGTAAAATACATAGTATATTTTAAAACACTAAAAATACCAATGAGAGGCAACATAGTATAATGTATGGGAAGCCCACCTCAGAGATAGAAAGACCAAGCTTCAAGTTCCACTTCTGACACATGCTTGTTATACAACTAAAATTAATAGAGACATTCTTGGTGTCCTGGGCAGCTCTCAAAGATTATGATATTGCAGAATAATTGTTTATCTGCATTGGTTGAAGCAGATTTCTCAGTCTGAGTTGTTCAAACAAATGAAACCATAGGTCTGGATCAGTCAATAAATGTCACTCCCATAATATCGTAGCTTAATTCGTTTTCTTTAAGTGAGAAATACAAGATATTTCACAATAGTTTATGTCATGTCTCATTTCATTCTCTTTTAAAGTTAAGAACAGAGAATATAAAACTTGACACTCCCACCCCACCCATTTTCAGAGGTGAGAGGTCCATAAGCATTATATATTTCATATATCCCAACTTTTTTTAATTTTTTTTGCTTTTTTATTATTGAAACTTAAACGTACAATAAGAAAAGAAAAAGAGATATTATAAACTTAAATATGGAAACTTAAATACAAAATAAGAAAAGAAAAAAGCTTATCATGTGCACAGCAGAATATGAGAGGATTCAAAATACACAGCAATAAATTTCCATTTCAAGAAAGCTTACATAATAATACTACACATTATGTTGAAAGCTGTCTATCTTTTCTTTGCTTCCTTGTTAGTTTTCTTTTGTTTTATTCTGTGCACTCTTTACTTTGTTCTTTTTTCCCCCTTCCTCACCTCCCCGCCAGAAGGCTACAATTTAGCACAGACATATTTATATATAGATACACACCTATATATATATATACACATAAATATGTATATATACCCAGACTTTTGTTTATGTAGTTTAGTTATGCTGATTTTTTTCCTCTTCTTATTTTAATTTTTTGTCTTTTTAAAAAATGCTATTTGTGATATAGGATGGTTCTTGGAGGAGGAGGAGGGAGAAGAATACTGGGGAAAACTGGTGATATAAAACCAAGAAAAGATATCAATAAAAACTTATTCTAAAAATAAAACTTAATACTTCAATGCTTCAACAATCTATGTATTGAATGTATCAAATGTTACTGATATGGGTATTCTCTTTGATGGTGCAAATTATAGCCTGACCATACCTTTACATCCTGTGCTTCTTTTATTCAGCAAAGGCCCACTCAACATTCTAGGTACCTTTCCACTAGACTTCAGTAGATACCATGCAGCATATGGAACTTTCCTGGTTGTCTCTCCAGTAGCATCAAAGTGGTGCAGTAAATGAAGTGCTGGGCCTGGAGTCAGGAAGACTTGAGTTCAAATAACCCAGACACTAGTTGTGTGACCCTGGGCAGTCACTTAACATCTATATGCCTCAGTTGCTCCAACTGTAAAATGGAAATGATAATAATAATAATATCTACTTCCTAGAATTGTTGCAAGGATCAAATAAGATAATATTAGTAAAGAGCTTGGCACCTAGTAGGCACTTAATGAATGTTTCTTTCCTTTTTTCATTCATTCTTGCTCCATAAATGTCTCTGATGACATTCCTGACAACATTTTTCTGAAGCAATTTTTCCGAAGCAATTTTTCCTTGGTAATACATTATAGACTATTCACAATTTCTTGTCTCTTGGGTCATAGAAAGGGTAGTTAGGTGGCACAGAGGATTAAGTACCAGATCTAGAGTCAGAAAGAGACCTGAGTTCAAATCAGTTTTCAGACATTTATTATCTGTATGACCCAGGGCAAGTCACTTAACCCTGTTTGCCTCAGTTTTCTCTTCTGTAAAATGAGCTGGAGAAGGAGTGGCAAATCACTCCAGTATCTTTACCAAGAAAATCCCAAAAGGGGTCACAAAGAGTTGGATATGATTGAAAAATGACTAAACAATAATAATAAAGTCATAAGAATATAGATTTAGAGCTGAAAGTAACTTAGACCAAGCCACTTATTTTATGGATGATTGACAGATCTAGGATTCAAACCCAAATCTGCTGACTTCAGAAGAAATGTTGTCATTTTTCCTGCACTATAACCTGAGACTTTAATTTTTTGGCAACTATGCTATTTCCTAACTTGAAACCATATGGCATCACTGGAAGAATAAATATTGCCTTTGCTTCAGGGAGAAACTTGGAGTCGTTAAAAGTAATATGCAAAAAATAAAAAAACAAAAGTAATATGCAAATTCTAGGCCATATGACCAACAAGGTAGGGGATTTCTCCAAAAACTTTTTATAAACCACTTAAACCCTATCCCTCATCCTCCTAAACCTCAAAGGAATTATGTGCTATATGTAGAGTGATTACATCTAAATCCACAGAAGAAGAAAGAAACCGTGACAAGGTAAAATCCTGTTTGAATTAATACCACAGATCTCCTCTACCCAAATCCATGCACCAAACTTGTAGACTTGTATATTAGGGCTTGACTAGGATAGGGAACCCTCTTACATGCACTGCTACAGTGATTGAATAAACATCCTTGCATCCACTGTTTTAAAAGAAGCAGGAAGGAAAGAAGAGCCTTGGTGGGGCAGGAAAGCTAAAAAATGTACTACCTTCTGACTAGTCTTGCCCTACAATAGAGATCTGTAGTAAATCTCCATAATTAACCTCTTCATCATGGATTATATTTTTTTGATTTTGCTAATTTGCTTTTTAAAAATATTATGTTGACTACTTTAGTTTCTATATGTAGTAACTCCATATTTTTTATTCTATAAATATTGTTTTTCCTTTCAACCATTCTTGAACTTTTTGTTGTTCCATGCTTTCCGAGGCATCCATGAGTTGTCTTTCATCAGGCATTGATTTACTTCCTTTTGTGTCACAATATTTTTAGGAGGAGTTGTAGGGTTTTTTTACTTCTTAAATTTTTGTTTTTTCTTACTTATGGTTTTAAGATATTCTCTGTTGATTTATCTGTTTATTCAGTTTTCACCTTTTAAAAGAAGTTTCCCCATCATTTACTTTCTAGCCTCTCTTTTCTGGTGTACAGTCATCATTTTACTAAAAGATAAAGATACAAATGAAAATAAGACTTGAACAAAATTTACTGCGCATCAGGTCAATCTCAAAAAGTAGTCACTATAATCATGTTAACAGACAAAGTAAAAATTTGCAATATCATTAGAGATTAAAAAGAATTATGCTTAAAGGAACCATAGACAATGAACCAAATATCAATGCAAAACATGTGCCAAATGGCAAAGCAAATAAATTATAAAGAAAAAAAACCTAAATTGTAAATAATATAGCTAGTAACAAAATAATGGTTAAAGGTTTTGATTTTCCTCTCTGGAACTGGACAAATTTAACACAAATATAAATAAAAAGGAAAATATAGAATTGAACAAACTGTTAGAGAATTTAGAGCTGAAAAACTTATGGCATCTTCTGATTTGAAGCACTGATATATACATACATATACTATGTATATATGTATGTGTACAATATACACATACATATATACACATATACATATTAATATACATGTGTATTTCTCAGTCCAAATAACATTTTTACAAAAATAAATTATAAATTAAATTACAAATAAATGTAAAAGAAAAACATTAATCACATTGTGACAGACCTTGAACAGTAAAAATAGTAACTAATACAAGGAATACATAAAAAAGATACACACCAACTTGGAACTATGATAATTATACTTCTCAAAAAGGCAAAACCCTGATCAAGATGGAGAATTCTATCATACTTTTAAAGAACAATTAATGCCTATATTATACAAATTATTCTCAAAAATTGAGAAAGAGAACAATCTACCAAGCTTCTTTATATGACAAATATAATCTTACTACCTAAACCAGGGAAGTGTAGAGCAAAGAAAACTATGAGCTAGCTTCATTGATGTGTAGGAATTAAAATTTTAAAATAAAATCCTTGCAAAAAGAACATAAGAATACATCCAAAGAGTAGGATTTATACCAGGGATGCAAGGGTGGTTCAACATTAGGAAAATAATATAATTAAACATATAAAAACAAAAGAATATAAAATAATATGATGATATCAGTGGATGCAGAAAAAGCCTTTGATAAAGCACACCTTTATGTATATATATGTATATATGTGTGAGTGTGTTTGTGTGTTTGTGTGTGTGTGTGTGTGTGTGTGTGTGTGTACCCTACAGGGCATAAGCATAGAAAATGTGTTGAAGTATGATAAAAAGTACGTACCTAAAACCAAAAGCCAGTATCATATGCAAGGGGGAAAATACATGAAGCTTTCCTAATAAAATAAGAATGTCCTCTTTCCTCCTTGTAATTTGACGTAATTCTAGAAATGATAGGAATAGGAATAAGAAAATGGAAAGAAATTAAAGATATAAAGATAGACAAAAAGGAGACAAGACTATCCCTTTTGCTGATGCTGTGATGCTTTCCTTAGAAAATCCCAGGTTTGTTGAGAGGGCGGAGCCAAGATGGCAGAGGGAAAGCAGTGACTTGCTTGAGCTCTCCCCCAAACCCCTCCAAATACCTATAAAAATGGCTCTAAACAAATTCTAAAGCAGAAGAACCCACAAAAAAACAGAGTAAAACAAATTTCCAGCCCAAGACAACCTGGATGGCTGATCAGAAAGGTATATCGCACCGGGCTGGGAGAGGAGCGCAGTTTGGCTTGGGTGTGCAGGCTGCAGCAACCCTGGAGCAGGCCTCAGAGGACTGAATCACGGGCAGCTGGGGCGGTTTCCAGACTTCTCAACCCACAAACACTGAAGACAACTTAGAAGGTCAGTGGGAAAAGTCTGTGACTGCGGTGAGAGAAGGAGCTAGGTCTCAGCCACAAGTCCCGAGAGCGGGCCGTGGTTGCCTTCTGAGCTTCTGGCCCACAGACTGAGGGGGAATCTAGTGGCTGATCAGAGGGGGATTACAAGGATCTCTTTGCCTGTGCTGAGGCAGGAATCTCTTGCTTTGCCCATGCTTGGATCTGGGTCACAGTTCTGAGGGGCGGCGCTGGTGCGGTGGAGCTTGTTGTGGTGGTGGAGCTTGTTGTGGTGGTGGAGAGGAAACACCTCGCCCCTTATCATACCACCTTGGAAGAACTGAAAATTTACAGGTTCCTAGAAGTAGCTCTGAAAACAACTGTACAAACCCCTGAAACTTGGGACAGTACATTCTTCACATTGGAAGCAGACTCTTACCTTAACAAAGAGTTTAAAACTCAAGTAATTGACTGGGATCATGAGCAAACCTTGCAAAAAGAGTCAGACTATATTATCTTACTTTGGTGACAAAGAAGATCAAAACATACAACCAGAAGAAGACAACAAAGTCAAAGCTCCTACATCGAAAGTCTCCAAAAAAATATGAATCAGTCCCAGGCCTTGGAAGAGCTCAAAAAGGATTTTGAGAAGCAAATAAGAGAAGTAGAGGAAACACTGGGAAGAGAAATGAGAGTGATGCAAGAAAATCATGAAAAAGCAAGTTAACAGCTTGCTAAAGAAGACCAAAAAAAATACTTAAGAAAATAACACCTTAAAAAATAGCCTAACCCAAATGGCAAAAGAGGTCCAAAAAGCCAATGAGGAGAAGAATGCCCTAAAAAGCAAAATTGGCCAAATGGAAAAGGAAGTCCAAAAGCTTACTGAAGAAAATACTTCCTTAAAAATTAGAATAGAGCAATTGGAAACTAAGGACAATTTGAGAAATCAAGACACTGTAAAACAAATCCAAAAGAATGAAAAATTAGAAAACAATGTGAAATATCTCATTGGAAAAACAACTGACCTGGAAAATAGATCCAGGAGAGAGAATTTAAAAATTATTGGACTATCTGAAAGCCATGATCAAAAAAAGAGCCTAGACATCATCTTTCAAGAAATTATCAAGGAAAACTGCCCTGATATTTTAGAACCAGAGGGCAAAATAGAAAGTGAAAGAATCCACCGATCTCCTCCTGAAAGAGATCCCCAAAGGAAAACTCCTAGGAATATTGTAGCCAAATTCCAGAGTTCTCAGGTCAAGGAGAAAATATTACAAGCAGCCAGAAAGAAACAATTCAAGTATTGTGGAAACACAATCAGGACAACACAAGATTTAGCAGCTTCTATGTTAAGGGACCGCAGGGCATGGAATATAATATTCCAGAGGGCAAAGGAGATAGGATTACAACCAAGAATCCCCTACCCAGCAAAACTGAGTATAATCCTGCAGGGGAAAAAGTGGTCATTCAGTGACATAGAGGACTTTCAAGCATTCGTGATGAAAAGACCAGAGCTGAATAGAAAATTTGATTTTCAAATACAAGACTCAAGTGGAACATGAAGAGGTAAACAGGAAAGAGAAAATCATAAGAGACTTTATTAAGGTTGAAAGTTTACATTCCTGCATGGAAAGATGATATTTGTAACTCATGAGACCTTTGTCAGTATTAGGGTAGTTGGAGGGGAAAAAATTATATGTATGGAGATATAGATAGATAGATAGATAGTTAGATAGAGGGCACAGGGTGAGTTGAAAATGAAGGGGTCATATCTGGAGAATAAAATTAAGGGGTGACAGAGGATTATACTAGGAGGAGGAGAAAGGGAGAGGTAGAATGGGGTAAATTATCTCACAAAAAAAACAAAAAAGAAAAGGCTCTTACAGTGGAGGGGAGATGGGGGAAGGTAAGAGGGAATGAGTGAATCTTATTCTCATCGAATTTTGCTTAAGGAGGGAATAACATACACACTCAATTGGGTATGGAAATCTATCTTACCCTACAGGAAAATGGGGGGGCAAGGGGAAAAGAGAGTAGGGGGATGATAGAGAGGAGGGCAGATTGGGAAAGTGAGTAATCAGAAGCAAATACTTCTGAGGAGGGACAGGGTCAAAAGAAAGAATAGAATAAATGGGGGGGCGGGATAGGATTAAGGGAAATAGAGTTAGTTTTTCACAGCATGTCTACTATGGAAGTGTTTTGCATAACTGCACATATATAGCCTATATTTAGTTGTTTGCCTTTTCAATGAGGGTGGGTGGGGAGGAGGAAGGGAGAAAATTTGGAACCCAAAGTTTTAAAAACATATGTTTAAAAAAATGTTTTCACATGCAACTGGGAAATAAGAAATACAGGAAATGGGGTACAGAAATCCATCCTGCCCTACAGGAAAATTGAAGGGGAAGGGGATAAGAGAAGGGGGGAGAGAAAGGGAAGGCAGATTAGGGTAAGGGGTATTCAGAATGCATGTCATCTTGGGATGGGGGGCGGGGCAAGGTGGGGTGAAAATTTGGAACTCAAAATCTTGTGGAAGTAAATGTTGAAAACAAAAAAAAAATTAAAATTACCATTAAAAAGTAAATGCACAGAAGAAAGCAAAATAAAGTTCAAAAAGGGAAATAGAAAAAAAAAATAAATGTTTGTTGAAGAATGAAAAAAAAAGAAAATCCCAGAGAATTAGCAAAAAAAAAAAGCAATTAAGTTCAGTATAGAATATACTAACATAAATACTAACCCTATAAAAATCAATGGTATTTTCAACACAGCAATATCAAACTCCAAGAGGAAATATTTTCAGATTTCAAGAGGAAATACTCAAATTCAAAAATAATTACAAAACACATAAAATATGTGGGAATCAGTCTTCCATAGAATACTCAGACTTATGGAGATAAAAGGATAAAATGTTCCCTAAAGAAATAAAGAATAACCTAAATAAATATAATGATATTCAGTGATCATGGCTGGGCTATATTACTATAATGAAAATTACATTATCTAAATCAATTTATAGATTTAGTATTATACCAACCAGACTGTCAAGGTAATCTTTTATAGAGCTAAACAAAATAATAACAAATTTAATTGGGAAGAAAAATAGATCTCCAAGGGAAATGGGGTGGGAGTGGGACTTAAGACCTTCTAGATGTCAAATTATACTTTAAAATCATAATTATCAAAATTACATTTGGTACCTTTTTTAAAATATAAAATTAGATCATGAAACATACTAAGTAGCTCAGTGAAACATACTAGATAAGCAATTAAACTCAGTAACCCAGTGTTTAACAAATCAAGAGTATACATTACTTAGGGAAGGACTCTTTATTTGACAAAAAATTTTGGAGAAATGATAGAAAATAAACTTGAACCAACATTTTTCATTGTTTATATAATAAGCTCAAAGTGGACACATGAACTGAATATTACAGGTCATAACCATAAAACAAAAAAATTGAAGAGAATCAGAATAGTTACTTTTCATAGCTATAACCCAAGAAGCATATTCTTAATCAAGCAACAGAGGTGATCACAAAAGACAGAATAAAGTATTTCAATTGCATTACATTGGAAAGATTAAACACAGACAAAATTAATACAACTAGGATAAGAAGTCTATCCTTAGGGAGTGGAGAGGGGAATCTTTGTATCAAATGTTTCTGATAAGAATCTGAAAACATTTATTGAAATACACATACCTATAGAGATACACACATGTGTATATGTATGCATATACATCCACATATGACCAAAAGTCATTCCCCACAGGATACAAGCAAACAAAACAACTAAAAATTATTGGCAATCATATGAAACAGATCTTTAATAGTAAGAGAAATGCACACTAAACCAACTTTGAGGTTTTACCTCATACCCAGTGGTTTTAGGTTAGCAAATTAGCAAAGATGACAAAAGATGAGAATAGTTAACTTTAGTGGTGTAATGGAAAAACAGCCACATTAATATACCATTGGTGAAGTTGTGAACTGGTCTAGTTCTTTTAAAAGCAACTTTAAAAGGAACTTAAATGCCCATACCTTCTGATACAGAGATTTCATTAGTCATTAGTCAAGGAGTTCAGTCAAACTATTTCTAGCAACAATTTTGTAGGGAAGAACTGGAAATAAAATAGATGGCCATTAACTGGGGAACAGTGAACAGATGTAATGGAATATTATTGTGCTGTATAAAACAATGAATATGATGAATATAGAAAAGCATGAGAAAGAACTGAAAGATATTCTAACTGTAAATATTATATGTGTGTGTGTATTTCTCAGCACCTTTATAAAAATAGAACATATACTTGAATACAGAGAAATTATAAATGAATGTTTAAAAGGAGAAATACTAAACATATCCCTTATAGACCATAATCTAATAAAAGCTAACTAATATAGACCTTCATGTATTGTGAAATAAGCAAAACCAAGAAAAAAATACCTGATGACTACAACAACATATATGGAAAGAACAGTAGCAAAACAATCAAAACTAAATTCAATGAAGCAAAATGACTAAGTTTGGCTACCAAAAAAGGTATGAAAAGGTCTTCCCTTCTTCACACAACATATAATATGGTTTTGCTGGACTTTTTAAAAAAAATTCTTTTTTAATTCTTTGTTAAAAGAGATGATGCTTTGGTGGGTATATTAAGAAAAGCTGAAAACTGACAAATAGAAGTTATCAGTAAATAATATATCTTGTAAGTTATTAGGAAATCACAAGTAGTTTTGTAAAGGAATTTAGCTCTCTCCTTTTCAATTAACTCATTGCCCATTCATATTGTCCAGTTCTCCCTGATAGGTCTATGAGTCATCTTTTCAACTATATATAATTATCTGGACAATAGATGATCTTCCAGTTGTTTTTTTTTTCCATGTTAATAGTTAGTCTGCACACTTTTGAATGATTGTGGGTCTTATTTTAAGAGCTCTGAAATGTTAGAGGATTTGATCGTATCAATACAATGTCATTTGAAAACAAGAGTATTTAGAGGAATCCTAGTATTTACCCTATGTCCTTGATATTACTAATTACAGAGTAATTGAATAAAATTATCTGTTCACTTTCAAGCAATACGTTATGATTTTGTTGTATAGACATGCAATACCTTGTTGGGAAAGAGCCTGGAAAACATCATTTAACTATCAATCTAATGCTTTTTATAGTAAAAGAACAATAAGCACATAATTATAACAGCATGTATTACAGACCACTGTAAAGGTGTGACCTACTGTGGAATATTTTTTAATCTTTTTTTTTGCAAAAGTCTTATCTGTTTTCTTTACATACCCACATCAGAAAGCCATCAATAGGTATGTAGATTATTTTCATAAAGATTTTATAGACATGGAAGAGTATGCACATGGGCCAGTAGTTATTGACATTTTCTTACCTTTTGGAGTTCGTGATGTTTTTAAGTATAGCACCTGCACTGGGCTACCCTCCCAATTTGGTTCTCACAAGATTATAGGTTAAGTCTTTTTTGTTGCTCAGTTGTTCAGTCGTGTCCAACTCTTTGTGACCCCATGAACAATATCTATACATGGGATTTTCTTGGCAAAGATACAGGAATGGTTTTACCATTTCTTTTTGCAGCGGATCCTTTTGTCAGAGAGTCAAAGGTTAAGTCACTTGCCCAATATCATGCAGCTGGTAAGTATCTGAGGCCAGATTCAAACTCATAAAGATGAGTCTTCCTGATTCCAAGTCTAGTGCTCATTCCACTGTGCCACCTAGCTGCCCGCTGACCTAATTAGCTCAAAGCAAATGTATTTGGGATATAGACCTTGAAGTGGTATTGCTGGATCAAAAGGTATGTACAGTTTTATAACCATTTGGGCATAGTTCCAAATTGATTTCCAGAATGGTTGGATCAGTTTACAACTGTACCAACAGTGCATTAGTGTCCCAGTTTTCCCACATCCCCTCCAACATCCAACATTTTCCTTTTTGTCATATTAGCCACTCTGATAGGTGTGAGGTGGTACCTCAGAGTTGTTTTCATTTGCATTTCTCAGATCAATAGTGCTTTGGAGCATTTTTTCATATGACTATAGATAGCTTTGATTTCTTTATCTGAAAACTGCCTGTACATATCCTTCAACCATTCATCAACTGGGGAGCGACTTGTATTTTTATAGATTTGACTCAGTTCTCTATATATTTGAGAAATGAGGCCTTTTTCAGAGACACTTGTTGCAAAATTTTTTCCCAGTTTTCTGCTTTCCTTATAATTTTGGATGCATTCCTAAAGACATCCAAAAAAATGCAAAAGGACCTATTTGTACAAAAATATTTTAGCAGCTCTTTTTGTGGTGGCTAAGAATTGGAAATCAAAGGATGCCTATAAATTGGAGAGTGACTAAACATGCTGTGGTATATGATTGTAGTGGAATATTAATGTGCTGTAAGAAATGACAAGAGACGATTTCAGTAAAATTTGGACAGATTTACATGAACTGATCCCTACATAGTGAAGTGAACAGAACCAGGAGAACGTTGTATACAGTAAAAGCAATATTGTTCAATGAAGAATTGTAAATGATTTATTCTTAGCAATACAATGACTGATGAAGCATACTATCTGCCTCCAGAGAAAGAATTGATATTGAACAAATACAGACTGAAGCATGCTATTTTTCACTTTCTTTCTTTCATTTTTTTCCTTTTATTTGAGTCTTCTTGTACCAAATGACTAATATGGAAATGTTTTACATGATTGCACATTTGTAACCTATATCTGCTTACTGTCTCAGGGAGTGGGGAAGGAATGGAGGAAGGGAGGGATAGAATTTGGGATTTGGGGCAGCTAGGTGGTGCAGTGAATTCTATCCAGCACTCGCCCTGGAGTCAGGAGGACCTGAGTTCAAATCCAGCCTCAGACACTTGACACTTACTAGCTGTGTGACCTTGGGCAAGTCACTTAACCCCCTTGCCTAGCCAAAAAAAAAAGGGGGGAGGAGAATTTGGGACTCAAAAATTTAAATAAAAAAAATTTTAATAGCAAATGTATTTACTAAGAAGGCATCAGAAGAACAATTACTACAAAGTATTTCTCTCATCAACAGGGGATAACTCTCCCACAAATGAACACAGAGTCCCTTTGAAGAGTAAGCACAAACTTAGAATATACCGGTAGTGAGACACACGTATAAGGGAACATTTATGGCTGCTTACAGTACTATATAAGGCCCTGATAATCTGTCTTCTTGTGATGTCCTTGCGTTGCTCCCTTGTCTGCACAAGTCTCTGCTCAGCTTCTTGTTCAACTGGGCCCTCTGGCTCTCCTCCTTCCCTTGGGACAATCTCCAAGGGCTAACGCTATTTCTCCCTGTAATCCGTGGCTGGCTTTCTTTTTGGCTGCCAGAGATCATGCTCTTTGAAACATCTTCAAGCCTTGAAGTCTTGTCTCTCTGGATCCATGATCCCTCCTGGATCTGGTTCTCTGCCCTTTGCTCGATAAACATGCAGAGAAAAAAGGGTGGAGAGAGAGAGAGAGAGAGAGAGAGAAATCAAAACCGAGATTTCTGTGGAGTGATATTACCACCTTTGCGGCTTTTTAGTATATTGTTACTAAACACTGTTTAAACCATCTCATATTTTTGCAACTATAGGAATAAGTAGTAATATGAGACCTTTTGCTACTGTTCACATTAGCTAGTTAAGTGGAGAGCAGAGAAGATCTATATTTTATTACTTAGAATCTAAAATATTTATATTATCTAGAATATTTTATTATCCAGAATCAACTTGTCAGTATCTATGATCTGTTTGAGGTACATGCATCAGGATGTTAACTGATTGTTATTTTAATAGGATTATTATTTTCTTTCTCTTGTTCTAAGAGCTTTGTGAATCTATCTTGTTCTCTTAACAATTCAATTGGTACTCTGTTTTTCCAGTTAGCTGTTGGAAAGTACTGCCACATTTTACTATTGAGAAGAGCAAACCCTTAGAGGCCATTGCTTCTGACAATTAGTAATACAAATTAGTAATTAGTAACATGAGTCTACATAGGAGGGGAAAGGCATTAGGCAGTGCAGGATAAGGCATGCTGGTGTGTGGAGGTATGGGAGAATTGATTCCATCATCCTTTTCCTCTTGTTTTAAAATATTTGTTAATGCCATGTTGGAAGATGTTTTCTAAATAAAAGCTTAGTGAGGTAAGACTTTAGAATGTAATGATTTGGACTCCTTATCAGATTCATAGACAAAAACCCCTGGATTGACCACCTAAGTTTAAAAAAAATTAAATTATGGAATAAAACAAGCATTTCCATAATATAGTATAATTTAAAAAAAGATGATTGCTCATGAAATTGTAAATCTATTATGTACAACTTGCTATTCCTTTTAAATATATAATAACTATCATATAAATTTCTTTTTTTTCTTTTTTCCCTCCCCTCATGCTAGAGATGGCTACCATTTGACACATGTATGTATGTGTATATGTATTTGTAAATATATATATAATCATTCAGTATATAATTCTATGTATCAATTCTTTCTCTGAATGCAGATAGCATCTTCCATCATATGTCCTTTGTAGTTGATTTGGGTATTTATGATAGTCAAAATGACTTATTCACTCAAAAATTGTTCTTAAAGCAATATTGCTATTATTATATATAGCATTCTCTTGGTTTCACTCATTTTGCTCTTCATTATTTCATGCAAGTCTATCTATGTTTTTCTAACATCATAGAGCTCATCATTTCTTATAACACAGTAGTATTTTGTAGACCACAACTTGTTTGGCCATTCTCCAATTGATGGGCATCCTCACAATTTTCACTTCTTTACCACCACAAAGAGAGCTGCTGTAAATATGTTAGAACATATATTTTCTTTTCCTTTCCCCTAATCATCTTCGGAAATAGACCTAGTAGTGGTATTGCTAGGTCAAAGGTTATAGGCAGTTTAATAACTCTTTGGGCACAATTCCAGATTGTTCTCCAAAATGGCTGGATCAATAATGAATTAGTGGTCCCAATTTTGATACATCCCCTTCAATATCTGACACTTTCTTCTTCAATCATTTTAGCCAATCTGATAGGTGTAAAATGATATCTCAAGGTTGTTTTGATTTGCATTTTTCTAATCAATAGTAATTTAAAGTATTTTATATGACTATAAATTGTTTTGATTTCTTCATTGGAAAACTAGCTGTTTATATCCTTTGACCGTTTATTAATTGGAGAATTATTCATATTCTTATAGATTTGACAAAGTTCTTATATGAGATCTTTATTTGAGAAACTATAATTTTTTGTCCTAATTTTCTGCTTTCCTTCTAATCTTGGCTACATTTGTTTTACTTGTACAAAAACTTTTAAATTTAATGCAATCAAAATTATCCACTTCACCTGTTACTCTGCTCTTTATCTCTTTTTCTTCATAAATTGTTTATCCGTAAGTCTGATAAGTATTATGTTCCATGTTATTCAAATGTTTTGCACTATCTCTCTTTATATCTAGGTCATGTAACCATTTTTACCTTATCTTGGCAAATGGTATAAAATTTTGGTCTATGCCAAATTTCTGCCATACTGCTTTCCAGTTTTCCCAACAATTTTTACCAAATAATGAATTCTTATCCCAAAATCCTAAGTATTTACATTTGTCAAATACAAGGTTACTGCTGCTATAAATTGTATGTCTACTGTATTTCATTGATCTACCTTTCTAGCCAATACCAGATAGTTTTGGTAATTACTGCCTTATAATATAGTTTAAGCTCTGCTACTGCTAAACCTCCTTCCTTTACATTTTTTTCCTTATTTCCTTTGATATTTTTGACTTTTTGTTCTTCCAAATGAATTTTAAAATTATTTTTTCTAATCCAGTAAAATATTTTTAGTAATTTAATTGGGATGGCATTGAATATGTAAATCAGGCAAAATTGTCATTTTTACTATATTGGCCTGCCTACCCATGAACAATTAATATTTCACCAATTATTTAAACGTGATTTTATTTGTATAAAAATATTTTTCATAATTTCATTTATGTAGTTCCTGGGTTTGCTTTGGCAGATATACTCCCAGGTATTTTATACTACAAGAGTTATTTTAAATGGGGGTATCTCTTACCATCTCTTCTTGCAAGATTTTGTTTGTGATTATATATATGCTGATGATTTATATGGGTTTTAGCCACCTAAATTAATCATGTTCTCATCCTCCCTCCTTCAAGTCCAAAGGCAGAAAGTAATGTGATCCAGCCACTATAAAGTTTATCTTGGCTCCATTTATTGGAATTAAAATTCTCCCTTTGGACCTCACAGAGTACGTTGTAATTTCTAATGCAGGTATCTTATATTTTTATATATCCAGCTTATTTGTGTTTATGACTTATTCCCTAATAGGTTATACACATTCCATGAGGGCAGGGCATATGAATCATTCAAACATTGTATCTTCCTCCAATGGAGGTACCATGGCGCAATAGAAAAGAGCATTGGGTCTGCAGTTAGAGAATCTCTATTCAAGTCTCATCTCTCCTTTTACTACCTTTGTGACTTTAGACAACTCACTTAACCTCCTTGACTTTAGTTTCATTATGTGTAAAATGTTGATACCCCAGGACCCAGAGGTTTCTTTCCATTGAAGCTATGAAACAACTTAGCACCATGGTCTGCACACAGTAGATGCTTAACAAATATTTGTTGAATTATCGCAATAATTATGTTGGAAAGATGGCAAGTATTTAATAATACCTAATATAATAGGGAATATGTGTATATATATATATACATACACACATATGTGTGTGTCTATACATATAAATGTATGCATACATACATGCACATACATACACACATACATGTGCATAATTTTCTATTCTGCTATTGAAAGATAATTATATACATATATATATATATATCTATGTGAAATTATAGTTTGCTTCTGGGTGAATTGGAAAAATAGCATTGATAGTTTTCTAATTTAATGAGAAAATGAGCTATCAGCCATCCTGAAATTCATGGGATTTGGATGAAATGCTCTTGGCTTGAAATTAGCAGGTCATGCAGTGCTCTTGACTACATATGATTTCTTAATACATGAATTCAAATATTTCATTGATTATTTAGTTAATGGATCATTCATAAACTCTTGCTGTTACTTAATACTTTGTGTTTAATTCCTAAGGCCTATGGTTTCCAATGCTGTACAAAGACTGAAAACTCTTAGATTCACCCACATTTCTGTTGTATATCCTTTTCTCTCTACCTGTACAACCACCACCCTAGTTCAGGTTCTCATGGCCTCCCACCTGGACTGTTGTAATAGCCATTTTCCTGCCTGATGTGTCTTCCTGCTCCAAACCACTCTCTACATAGCTGCCAAAGTGATTTTCCTTAAACCTTAGCCTGCCCATGCCAC
Source organism: Vombatus ursinus (assembly GCF_900497805.2). Classification (NCBI taxonomy): domain Eukaryota; kingdom Metazoa; phylum Chordata; class Mammalia; order Diprotodontia; family Vombatidae; genus Vombatus; species Vombatus ursinus. The sequence continues at coordinate 9,722,796 of NW_020954587.1, read as the reverse complement.
CTAGCTGCCCAGCCCAAGCCTCACTTGGTCATTGTTTGGGTTTTAATGAGTCAGAGTGAGCGTAAATAACAATTGTTCCTGTTCTGACCAGAAACCCTGAGGGTCTTCCCCTCCCAGTTTGATTTTTTTTTTTTTTTTTGAGTAGGCAAAGTAGGCCCTCTTTTGCCTCATTTTTTCCCTAGCCTTAAATCACTGAATGGCTGTTACCTCAGACAAACTGAGACCTGGGAAAGACTTCACCTTAAAAAGGCCAAAGTCTCCCACTGCATCTGGGGTCATCTCCAGCCATCCTGATCTATGTCTTGCTACTGGGCTGGGATGACCCTGGAGGAAAAAGTGAGGTTGATGACTTTGCACAGCCCAGCCTCATTTAAATCCAGTTCACTTGCAAGTCAAGACATCACCCTCCTGATGTCACTGGTCCTCTTCAAGGACTAAGTACAAACAACAACGCCTACTCAATAAAATCCATTGACTGCCTATTTCCTCCAGGGCTGACATTTAAAATTTTCCCTAACCTGGTCTCTTCCTGCTTATCCAGTTTTTATACTTTATTCACCTCCATTTACTTGACATTTCAGCTATACTGGCTTACTTGCTGTTCTTTGCACACAACACTTCATCTTCCATCTCTATCCCTACATATATTATCTCACTTTATTCATAAACAACTCTGTGAGGTAGGTGCAATTGTTATCCCCATTTTCCAGATAAAGAAACTGAGGGTAAGAGAAGTTAAGTGACTTGCCCGGGGTTACACAACTATTGTGCATTTGAGGAAGGCTGTGAACCCAGATCTTGCTGATTACAAGTCCAGGGCTGTATCCACTCTGCCACACAGTTGCACAGTAAGTGCTTGAATAAATGTGTTAACTGATTGATTATAATGTAATTAATGTTGGCTAAGAAGTCAAAGTTTTGGTTAGAGTCTTTTGTGAGGGTAGGTATAAAAGAATCCAATGAGTCTATTTAATATCCACAAGATCATAACTGGACCCACCCACCTTTAATTAAGAAGTTTGTTTTCCTGATTGTCTGAAACAATCAATTGCCTTGTGGTCGACCTACCACCAACACCTTTACCACCTTCATCACCATCACCATCATCATCATCATCATCATCATCATAACCACCACTTAAGTAATAATTTTGAGGTTTGCTCAGCAATAATACATTATCTTGATTGAGCCTCACAACAAGCCTATGAGGTATTTAAGGTAAAGATGTTTTATTCCCATTTTACAAATGAGGAAGCTAAGGTTCAGAGATGTTAAGTTACTTAACCAAGGTCACATAGAGAGCAGATGTCTGAAGCAGCAGTGGTACCCAGCCCTTCCTGACTTGAAGTCCAGCATCATATCCATTGCACCAAACTGCCCATTCAAATTTCAGCTCCCCTCCTAAAAAAGAAAGGTTTCCTTTATTCATGATTTAAATTAATCACAGAAGGAAGAGTTGGAAAAGACCTTATTAGAGATAGCATTAAATAATATAATTTTATTAAATAAATTTTAATTAATTAATAATTTTATTAAATAAAAATTATTAAATTAAATAATTTTATTAAATGAAAAGACCTTATTAGAGATAATGTTAAATTATATAATTTTATTAAATGAGAAACCCCTCATTTCACAGAGGAAAAAACTCAGCCCCAGTGAAGTGAAGGGACTTTTACTCACAATCACACAATTAGTTAGCATCAGAACCTAGACTTAAAGCCCAGATGTCCTGATTCAAAGATGAGAACATTTTTTTCCCCAAATCACACTATTTTAGTCTCATTCATTTATTGGACTTTCCTCTTCCACTCCTTCTCCTTCCCTGTACTCTACTCCCTCTCCCAACAAATTATTCCTCCCACTTTGGTTTTTGTTTGTTTGGTTGATTTTTTTTTTGTTTGTTTTTGCTTTTGTCACACTGCCATGACCTATCTACCTATGCATTTTTATAAAGTTGTTAAAAAGGGGGAGCTGATAAAACTACTGGCCCAGGACCCTCAAACGTATTAGATAAGCCAGGAGAGAGGGAGAAAAATAGTCCCTAGAAGCAATTTTGCCTTGAACTTAGTTGCCTAGATGGACCTGTTGGTTTGCTGATTCTTTTGTTGTGTTCTCTCTGACTTTGTTTCTCTATGTCTCTGTCTCTGTCTCTGCCTCTCTGTGTCTCTCTCTGTCTCTGGCACTACCTCTCTGGCTCTGGCTCTCTCTTTCTCTGTTTTTCTCTCTCTCTGTGTCTCTCTGTCTGTCTCTGTCTCTGTCTCTCTCTCTTTCTCTCTCCCCCCGATCCCCAATTATTTTCTCAGCATACACTGCAGCTTATCTGATAGGAATTCTGTCTTTTAAGAATCTCCTATTTTTTTCCTGCTTTGTACTTAATCATCTATGGCTAGAACAAAGATATTCTAGGGTAGAAACCCAATCTCTTGCTTGGAGGGAAAGCAACTAATTTTATATTCTGCTTTGATGATATTGATAGTCATGCTTTCTTTTTAATAAATATTTCCTAAAGCAATTAAGACAACTGCTTTATTTAATCTTTAAAGCCACATTTCAGAGAACAGAATCCTGCCATATTCTGCATTATATTTTTCACAAAAGTATTTGTTGAATAGATGTCTCAAATTGAAAGCTTTGCTGTGTATCTGTTGTACACGTATAAAGGGGGAGTAATGATGCCTAGACACCCAACTTAGAAAAAGCTTCATGTTTTCATGTTCGTTCTTTTCTTCTTTTATCCTTAGAGCCCATGGTAAGGTAAGGGGAAATCTATTTTACCTAAGATTGCTGCAAAATGCAGAAGGTAGTCAACTCTGTGCAAACAATAAAATGGAAAGGAGAAAGGCTGAAACATTTAAAAAAAAAGAATTGTGATGATTGCTATTATTTCAATAAAATATAGTCGTTTTCATGTATTATTTGAGGGAATAACTCTTTTTTATGGTTTTGAACATAGCCTGAATCCTACTAGAAAGCAATCTCATTTTAGTATCTCGAAGTAGCTGCATCTGGGTATCAGGTTGCTATAGTAACTTAATGAAAGCTGGCTGTTTTTTACCCTCAGTCAACTTGATCAGAACAAAAGTCTTCCCACAGCTTGAGGCTTCGGCAAAGCCCTCCATAATCCTATGTGCCTTGTCATTACTATTTATATGTTAGATGTTGATCCCTTTAGAAGATCAGGAAGAACAGAAGCTGTTCTGCTCCCAAGGGAGCTTGACATCTGACTTTTCTAGTATGCAGTTTTATCTTGAATAACATAATCCCACATTTTGTCTGTAAATTATCAATATTGCGATAAGACTGGAAACACAAATGGAGAAGTGAGTGGTTTAATAATAAATAAATTTGCTACTCAGAGGCAGCTAGATGGTGCAATGGTTGGAGCGCTGGTCCTAGAGTCAGGAAAGCCTCAATTAAAATCCAGTTTCATGTACTTATAGCAATGTGACCCTGGGCAAGTCATTTAACCCCTATTCACCTTGATTTCCTCAACTTCCTTTGTCTCATCATCAGAAAAAATAGGTAAGAAAAGCTTTTTGATTAAAAAATCATAATCATTGAAGTTCCACAGAGAAATTGTCTATATTTAAACATTTTATTTTTTGGGGTTCAAGAAATAACATTGATCAACTACTCCACCAATCTCTGAATTAGCAGGCATTGTGGTATAATATAGTGAGAAGAGAATTGGACTGAGGGTCAGAATCCCTGGGTGCGTTTGAGGGCTGACTCTGCCACCAACACAAGAGATGTGGATAACCATAAGCTTCAATTTAATTATCTGTAAATTTGAGATAATTACATTGTATAGGAGAAAGTTCTTTCTTAACTATAAAGGGCTATATAAATGTGTGTTAGTATTTTTGAAGCATAGGGTAGATTTTTATATATATATATATATGACTTAAGAGGATACACAAGTAAACTCCAATATATTAAGGACTTATGGGAACTCCCAGGGTTGAAACTCCTTTCACCATTACAAATGACAATATGGTTTCAATTTATAGTCTTAGAGAGTTGCCTGAGTCTGAGATAGGTTAAATGACTAGTTCATAATCATATAGCTAGTAAATATATATCTTTCAACATTTAAGGACCTCTGATTTCCTCAGAATTCTTTCTACTGATGCAGGTCACTGAGGAGATGAAAAGATTCTTATCACTCAGAATACAGTTTTGTTGTTGGATTTTACTTTTATTTTGTAAGTTCACTGTTTTCTCTTTTTTTCCATTTAAGAGAGCTCAACCATTGACATCTGAGTTCCATTCAGCAACACAAACTAGAGGTTTGGTTTCATATTGTAATGGTCTTTGTTCTACCTGAGTGACTCTTTTTTAAAAAAATTATTTTTAATTTATGAAATAAAACAAGCATTTCCATAACATAGTATAATAATAAACAAGATGATTGCACATGAAACTCCAAATCTATTATGTACAATTTGCTAGTCCTTTTAAATATATAATAGAAGTTATGTACATTTTTTCCCTTTCCCCCCTCCCCTTCTGCCCTAGAGATAGCTACCATTTGGCACAAATATGTATGTATAGTTAATATCATTCTACACATACTTCTATTTATCAGTTCTTTATCTGGATGCAGATAGTATCTTCTTTCATATGACCTTTTCAGTTAATTTGGGTATTTATAATAGTCAAAATTACTTACTCACTCAAAATTGTTCTTAAAATAATATTGCCGTTACAACTTTCTCTAGGTTCTGCTCATTTTGCTCTTCATTATTTCATGCAAGTCTATCCAAGTTTTTCTAAGATCATTGAGCTCATCATTTCTTATAGCACAGTAGTATTCTACCACAATCATATACCACATTTTCAGCCATTCCTTAATTGACGGGCATCCATGCAATTGCCAGTTCTTTGCTACCACAAAGAGAGCCGCTATAAATATTTTAGAACATATAAGTTCTTTTCCTTTTTCCCTAATCATCCTTGGAAACAGACCTAGAAGTGGTATTTCTGGGTTAAAGGGTATAGATATAGGCAGTTTAATAACTCTTAGGGCATGATTCCTGATTACTCTCTAAAATGGTGGGATTAGTTTACAATTCCACCAACAATGAATTAGTGGTCCCGATTTTTCTACATCCCCTCCAACATTTGTCGTTTTCTCCTTCAATCATTTTAGCCAGTGTGATAGATGTAAAATGATATCTCAAGGTTGTTTTAATTTACATTTCTCTAAACAGTAATATCTTTAGAGCATTTTTTCAAATGATTATAAGTTGTTTTGATTTACATATCTAAAAACTGTCCATTCATATCCTTTGACCATTTATCAATTGGAGAATGACTCATATTCTTACAGATTTGACAAATTTTTTTATATATTTGAAATGAGATCATTATCTGAGAAACTGTCTATAAATTTCTTCCCAGTTCTCTGCTTTCCTTCTGATCTTGGCTACATTTGTTTTATTTGTACAAAAACTTTTTAATTTAATAAAAATTATCCATTTTGTACCTCACTCTGCTCTCTATCTCTTGTTTATTCATAAATTGTTCACCAATCCGTAAGTCTGATAAGTAATATGTTCCATGTTCTTCAAATTTTTTTTGTAATATCTCTCTTTATATCTAGGTCATGTATACATTTTGAATTACTCTTAAAAACAAATAAGCAAGCAAAAAAGCATTTTCTACATCAAAGCTTTTGGGACTTTTGAAATGAAGGCTGTTGGCTTCGTAAAGCCGTTACTTAAGAAGAAATCTCAAAAGTGATGGGCAAGTGCCTGTTTTGCCTATGATTCTTAACAAAGTGGGATATGTTTTATGAATACTATTGTGGTAGAAATGTCAAAGTGTTGGTGAGATTCATTTTAGATTTTAGTTCACTTCTTCCCTTTGGCAGCTTTGCAATGAGCTATGCACTCTTCTGAAAGGAAAACTACTTGGATTTTTAAAATGGGATTGGTTTCATCATGTTTTCAAAATACATATATTGTCATCCTTTAAAAAATATTTTGGCTTGCAATATGGACAAAACTTACAGATGAAGCAAAGAACTCTTTGTGATTGACGTGTGGGGCAGACTATTTTCTTTCAAACCCACTGCCCTTCAGTTTTGATATTTTCCTAGTTGACGAAGAGGCTTTTTCAAGGACTTCTTCCCTTGACCTTTCACCTTCCATTTACCTATGCATTTGCTATCCAGCTCTGTTACACAGCTTCTGTCTCTGATGTTGTCTTTCACAGAGAAAAACCAGAATCATTGGATGCTAAGATTTATGGGAGCAACAAATATTTATGGGTTGTTGTTTTTTTATGGTGTGCATGTATGATACACATGTATGATTCACTTAATCTCTTTCAAGAAACAACTTCTTAGTATGCTTTACTTTCTTTAAGGACATGTGAGTATGTCTAGGGGAGAAGGGAAAGCAATAACTATTTATATAGTGCCTTCAACATCCCAGGCACCATGCTAAGTACTTTTGACAAATATTGTCTTATTTGATTCTCACAACACTGTGAATTAGGTGCTCTTATTATCCCTCTTTTACAGTTGAGGAAACTGAGACAAACTGAGGTTAAGTGACTTGCCCAGGGCCACATAGCTAGTAATGTCTGAGTCTAGATTTCAACTCATATCTTCTTGATTCCAGGCCTACTGCTCTATCCATTGTGACACCAGATGCCTTTAGCAATCAATAAATCAATCCACAAGTATTTATTAGCAATTATTATGTACCAAACACTGTGCTGAGTGATAGAAAGTGAAAAATGAAACTGTTCCTGCCTTCTAGGAGCTTACCTTCTATCATGGGGAACATGTACGTGTAGTTAAATATACAAAATAAGTACAAGTAATTAAAAGATTATTTGGATGCAAGTATCTTGGGGATCAGGAAGGGCTTCCTGAAGGTAACACTTGAGCTAAGTCTTGAAAAACTAATTAGAAATTAGAAGAGAAATAAGGGAACAAGGAAGAGTTCATTCCAGGTATGGAGGCAGCCAGGACAATAGCATGGAGGTGGGCAATGCAGTGTCAGGTATGATGTACATTAAGAAAGGCAACTTGACTGGACTGTAGAGTGTATGAAGGGGAGTCATGTATCGTAAAGTTAGAAATTTAGGTCGGAGCCAGATTGTGAATGACTTTAATTCCCTACAGAGAAGATGCTATTTGTTCCTATTGACATAAGAAATAACTGCAGTTTATGAAGTAGAAGAGTGACATTTGGTCAGACTTAGGAAAATCATTTCAACATTGGCATGAAGGGGAGACTGGAATGGAGTGAGCCTTGAGTCAAGCTAACAAATTAGGAGGTTATTTTCTTTTTTTTCCTTTTTTTAAAACAATATTTTATTTTTCCCCAGTTACATGTTAAAACGATTGTTTAAACTTTTATTTTTGTTTTTAAAGTTTTGAGTTCCAAATTCTATCCTTCCTTCCCTCTCCTCCCCACTCACCAGATGGTAAGCAATCAAGTAAAACATTAGGAGGTTATTTTCAGTAGTCTGGGGTGAGAGGTGATGAGGTGCTAAGACAGCAGCTATGCAAGGAGAGATAAAGGTGGGAAAGACAGTGATAATGAGAGTTGACGATTGATTGGATATGTGGGCAGAGGAAGAATGAGCTGTGAAGGATAACACTGAACTTGTTGTAAATCTAATTGTCTGAAAGATCATGATATCCTCAGTAGTAATAGGGAAGTGTTGAAGAGGGGTAGGTTTTGGAGGAAAGATAATAAATTATGTTTTGCACTTGTGTGAGATGCCCACTGGACATGCATTTCAAAATATCCAAAAAGGCAGTTGATTATGTACTGCTGTTGATGTGCCATTTTTCAGTCATGTCCAGCTCTTCATGACACCATTTGGAGTTTTTTTGGCAGAGATACAGAAGTGATTTGCCATGTCTTTCTCTAGTTCATTTTACAGATGAAGAAACTGAGGCAAGTAGGATTAAGTGACTTGCCCAGGGTCACACAGCTAGTAAGTGTCTAAGACCAGATGACACCAGATGCTCACTTTTGTTTTCCTCTGAATCTCCTTTTCTCTGCTAGGTGCTCTTTTAAATGCTTCATTGAAAATTCTTTCTTTTGCTCTTTTTTTGTTCTTTTTTTTTTTTGGCGGGGGGGGGCATCAAAATCATGAACCCTTCTATACTCCCTACTTTATCTACTCCTTTTTAAAAAAAAACCCTGGGGGCAGCTAGGTGGTGCAGTGGATAGAGCACTGGCCCTAGATTCAGGAGGACCTGAGTTCAAATCTGTCCTCAGATATATAATACTTTCTAGCTGTGTGATTTAACCCCATTGGGCAAGTCACTTAACCCCATTGCCTAGCAAAAAAAAAAAACCTTGACTTATAACACTCAACAACAGTCAAAACAAATCCTCACATTGGACATGTTTGAAAATGGATATATGTCATATACATTTTTGAAACTAATAAATTAAGTTTATTATAAACTTTTAAAGAAGAAATAACCTAGACATAGTGGTGATTTATTGTTTCATATGTAATCTTTTTTCATTATTATTCTTCTTTGTACATAGAAATGCTCAGTTCCTGTTTTTCAAATTCAGAATAACATTATTTTAAAGAGCAGCTGGGAGAGTATTCGGGGCTTATCCTCTGTGTTACTATTGCCAAAAAGAGAGAGTTTATTAGTGACAGAGTTATGCCATTGTGTATTCATGTCATTTTATTTGCTCAACTGAGAATGCAATATATGGAACTTCAGTGAATTATTTACCGTTCCTGAATCAAAGTGTTTAAATTTTAAGAGCCTTAACTTAGAGGGATGAAGTTGGTAAGCCCTGGGCCAATTTTCCAGCTACCTATCTCCTAAATTTTCTCATTCACATACTCATTTTCATTTTTGCACTTTGAACCTCCACAGGTGTTGTGGAGGGAGTAGTTCAGATTTTTTTTTTGGCAATCAGTTCTCTATAACGGACTCTAGACTTTAATTTTTTTTTTAAATGGGAACACCCAAGGACAGAGTAAATAGAATGCTCAAGTAAATAGGAAAACAAGAGCCAAATCAGACCTGTTTCCAAAAGGAAAAATATACATCTCTAAAAATATTTGCTTTGTTAAAAACAATGAATAAAAAATTATTGGAACCAGTTAGCTAACTAATGTGTTCATTATAACTTTGAAAAGTCCTCTAACTTTACACTAAATTGAAGTATTAGCTAACTACCAGATGAAGATAAAAAAACAAAATGTGAATTAGAAACAAGTAGATCAAAAGAAATTGAAAAGTTCCTGTTTTAATTGCTGTTCTTCATAGTGAGGAAGCATGAAGTTAGGTGGTGAGATCAATGATGAAAGTAGAAATGTTTTCCAATGGAAATACCTTAGATAATTTTTTTTTCTCCTGTTAAATGGTTTTTCATGCTACTGGGCCCCAGATTCTTCAAATTGTACTTCATACAAAAGAAAATCAGAGGTCATTTTCTTTAGCTAAGTCTAACAAATTTGTTACCCAACTATTTTTTGTTCTTTAGTCTAATAAACAACTTATCATCGTTTCGTTTCACTGTACAGCAGCAAAAATAGATGAAAGTTCTTTCAGTTGCCTTTTCTCACTATTGTAAGATGGTTTGGGACCTGTTGTCCACAGGCTACTTTGGTTAAGCCCTTTCACCACATTTTTTTCAAGCTGTTGTGCATTTCCAAATTATAGGACTATTAATCAAATTTACAACTTAAATAAAATGCGTTTCATCAAATAATAAAATTTATTAATAAAGGCTTGCCTTAGAAATCTCATCCAAGAGTATGAAAAATGAGAGTCAGTTATTCCTTCATGAGAATAAACTCCACAAGTCAGGGAAGAAGAATTTAGGTGGTCAGAGTGAAAGCTTTAATGTAGATTATTTTAAGCAATGTGATATGGGCTCTGGAGTATTTTTCTTTACATACTTACTTATGGTATTGTCTATTTATATTTTACAAAAATATCAACCTAATAACAGGTCCTATGTGCTCTTCCTGGGTTTTTGTGTACATACACGCACGCACACACACACACACACACACAGAGTATTATCAATATTTTTGTATCTATATTGTATAGAGGTAATATTAACATAATACATAAAATAATACATCTTATAATTTATAATCCATATTACATGATATTCATTTATATAGACTATATAAATAATATATACACATAACATATGTGTATATATTATTTATATTTTTATGTTAATATATGCATAAGTAATATACATATATTAACATAATCATTAGCTAGTTTTGTATATTGCCCCAAGTCTGGTCAACACATTTCTTAGAACAATCACCGTAGGTTCAGCTAAGCTTTAATTTGTATAGTCAGACCTAGGATTGTACAATTGACTTTTTACCAGATGTGAAATGTTTTTTGTGTTTTTTTCTTATTAGAAATATCCATTCGCTTAGTGGACTGTTTAGTCTCTTGTGTTTAGGAAGTTTAGACACCATCAGATTCACTAGTTAGTATGATACAGAAAGGATCTGGAAACCATGACAATGCACTCTAGAGTAACTGGAGAATTTTAGAATATTGGAATCTAATGATTCTGCTCTCATTTCTCATTCAGGTATGGCAGCAGCCAAATTGCTTCATGATTCTGGACAGAGTGTTGTAGTGCTGGAAGCCCGGGATCGAGTAGGTGGAAGAACTTTTACCGTAAGAGTAAGTAATCACAACTTGAGATGGGCAAGTTAGAAAATAACTTCCCCTCCCCACCCCCTTACATAAAAAAATAAGAGAGTTATAATAGCATTTTCATTTTTTTGGTTAGTTAATATCTCCAATTATTTCTACCCAAGAGTTATTAGTTCTTTAGAGATTGAAGCAGTTTCAGAGCTCCCAGTAATTCAAGCAAGAGTGCTTATTTGAAAAGTCTGTCTCTGATCATGATGCTTCCCTGCTCAACAACCTTCCTTGCCTTGCCATTTACCACCTAGTAAAATTCAAGCCCTTTAGTTTGGCATTCAATTCCCTCCACAATTTGCTCCTAATCTACCTTATCAACACTATGCTCACAGCCAACCGGTACTCCTTGTCATTTCCTAAATGTCATACTATGCTTTCCCACTTCCATATCTTTACTTAGTTTATTCTCTCCACCATGAATGCTCTGTCATTTCTGCTTATGAAATTCTTGACCTAGCTAAAGCACACCATTTATCGTATCTAGGCTAAATACTAACTTCCATGATACCTCTCTCAACACAGCAGCTATAAGTGGGCCCTTCCTCCTCTGAATTCATGTAGTTCTTAGTTTAGATCACTTATCTGACATATAATAGATATTGCATTTCCCTTTCCTGAATTGCATTTCTGTCCATCAAAGTTCTACCAATTTTCAAATGCACTTCATATGATAACTTCTCCATCAACAGATCAGCAATTATGTATTAAGTGCTTACTATGTGCCCACATTGTGTTAAGCACTGAGGCTACAAGTACAAAGAATGAAGCAATCCATGCTTGGAATGAGCTTGTTTTCAAGCATTTTCTTAACTTCCCAGTCAAAAGCAATGTCTCCCTTCTCTGAAGTCTCATGGCACTTTTTATACCTTTTTATTGCATTAATGTCATTTTGCTTTTTATTTCAGCTGTTTCTATACATTTTAAAATCAAACCTATTGTATCATAAGCTTATTGAAGACAAGAACATGTTTATACATATTTGCATTCCTCATTGCACCTAATACAGTGCTTTGCACATAGTAGATGTCTTAACAAATATTTTTTGAAGGGGTAGCTAGGTGGCGCAGTGGACAGAGCACTGCCCTTGAGTCAGGAGAGCCTGAGTTCAAATCTGGCCTCATTCACATGATACTAGCTGTGTGACCCTGGACAAATCACTTAACTCCAACTGCCTCACCAAAATATATATATATATATATATATATATATATATATATATATATATATATATTTGTTGAATAAATGAAGAATTTAAAGAATATTTAGTCCAACTCTCTCCATATAATTGCAAAAATCTCTTTTATAGCAGCTCAGCCAAATGGTCACCCAACTTCTTTTTGAATAATACTTAAAGAGGAAGCATACCGTCTTGTGTTGTTGATCAGCTCTAATTCACAGAAGGTTATTTCTTTAGTAGCTGAGTCAAAACAGTTATCAAATTTCGGACTGTTAAGGATGTGGAGATTTTTAAAAAGTTAAATTATAATTGTACCTTCCCTGTCCAGCTATGACTTTCCAAATGATAGACTAGTAAACTATACTGAGTGGTTTGAATTTTAATTTTGTCCCTTGCTTTTCTCTTTGGCATCCAAATGACTAGGTACTTTATCTAAACAAGGCTGAAGAAGTGAATGAAGAGAATTCATAACATTTCATGTCTTATTTAAAAAGTCAGTAATCCAGATTCAGTGTATAGCTGTCCAGAAAAAAAGAGTAAATTTTATATACCGTGTGATTCTTTTTAAGTAATCTTTTTATCCAGATATTGGTTGTCTAAGTAGGATAATAACTTTTCTCATATGTGTGTGTAATTATATTATATATAACACATGTACATATATTTTTAGATTTTGTAATAATGTTTTATGTACATGTATAAACATTTGTGCCTTTACATTGCACATTTATATAGTTATGTATTTTATTTATATATTAAGAGAGACTATTTGTTGTTAGTTAAGAAAAGCAAACAATAACATTATTTGATGATATTACAAATTTTCAAATAAATATAAACAGAGGAAGTAGGCACATTAACCCAAAGTGTTTCAAAGATGTACTCAAGGTAATAAGTGAGGTAAAGTATTAAATCTCAACATGCTGATTAGTTTCCTCTATTTATTATTTTCAATAATATATCTTTTTTTCTCTTTTTTATTGGAAAACCAGAATAAAAATGTTAAATACGTAGACCTTGGAGGATCCTATGTTGGACCAACCCAGAATCGGATATTAAGGTTAGGTAAAGAGCTGGGATTAGAGACCTATAAAGTGAATGAAATAGAGCATCTCATCCACCATGTCAAGGTAAGCTCAGACCCACCTCTGAGAGGTGCTAAACCTTCTACACAGATGTTTCTACTTTCAAGGGCCATATGATGTTCCCTGGTATTCTTCTCTATCTCTGTATCACTTAAGTACATTTTAAAATTTAATTTCATTCATATTCCTTAGTGAGTATTATGTGGGGTCTTGGCCCTATAAAGAGAAGACATTAACTTAGGGTCAATGCCTACTTAATAAAAAGTGTTGTTTAATCAAATAATAGTTGAAAAATCTTAGAAATATGTTTGAGATTTAATTTGTTGATTTCCTTCAGTTTTATACCATAAGCTATGTTGTACCTTGTGATTTTTTTTTAAAACTGGCTGAAAGTATCACAATATTTTGCCCAAGAAATTACATTTCAAAGATACCTGAGAGATTATTTTAAATATCTCCATGTTTAGTGGGTGATAATAGCAAGTAGACTAAACATCAGAACATGCGTAAGAAACAATTTAGTATGTTAGGAAATAAAAACCAACCAAAAATGATGTTATGGAGTAAATACTTCCTAATTTTTAAACAAATATCTTGTTTCCATATCAAATTTATATTTTTCATAAACACATCAACTCTGCTTCTATGTTTATCCAGCAGCAAGACATAATTATCATTTTTTAAAATTATTGAACATTGTAATACAATAGGAAGAGTCAGGCAGTCAGAAAAAGGCCTGCATTCAAATTCTCCTCTGACACTTTTTGGTATTCATTTTCTTCTGAAAAATGGAAGTGTAGGACTATATGAAAATCAAGATCCCTTTCCACTATAGATGTATGGTTAAGAATGGGTACATGAATTATGAGATTCACTGAAAATCAATCACTACCTCCCATTAAAAAGATAAAATTAACTGCCCACTCTGATTTTTAAGTCTCCTTGTTTAGATTTGATTATAATTTATGCCTTTTTTACAAAATTTTAATAGTCTTTTGCCTTATCCTGGATGTTTTTCTAGAACATTATCTATAAAAAAGAGGTGACAGTAGATTACATATTCTTGGCAGAAGTCAATGAATTTGCAAGTGACCCTGTTATTTTAACTTTGTACTTATAAAAGCTATGCATTAGATCAATCTTTTTCTTAGTACTTAGTACAACTTAGTACTGTTGATGGGTGGAAAATCGATTATAGTAACCTACTCAGCAGTGATATTGCAATTCCACCAGGCATTGTGAAGGGAGTTAAGATGGGTACCAGGGCTATGATGTAAACAACATGGTGCACCTAGCCCCTATTCATCGGTCTGGCACTCTCAGGTTGAAAGAACTCTTTGAACTCATAGCTCTTCCATAGCCCTGACATTTTCTGACCTCTAAGTGAGGAAATCTGAAGCTTTGGTGAGTGTTTTGGTTTTTTTAACCTCAGCTACAAAAGAACAATTTCTTTGGACAGTTTGACTCCAAAGATTTCTAAATATTAGTGTAACTATTATCTAGTTTGAGGCCTGATAGATCTTTTCCATAGAAGATTTTATGATAATAAATATCTTATGTTTGTAATAGCTTTCAAAACTCAGTCTGGAGTACTGGGGTTCCCCCCCCACTTCATTTTTCTCTTTCTTGATTTATGTTATAAATACATTTCTGTTAGCAAAATTCATTTCTGAAATTAGTCACAAGACTTGAGAGCTTCCAAGTTCTCCTTTACCTGACAGCTGTAGTAGAAAATCCACGTCTGTTTATATGGAAAAAGTTGGGCCATTGCTTTGTAGAAACTGCCCCTGTCTTTTTGCCCTGTATTCTATTCTAAATAATTTGGTTGTTATTGAGAACAATCTGTGATGGTTTCATGCAAATGTTTGAAGAAAGATTTATATATACATATACATATGTGTGTATGTATGTCTTGCTTTCTGAAATTTAAAATGCTTCATGAACAAATTCAGCAACAAGGAATATGTTTTAAAAACAAAGATAGCAATAAAAGCTGCCATCTCTTCCTCCCCTCCACTGTGCTGGTCGCGCCGTGCACTCTCCTTCTAACAGGAGCAGGCTGCCAAGGTCATACTTACCAGTCTTCGGAGCCCACCTGGATAAACACAGAGACGAGCCGATCAGGAGGTGCAAACACTCGAACTTTATTCAGAGGCCATCACAGCAAGGCCAAGCAGGAAAGCAAGAGCAAGAGAGCAGGAGCAAGAGAGAGCGAGCTCCGACCCCTACCGCCCCTATGTACCTTCCTAGCCCCTCCTCCTCAGCCCGCCTACCAGTGAATGATTGTAGGATCAGATACCAGAAGGGGATGTCTTGGGTTAGCGCTGCACCAAGGGATAGGACGTGACACAGGAAGCTAGGCCCGGATACTGGAAGGAAACGTCTGGGGTTAGCGCTGCACCTAGGGAGAGGACTAGACAAAGGGAGCTCATTCTCTGCTGTCCCACTCCCACGTGGCACAGTCCCCTGCCTCAGGAGCACATGCTCTGGCTACTTCCCTGTATCCTGTTCCTACCCCAGTTCTCCACAACTCCACATGGCACAGCCCCCTGCCTCGGGACCGTGAGCTCCAGTTACTTCCCAATATCTTGTCCCTGCCCCATCTTGCCACAACCCCCACGTGGCACGTAGCCAACATCAGACAATCCCTCACATTCTACTGGCCCACCTCCCATGCTAAATAATGATTTGCTACAGCAGTCTTCAAATGTTTTGATCTTTTAAAAATTACTGGGTACCCCAAAGAGCTTTTGTTTATGCAGGTTATATCTCTCAATATTTACCATGTTAAAAATTAAAATATCTTAATATTTTTATGAAAACAGTTTTGACTTCGCAGATCCCTTGAAAGGGTCTCAGGGACTCATAAAGGTATCCAGATCACACTTTGAGAAATGCTGATTTAACTTAAGTGACTTAGCTTCTTCATCTCTTAATTGGGGAGTATTTTGCATCTGACATAAGTAATTTACTATTTTTAACAAGAAATATTTGAAAATTTCTTTATATAACAAGAATTCAAACTATTAAGTTCCTGCTGTTTTAAGGCTGTATTGCATGTTTTTGTGAGAAATTTAATGGAAAACTGACATATCAGGAAGTTGGGGCTCTTCCAGTGGGAAATGCTACCAGAGTGCCTTGAGAGAAAAATTAGGAAATATTTATTAAGCTCCTACTATGAGCCCTCCACTTTAAAAATATTATCTCATTTTTATCCCCAATTTAAAATTAACTGAAGCAGGCAGAGATTAAGTGATTTGCCAAGTATCTGAGACCAGATTTGAACTCAGGTCTTCCTGACTTCAGGCAGAGCACTCTATGCACTTTACCACCTCGATGTTTCATAAAGAGAATGGAAGGCACCCAAGAAGGGGAAATTATAAGGCAAGTCATCATTGGAAAATTATCCAGCTAAAAGAATTCTTCCCACAAGACTAAATACCACACACATAACTTTGTACCATCTGCTGACGTACTGTATTGTGCTATTGAGATCACCTCCTAAGACATGAGACATCTTTTTTCTTGTCCCTAAAACATTTTAAATAAATTAACTGTCCCTGTGATGAACATATAATCCCTTCAGTTGTCTGACTATGACCTCTTTTAGAAATATTTATGATTCTCCAGGGTATCATTCATTTTTAGTACTGCTATATATCCCACTCCTGTTAACATGTGGTTTTTTAGGAATTTGTTCATGAATAAAACATCACAGCTTAATTAACATTTAATTTTCAGTGTGGTTGATCAATGATTTTTGCTTGAAGCACTATAATCCAGAAGGTGTTTTCCTCACTTCTGTGATCCAGTGATTTGTTTGTTACTACAGAATAGTATGATCTGTTGAGACTGAATCTGGTTCAAAAAATATCAGTCATTCCCAATTTTTGGGAATCCCTGCAATTTCCAGTTTTTGCCACCACTAAGAGAGCTGCTATAAAAATTTTAGAACATATAGGTTCTTTCCCTTTTTCCCCTAATTATCTTTGGAAGTAGATCTAGTAGTGGTAAGAAAGACGCTATCTGCATCCAGAGAAAGAACTGATAAATAGAAGTATGTATAGAATAATTTTACATATATATACCTCTTTGTGTCTAATGATAGCCATCTCTAGGATGAGAGGCAGGAGGGAAGGCAAAAAAAGAAATTTACATGATAACTTTATTATATATTTAAAAGGAATAGCAAATTTTACATAGTGGATTGGCAGTTTCATGTGAAGTCATTTTAATTATTATTCTGTTATGGAAATGCTTGTTTTCATAAATTAAAAATAAAATTTTAAAAATTTAGCAATTTCAGTTAGTACAGTTTACAGTATAGCAATTTACTAAGGTAAAATTGCTATCCTCTTTCTTCTTGGATTGATCTAATTAAAATTAAAGACACAAATTTTAGGGAATTTTGTGATTTGGCTTTCATCCAGTTTTTTTGTTGGATTCTGGTAATTGGTAGGAACTAGGTCATTGACAAATGAAATTTCTTTTTCTTAAGAAGCTTTATACCAATTTATTTTTTGAAACCAAAACTTGGTGTAGGTAAGCATAAACTCCCTTAGGCACAAAGGGAGATCTGTTTGCAATTTGTCAAGGGATGGGAATAGTTTAGCTCCAAAATCAACAGGATAATCAATAGCATTGGTTTGTGCCCAGTTTCTGGTGACTGATAATTATTGCTAAACTTTCACATAATTATACTCTTATGGTTAAATGGGATGTCAGGGGCCATCTAGTCTAACCTATACGTGACCAAGGATCTCTTTTACAACATTCCTAACATGTAATTATCAAGCCTTTGTTTGAAATCCTACTCTGAAGAGGGAGCTCACTACCACCTGAGGCAGCCCGATCCATTTTTGCATAACTCAAATTATTAAGAAGTTCGTCCTTATTAGAGCCCAAATCTGCCTCTTTGCAATTTTCATCAATTATTTCCAGTTTTGTCCTTTGAGGTTGAGCAGAACAAGTCTAATGCCTTTCCCACGTGACGGTCTTTTACACTCCTAAAGTCAGTTCTCGTAACTCTAAGTTTTTCTTTTCTAATCTTAACATTTCTACTTCCTTCAATAACATGTTTTCCAGTCTTCATACCAGATTGGTCTCCTTCCTCTGAGAACTTTCCATCTTGTCAATATCCTTCCTAAATTTAGTTCCCAGAATTGAACACAGTACTCCACATGTGGTCTGAGAGGAAAAGAGAGCAGAATAATCGCCTATAGCATTCTCTTCACTGAAATTTTATTAATACAAACTCAGATAGCATTAGCTTTTGGGCTGTCATGAATGAATGAATGAATGAAAAAGCATTTATGAAGTACTTATGTGTGAAGCCTGTGTCACAATATTGATTCTTATTGAACTTGCAGTGCCACAGTGTTTACTTGGTACAGTGCCTGGCACAGAGTTGGCATGTAAATGTTTACTGACTTGACTTTCAGTGCACCAAAACTTCGAGATCTTTTTTGACCAAACCGTCATTTAAGCACTTTGTCTCCCATTGTGGATGTCACAGGCTTTGACTGTGGACTTCTTAATATCACTCTGAGAACTTTCTGTTCTTGTATGGAGACTATTAGGACCTTAAAACTGTACCATTTACATATAGTAGCATGAGTCAGTGGATGAGAGAAAACATAGCATGTTATGAGTAAGCAGTTTCTTACACTTCTGCATCAGTTCAATCACTAATATCACAATACTGCCTCTCTGCCCAGACTCCATTCTCCTCATACTGCAATAGCATTGAATACCATCTGTTCAAAAAAAAAATTCTGGTTTTTCCAACATGGTAGACAACGTGGTGTAGTGAGAGAAGTAAGTGTTAGATGTGGAGTTAGGTGGGCTGTTGTTGCTATTCAGTCGTTTCAGTCATGTCTGACTCTTCATGACCCCATTTGAGGTTGTCTTGGCAAAGATACTGGAGTGGTTTGCCATTTCCTTCTCCTGCTGATTTTACAGATGAGGAAACTGAGGCAAACAGGGTGAAATGATGTGCCCAGAGTCACACAGGCAGGGAATGTCTGAGGATAGATTTGAACTCAGGTCTTCCTGACTCCATGCCTGGCACTCTATTTACTGTGCTACCTAGCTGCCCCATTTATCAAAATGGATGATATATATTGAAGAGGCATAGAGATAATTAATAATAATAATAGTTTTACATAGCCCCTTAAGATCTGCAAAGTGCTTTACATATGTTAACCTATTTGATATTCACAACAACTCATTGAAGTCAATGCTATTATCATCCTTATTTTACAGATGAGAAAACTGAGGCTAGGAGAGATCAGATGACTTGCTCAAGGTCACACAGCTAGTAAATATAAAAGATGGAGCAGAGTAACCTATGAAGCAAATTCTGCTTGCTGTTGCTGTTGTGACTGCTAGCCAAATTCTATAAGAGGAGAGAGCAATAAGGATTGTCCCTTAATAATGGCCACAAACTTGAAGTCCTCTTGAAAACATTTTATTTAAGGATGCTATAAAGTCAAGAAATAGAAGAACAATTGGGGTGGGTAGAAAGAATAATTGTAATTCCAGGACACTGAACTTTGCCAAAGAGTTAATAGAGTCCAAAGCTTTTCTGACATTTAAAGAATGGAGATAGAATTGGAATAGACAAGTTAGGAAAGAAAATATTTAAAGTAATTAAATTTGCAAGACAAAATATGGAAACATCCAAGTCTTCTATATTAGAGCCTCATGACTAGTTAAAAAAATTAAGCATTATTGAGAAGTTTGAGACAGACTCCAACCCCAAATCCTGTTATTTGCAGGAGCCTGGATCAAAGTGCACATTGTGCTTGCTTGTAATCATAGTCTGATTTTGTTTTGTTTTGTTTTGTTTTTGCTTATAATGATTGAAATCCATAGGAACAGGTTAGACAAATGTTTTGTTTCACACAGAAACAGCTGCCTAGATTCACATGAGCTTCACACAAACCATTTAGAGCTAATCTGGCACCAGGAAACCTGTCTGACACATTTAAGAGTCTAGAAATTTCTGAGATGGGCTTAATGATTCCCCTCATCACCCCCCCATCCCCACATTTTCTGGAAGTGACAAATATTTCAGAAAAATAATGTTTCCCCTTCAAACATAGATTCAATTAATATATGGCATATCTTAAATTCAGGTAATTCTGAAAAATGATGGATGAAATCCACTAGGACTTCACAATGTTCATACAAAATCACTATGTTGACTAATTGGCTGAAGTCATCCACCATGACTGAATTTGTAGTAGTCCTTCTGGATGAGTCTGTAAATATTTATTGATTGTTCATAGAATTCAGTGTTTTATTTGGGAACCATCTTAAAGATTCAATTCAACTCAGTTTGATTCAAATCAAGTACCTTCTATATTCAAAGCACTATGCTGGATGCTAAGGAGGTAAGAATGGAAAACAACTCAGTCCCTGCCCACAAGGACTTGACTAGATAAGATTTGGTAACTTCCTAGAAAAAATTTCATGTTGAACCAGAGAAATAAGCACAACTAACAGGTATAGATAAAAGTATTAATAAATAGAATGGGGTAGGAGGTGATTTGGAGATTATGCTAGAGGACAAAAGAACAGGGAAAATTTAGCTTCACTGGCCTATTACAAAACTAATTGTAGAAAATCGGTTTTGTCCTTCTGTTTAAGCCTTATGCAAAACTGCTAGAATTTCTCAATAGTGCTACCAGAGGAGTAAATATTGAGCAAATAACCTTTGTATTTTAGGACATGGTGTACCAAATAAAAGAGAGGCAATGATTAAAAAGGATTGTTTTTGAAATTTTAACCAGGGATCCCTAATTGATGACATTTAAATCATGAGTTTGAAAAAAAAAAGAAAAGGAAAAAAAAGTTTGTACCAAATTTTATTGTCATCAATTATAAGAAAATATTAGAGATTCAGTGGCATACAAAATAGAAAAAGTCATATGCAATTATAAAGCCAATTTGGATGTCATTCCAATGCCTACGAGCCTTGGATTAGAACCTCTTTTAATCAATTGGATTGAATAAAAGTAATATTAGAAACTGACAGGGATAAAATACAGAAATTCCCAAACCTTTGTAGTCTCTATATCCTTGAATTTCAGTAAACTTTCCCCATGCCCTGCATTCAGTATAAAAGGGAAGAAATTTTATAATTTACCATTCATACGTACATAAGAATTAAGTAAAAAATAATTGTATACATAGTTTATATGTATTCATATGTTAATCTTTTATGAAGAAAATTTTATTCAGTATATAAAACATATTTGGAATCATAAAGTTGTTAAACATTTATCAGAACAAAGTCAAATACGTAATCCTCTTGACCAGCTGCCTATACTCTAACAGGTATGAGAATCTTGTTTAGGAACCTTTGAGATATTACTTTAAGGTTTACAAAGCATTTTCTATTCAATTACTCATTTAACCTTCAAAAAAATTCTAAGAGGTAGGCATTACATGTATTGTCACCATTTTACAAATGAGTAAATTGACACCTAGTTCAGTTGTTGTGTAGTCATTTTTCAGTCATGTTTGACCCTTTGTAACCCCATGTGGGGTTTTCTTAGCAAAGGGTACTGGAGTGAGAACTTGAAGGTATTAGAATAGGGGAAGAAGAAAGAAAGCTATCACTCTTTGCAGATGATGTGATGTTATGCTTAGAGAATCCTAGAGAATCAAGTAAAAAACTAGAGCAGGGGCGGAGCCAAGATGGCAGAGGGAAAGCAGTGACTTGCTTGGGCTCTCCCCCAAACCCCTCCAAATACCTATAAAAAATGACTTTAAACAAATTCTAAAGGAGCAGAATCCACAAAAAGACAGAGCAAAACAAATTTCCAGCCAAAGACAGCCTGGATGGTTGATCAGAAAGGTATATCGCACTGGGCAGGGAGAGGAGTGCAGTTTGGCGTGGGCGCACAGGCCGCAACGAACCTGGAGCAGGCCTCAGAGGACTGAATCACTGGCAGCTGTGGCAGTTTCCAGACTTCTCAACCCAGGAACGCCAAAGACAACTTAGAAGGTCAGTGGGAAAAGTCTGTGACTGCGGTGAGAGAAGAGCTAGGTCTCAGCCACAAGTATTGAGCTCAGCCCAGGGCTGTGGCTGTTTCCTGAGCTTCTGGCCCACAGACGGAGGGGGAATCAAGTGGCTGATCAGAGGGGGGGGTTGCAGGAATTTCTTGCTTTACCAGTGCTTGGATCTGGGTCACAGTTCTGAGGGGCAGTCCTGGGGCAAGGAGGAACACTGGTATGGTGGAGCTTGTTGTGGCGGTGGAGAAGAAACACCTCACCCCTTATCATACCACCTTGAAAGAACTGAAAATTTTCAGATCCCTAGAAGTATCTCTGAAAACAGCCGTACAAACACTCAAAGCTTGGGACAGTACATTCTCCACATTGGAAGCAGACTTTTACCTTAACAAAGAGTTTAAAACTCAAGTAATTGACTTGGATCATGAGTAAGCAGTGCAAAAAGAGTCAGACTATATTATCTTACTTTGGTGACAAAGAAGATGAAAACATACACGCAGAAGACAATGAAGCCAAAGCTCCTACATCCAAAGCCTTCAAGAAAAATAGGAATCAGTCCCAGGCCTTGGAAGAGCTCAAAAAGGATTTTGAGAAGCAAGTAAGAGAAGTAGAGGAAAAACTGAGAGTGATGCAAGAAAATCATGAAAAACAAGTCAATAGCTTGCTGAAGGAGACCCAAAAAAATACTGAAGAAAATAACACCTTAAAAAATAGCCTAACCCAAATGGCAGAAGAGGTCCAAAAAGCCAATGAGGAGAAGAATGCCCTAAAAAGCAAAATTGGCCAAATGGAAAAGGAAGTCCAAAAGCTTACTAAAGAAAATACTTCCTTAAAAATTAGAATAGAGCAATTGGAAGCTAGTGACTTTATGAGAAATCAAGACACTGTAAAACAAATCCAAAAGAATGAAAAATTAGAAAACAATGTGAAATATATCATTGGAAAAACAATTGCCCTGGAAAATAGATCCAGGAGAGAGAATTTAAAAATGATTGGACTATCTGAAAACCATGATCAAAAAAAGAGCCTAGACATCATTTTTCAAGAAATTATCCAGGAAAACTGTCCAGATATTTTAGAACCAGAGGGCAAAATAGAAATTGAAAGAATCCACCGATCTCCTCCTGAAAGAGATCCCCAAAGGAAAACTCCTAGGAATATTGTAGCCAAATTCCAGAGTTCCCAGGTAAAGGAGAAAATATTATAAGCATACAGAAAGAAACAATTCAACAATCAGGATAACACAAGATTTAGCTGCTTCTACGTTAAGGGACCGCAGGGCATGGAATATAATATTCCAGAGGGCAAAGGAGATAGGATTACAACCAAGAATCACCTACCCAGCAAAACTGAGTATAATCCTGCAGGGGGAAAAAATGGTCATTCAGTGAAATAGAGGACTTTCAAGCATTCGTGATGAAAAGACCAGAGCTGAATAGAAAATTTGATTTTCAAATAAGAGACTCAAGTGGAACATGAAGAGGTAAACAGGAAAGAGAAAATCATAAGAGACTTATTAAGGTTGAATGTTTACATTCCTGCATGGAAAGATGATATTTGTAATTCATGAGACCTTTGTCAGTATTAGGGTAGTTGGAGGGGAAAAAATTATATGTACGTATATATAGATATAGATAGATAGATAGATAGATGGCACAGGGTGAGTTGAAAATGAAGGGGTCATATCTGGAGAATAAAATTAAGGGGTGAGAGAGAATTATACTAGGAGGAAGAGAAAGGGAGAGGTAGAACGGGGTAAATTATCTCACAAAAAAAAACAGAAAAGAAAAGACTCTTACAGTGAAGGGGAAATGGGGGAAGGTGAGAGGGAATGAGTGAATCATTGGATTTGACTTAAGGAGGGAATAACATACACACTCAATTAGATATGGAAATCTGTCTTACCCTACAGGAAAATGGGGGGGGCAGGGAAGGGGACAAGAGAGTAGGGGGATAATAGAGAGGAGGGCAGACTGGGAAAGGGGGTAATCAGAAGCAAATACTTCTGAGGAGGGACAGGGTCAAAAGAAAGAATGGAATAAATGGGGGGTGGTGGGATAGGATTAAGGGAAATAGAGTTAGTTTTTCACAGCATGTCTACTGTGGAAGTGTTTTGCATAACTGCACATGTTTAACCTATATTGAGTTGCTTGCCTTATCAATGAGGGTGGGTGGGGAGGAAGGAAAGGAGAAAATTTGGAACCCAAAGTTTTAAAAACACATGTTTAAAAAAAATGTTTCACATGCAACTGGGAAATAAGAAATACAGGAAATGGGGTACAGAAATCTATCCTGCCCTACCGGAAAATAGAAGGGGAAGGGGATAAAAGAAGGCGGGTAGAGATAGAAGGGAAGGCAGACTAGGGGAAGGGGTATTCAGAATGCATGCCATCTTGGGAGTGGGGGGAGGGGTGAGATAGAGTGAAAATTTGGAACTCAAAATCTTGTGGAAGTAAATATTGAAAACAGAAAAATTAATTTATTACAAAAAAAGAAAGAATCAAGTAAAAACTACTTGAAATAATAAACAACTTTACCAAAGCTGCAGGATATACAATAAACACACACAGATCATTGACATTTCTATATATTACCAACAAAGCCCAACAGCAAGAGATAGAAAGAGAAATCCCATTTAAAGTTACTGTAGACATTATAAAATATTTAGGAATCTACCTGCTGAAACAAACCCAGGGACTATATGAATACAATTACAAAACACTTTTCACACAAATATAATCAGATCTAAATAATTGGAAAAACATCAGTTGCTCATGGGTATGCTGAGTTAATATAATAAAAATGACAATTCCACCTAAATTAATTTACTTATTCAGTGCCATACCAATCAAACTACTAAAAAATTATTTTATAGAGTAAATTTATAAATTATTTTACAGAGATTCATCTGGATGGACAAAAGGTCCATCAAGGGAACTAATGAAAAGAAATGCTAGAGAAGGTGGCCTAGCCATACCAGATCTTAAACTGTATTATAAGGCAGCAATTTCCAAAACTATTTGGTACTGGCTAAGAAATAGAGTGGTGGATTAGTGGAATAGATTAGGTACACATGACATAGTAGTCAATAACTATAGTAATCTACTGTTTGATAAACCCAAAGACCCCAGCTTCTGGGACAAGAACTCACTATTTGACAAAAACTGCTGGGAAAACTGGAAAAGAGTATGGCAAAAAACTAGGCATAGACTAAAATCTTACACCCTATGCCAAAATAAAGTCAAAATGAGTACACAATTTAGATACAAAGGCTGATACTGTAAGCAAGCTGGGAAAGCAAAAAATAGTTTACTTGTCAGATTTATGGAGAACAGAAGAATTTATGACCAAACCAAGAGACAGAGAATGTTATAAAATGCAGAATGGATAATTTTTATTACATTAAATTGACAAGTTTTTGCACAAACAAAGCCAATGCAACCAAGATTAGGAGGGGAGCAGAAAACTGGGAAAGAATTTTTACAACCAGTGTCTCTGATAAGGGTCTCATTTCTAAAATACAGAACTAAGTCAAATTTATAAGAATACAAGTCATTCCCAACTGATAAATGGTCAAAGGATATGAACAGATAGTTCTCAGATGATGAAATTAAAGCTATCTATAGTCATATGAAAAATGCTCAAAATCACTATTAATTAGAGAAACACAAATCAAAACAACTTTGAGGTACCACATCACACCTATCAGGTTGGCTAACATGACATAACAGGAAAATGATAAATGTTGGAGAAGATGTGGGAAAATTGGAACATTAATACATTGTTGGTGGAGTTGTGAACTGATCCAACCATTTTGGAGAGCAATTTGGAACTATGCCCACAGGGCTATAAAAATGTGCATACCCTTTGACCCAACAATACCACTAGGGCTATATCCCAAAGAGATCATAAAAAAATGGGAAAAGGACCCACGTGTACAAAAATATTTATAGCAGCTCTTTCTGTGGTGGCAAAGAATTGGAAATTGAGGGGATGCCCATCAATTGGGAAATGGCTGAAAAAGTTGTAGTATATGAATGTAATGTAATACTGTTGTGAAATATGATGAGAAATGATGAGCAAGCAGACTTCAGAAGAACCTGGAAAGACATGTATGGACTGATGTTGAGTGAAGTGAGCAGAACCAGGAGAATGTTGTACACATTAACAGCCACATTGTACAATGACTAACTTTGATAAATCTAAGACATCTCCAAAAGTCTTGTGATGGAAAATGCTATCCACATCCAGAGACAGAACTATAACATTTGAATGCAGATCAAAGTATACTATTTGCTCTTTTTTTTCCTTCTATTTTGTTTCTTCTTTCTTGTGGTTCCTCCTATTGGTTCTAATTCTTCTTTACAACATGACTAATGTGAAAATATGTTTAATAGGAATGTATGTGTAGAACCTGTATCAGATTGCACACCATCTTGGGGAGAGAGGCGGGGAGGGAAGGGGAGAAAATTTAAAACTCAAAAGCTTATGAAATTGAATGTTGAAAACTAAAAATAAATTAATAAATAAAAAATACTGGAGTGGTTTGCCATTTCCTTCTCCAGCTCATTTTATTGATGAGAAGCTAAGGCAAACAGGGTTAAGTGACTTGCCCAGGGTCACACAACTATTGAGTATCTGAGGCCAAATTTGAACTCAGGAAGATGAGTCTTGCTGACTCCAGGCCTGGCACTCTATCCATTGCTCCACTTAGCTGCCTGAGATTGGAGAATACTTTTCTATTTAGTGAGGCAGCCTTTAAACCTTGAAGACAAGTATCTTTGGACAAGGAGCAATAATTCTACTTTCCTTTCTCCTTGACATTAATTTATATAGTATTCTGAGGAAGAAAGGCTAGAGAGATTTTTCCTATATGCTTGATGTTGGAAATTACTTAAGAACTAGCCTACATCCAGAGAAGCTTATCATCAGGTTGGTTGTAGGGTGATTTGATGACTTACAGCCACAGCAATTTTTTGTAGGTTACAGTTTGCATCAGAGAAAGGAGTTTCCTTGTTAACTTAAAATTTGATTCAATTCAATTCAGTTCAACTACCATGTGCAAAGCACTCTGCTAAGTGCTGGAGTTACAAAAGCAAAAATGTCACCACCCTCAAGAAGCTTAACATTTTAGGATGAAGACAGTAACAACATGTATGGAGCTAAAAAAATAAAAGGAGCATATAAAGTAATATCATCCTATGAGGGTGAAGAGGGAACTAACAAAAGGAAGAACTATGAAAGGAGCCAAGGAAAAGGGAAGAGAAAAGGGCAGGGAAAGCATTCCAGACATAAGAACAACCTGGAAAGCATGCAAGAAGGAGATGGAATGCCATAATCCAGGGACAGCAGATAGACCACTTTAGTTAGCAACATAGTGTTTGAAATGGCAGTGTGGAAGAAGACTGGATTTGTGGGCAATGAAAAATATGATGAGATGTGTAATGCATATACCAACCCATCCCAAATCTGCTTATTCTATGCAATTCACTGCCCTTCCCAAAATGAAAAAGAATGTAGTATCAAGGCCCTTATTGTGCCAATTCCTGAAACCCAGAACCTGCCACAGTAGTGCCTTTTGTAGCCTTGGGTGTTCTGGGAGGTTGCGGATGGGCATGTTAGGTGGGGAGGTGGGAGATCTCCCAATAGTACCTTCACAGTTACTAAGGGAGGTAAGAAGGGCCCACAGATTGTGATTAGGTTATAACCACCCTGAAGTTTTGGTACTTGGAACAAAAGGAGTGAGGTTGAGAGCTTGTACAGTGGAAGGAGTTTACACAATGGAGGGAATGGGTAGGAAGGGGAAAAGGGAAATTTGAAAGGGTAAGGGGATAAGCTATATCTGTGTTGGAAACAAATCAATAAGCATGTCTTAAGCTTCTGCTATGTGTCACGCACTGTGCTAAGTGCATAAATAAAGGCAAAAAGCAGTCCCTGCTCCACAAGGAGCTCATAGTCTAACAGAGACAAAATGAAAACTATGTATAAATAAGATATAGGCAGGATACATTGGAAACAATCTTCGCAAGAACACAGTAGCATTAAGGAGGATTGGGAAATGCTTTATTGCAGGAAAGATGGTATGTAACCCATCATCCTACTCCTTAACTGTTTCACTATATACCCCTTGGGGTCAGGTCATAGCCCCCACTTTAAAGATCAGTAATATAACAGAAGACCTGAGTTCAAATCTGGCCTCAGACACTCAGTAGCTATTTGACATTGGTCAAATCACTTAACCAGTTTGCTTCAATCCACTACAGAAGGAAATGGCGGTCCACTCCAGTATCCTTGCCAAGAAAATCCCATAGACAGTATGGTCCACAGGGTCATGCAGAGTCGTGACTGAATAACTGAACAACAAATATAATGGATCAAAAGTAATTCTGACAGACAAGAAGACCTGGATTCAAGTTCTACTTCTCACAACTGGCTCTGTGACCATAGGCAAGTTACCTAATCTCTCAATGACCTAGGCAACTCTCTAAGCCTAAAAGCTGCAGAGCAGGTGATGTTCTTACCAATAAAATCACAGGACTGGTTAATTATTTTTAAGACTATATGATGACTTCCATCCTCACCCCCCAGAAAATAGTTGTTAACTCTTGGAGAAAACTCAGTAAGTAGTTTAAGAAAAAAATCTGGATGGATGCATTAAAGAGATTATTTTAATCCTTTTGGTTCATGAGTTTGCCCTCTCCTCCCAAATCAATTAACCACTTTACTCCATCAAAGCAGATTCACAAGAGTGTTTATCCTATGTATCAGGGACATCAAATATATTCAAATAATATCTTTGAAAGAAGAAGAGAGCAATTGATCTCTGGATGCCTGTGTTAGAAGCATAACTGATTCAGATTAGGAGACATTACAGTTGTTATAGATTAGCCAGACTGTTTGGCAATAACTGAAGACATTAGGTTATGATTGTTGCAGAACTTTGGATTCAGAAATTGTTTTAAAAATCCTTAGAACAGGTGAGCACCTACTATGACAAAAAAGACTTTTGTTCTTTATTTTTTAAATTAATTTATTTATTTTTAGTTTTCAACATTCACTTCCATAAGGTTTTGAGTTCTAAATTTTCTCCCCCTCTCTCTAGATGGCGTGCAATCTGATATAGGCTTATCCATATATGTTCATGTTAAACCTATTTTAACATTAGTCATGTTGTAAAGAAGAATTAGAACCAATGGGAGAAATCACAAGAAAGAAGAAACAAAAAAGAGAGAGAGAGAGATAACAAATAATATGCTTCGATCTGCATTCAGACTCCATAGTTCTCTTTCTGGATGTGAATAGCATTTTCTATCATGAGTCTTTTGGAGTTGTCTTAGATCCTTTCATTGCTGAGAAGAGCTAAAGACTTTTTTTTCTTCACAATTTTAGATTGTTTTGCTGAGTATAAATTCTCACTGGCATGGCAAGATATTCTAGATTTCTGGTTGATCCCTTTGTCAGCGAGGGAACATTCAGTCAAATGAATTCCCATTGGTTACATATGAGGCTTTGTGATATTTGTAGAAAGCATTAGTAGTCAGTCTTTGTGGTGTTTGTGGAAAGGAGTAGGAAGCTGACAGTATGTTTAATGAAAAGAAAGAAATACAGAGTGTATGAAAGTCCTGAACTGAGAAAAATCCAATATATGGATTTAAAGGATGACTCTTGTTTAACTATTGCATTGATAAGCAATCATTCATGTTTGAGGCATTATATTTTAAGGCACTCCAGTAAATGTAGTTAAACTAAGTTTCAATCTGTTGCTTGATGATTTCAGAGGAAACTAAATTGTCATTTTTAGTTTCCTTTCTACTAATTACAAAGCATTATCAAGAAAGTCAATTGATGTATACATGAATATTTTCCAAGCTTTGAAATGGTTTTATAGATATTGGTAGACAGACAGATACATACATACACACATACATACATATGGAGAGATAGATATGCACACATGAAGCAAACAATTATCTCTATTTCTCCTTTGTAGCAACACTACAGTGCCTTTATTAACTGAGTAAACTTCATGACGTTGTCTCTTTCAGAAAATAGTTAAATGGTATAGGGTACAGTAAAGCTTACAAAGCACTTTATACATATTATCTCATTTTATCCTTACAACAGCCCTGAGAGGTAGATGCTATTATCGTCCACAGATGAGGAAATTGAAGCAAATAAAGAGTAAGTGATTTACCTACCATCATAGAGTGAGTTTCTGAAGCAGGCTTTAAACTCAGTGTTTTCCTAGCTCCAAGTCCCATGATCTATCCACTGTGCCACCCAGCTAACTGGTTTTGAGGTTTAGGGGTATTTTCCCAAAAGTCTTCCAGACCAGTAATATCTCAGACCATAGGACTTTTCTACAATGCATTCACACGAGAGAGGTCTTAAGACCTAATTTGAAACTTAGTTTTCTTGTCTGTAAAATGATAGGGTTTGACTTGATGGCCGGTTGAAGTCCCTTGAAGCTCTGGATGTATGCTCCTATAATACTTTCATGCCCAGGGGCAGAAGCATGGTCAAACATAGATGAACCCAAGGAGGTTGTTAGAATGTTAAGTTCAAGGATTGTCAAACCACTGGAGGAGGAGAAAAAAAAGGGGAGATGGCTCTGTAAGAGACTACCCTTAGTTCAACCAGGTTCCATGACCCTCATTATTTTTAATGATGGGTCCTCCATCATCTCAACACTGATTCAGATGAGGACGGTGGGTCTTACAGAGAGGTGACAGTTTCTTCCTCAAGCACATCTCTGGTGACATAGACAAGGAGACTACAGGGATTAATCTTGGAAAGCCTTCACCGGTCAAGCTTGGGACATGAAAGTTACCATAAATTTTCAGAAAAGAGTAAGCAGAGGGATTGTTCAGCAGGAGACATCCAGATGTGATGGCATCTAGTCACACATCCTCTTCCAAAAAAAAAGGTTTTTTTGACTATCACAGATTTTTTAAATAGAATCTTGAGAGAACCTCTACTAGGATCATGTAATAGTGTTAATCTACCTTTTTTTTAACTCTACAGAAGAAAAAGCTCAAGGTTTTTGGTCCTCTTAGAATCAATTGAAGTTTGGGGAATGTGTGACCTTAGACTCTAAGGTTAAGTCAAAACTGTCTTTTCCTCTAATAATCTCAGAAATTCCAAATAAGGTGAACTTCAACCTTAAAAGTAAAGAATTCTTAAAGACAACTCTTGACTGCTGGTAATTCTTTCTAAAGAGGGATTTTGCTCCAATTTTTATGTAGCTAAATAAGGAGTTAGGAAATACAAATTAAAGTCTTTGGGGGGTGAGGAAAGAGAAGATAGCTGACTTCAAATACTAAAATAAATAAGGCTTATAGAAAGTATTGGTAGTTCCTGAGGGCTAAGACAAATGGGAAGAAGTGTTGTCTTGATAAGAATAGCTAAGTCTTTCACAGTTGATCATCCTTTCAATGTTGCTGCTACTGTGTAACAGAAATACTTTGCTTCAGTTCAGTTGAGTCTTCCCAGGTTTTTCTGAAATCATCCTGCTTGTCATTTCTTATAGCACAATTGTATGATGCCAAAATCATATAACACTTGTTTAGTCATTCACCAATTGATGGATTTGTCTCTAGCCATGGAAGCAAACAAAATTAATTGGACTACTCAGGGATCCAGACAGTAACATCAGTCTCATTAATATTATAATCTTCCTAGATGGACTACTCAGCTACATGTATTTATGAGATAGGTTCCTTTAGACATGTCTACACTTATCTCATGATTTATTAAGGATCTTTTGGGGGCACAAATAATTTTTTTAAAGTTTTGTTTCTATAGTACAAACATTTACAGATTTCTTCCCTCCTCTCACTGTGTGGGAAGTATCTTGTAACGAAGTCAATCAATTATGCAAAATAAACAAAACAGTGACCTCAAATGAAAGTGCATGTAGCATTACACATCTTTAGCACCACACCAACTTGTTTTTTTTTATCTTAAATTAACAGACTTCTATGTTCTCTCTCTCCCATCTCTCCATATCATTGGACAAAAAAATATAGAAACAAATCCCCTCATTGGCTGTAACAATAATATATGTGTCTTATTCTGTACCATAAACTGTTACCTCTCTTTTAGGAGGTGAATAGTATGTTTTGTCTTTGATCTTTTGGAATCGTGGCTGATCATCAATAAAAATCATAGTTCTTATAGCTTTCAAAGTAGTTTGTCTTTATAGCTTTGTTGCTATTATATAAACCATTCTCCAGGTTCTGCTTATTTCATTCTTTATCAGTTTTTTAAAGTCTTCAAAATTGTTTGTTCTTGTAATGTTGATGTTATGGTATAAATTGTTCTTCTGATTCAGCTCGTCACTTTACATCAGTTCATATAAGTCTTTCTACGAGTGTTTGAAATCATTGTCCCACTTCTTACAGTATAATTGTACTCTACCATATTCATATATTAAAACTTATTTAGCCATCCCTTAATTGATGAGCATCTGTTTAGTTTCCTGTTTTTTACTACACACACACACACACACAGAGCTGCTATAAATATTGTTGTACATATAAGACCTTTACCTATTTCTTTTTACACTTTTTGGGTATAAGCCTAGCAGTATTTTTTCCCACTTAATAATATTTTATTTTTTTTCCAATTACATGCAAAGATAGTTTTCAACTTTCACTTTTACAAGATTTTGAGTTCCAAATTTTTTTCTCCCTCCCTCCTCTTCCTCCTCCCAAAGACGGCATGCAATCTGATATAGGCTACACATGTACAATCATATTAAATGTATTTCCATGTTAGTCATGTTGTAAGCCTAGCAGTATTAACCCAGCTAGATCAAAAGGAATGCACTGTGTAGTGACTTTGCGTGTATGATTCCAAATTGCTTTTTGATCATAGTTCAGAGAAGTCAAAAATCCAGTCAGTGAAAGAGAGCCTTGATTTCAAATGGCCTGTGGACATTTCACCTTTCATGTCATTGTCCCAGTCTGTCCCCCAAGTCTAAAATGCACTCCCAATTCACCTCCATCTCTTAGAATTCTTAACTGCTTTGGAAGCTTAACTTAGGTGCCTAACACCTCCTAGATGAGGCTTCCCCTAATTTCCCTCAGCTGCTAGTTCCTACTCCTTTAAATTATCTTATATTTTTTATATATTTTGTATATTGCTATATGTGTACATGTTGTTTCCCACCAACAGAACAAAAGATCAATCAATGATTGATAGTTGACTGATTGGCTATTTGAATGACCAAGAATAACACATATAAGTACAGATAAATGAAATCCACAGAAAATTCCTAAACTTCATGTTATTTGTGTAGACCTCTTACCAAAACCTGACTTTCCTACCCTTATTCTGAATTGCCATCTTCAAAAAAGAATATTCAGGAAACTGTAAAGAAATTAAAGGAGAATTTCTGTGGAAAGTATAATGATAAAATGGAAGGATAATGGTAAGTCTACTACATGTATAAATCTCTAGCAGCTAAATGTTGCCGCTATCCTATTTGGTAATAAATTGACTCATTGAGGCATGAAGATTATATGAACATAATAATAATATTTTTCTGTATGAGATGTTTTTCTTACCCATTTGAAAATCTTAATTACTTTTATAAATTTTACAAAGCAATGAGTTTCTTTAATACACTAACCAAGGAGAAAAATGGTTATGGATGCTAAACAAGTATGACATTTTATTCCTTTTTTCAATCACGGATCATTTACACTCATTTGACCTTCTTTTACTGACACAAAGGACCTCACTGTTTCTTTTTTTTTTATTCTTATTTTTATAGTTTCCTTCCCAATGGAAGGAGACAGAAAAGTACTGGCATCTGCCAAGCTTAATGAGTGATTAATAGGGGAGAGGGTAGGTAAACTTTGTGGGAGGTGAAGTTGAATGTGCTCAAAGATCGAGGTCTAGGAATCAAAAGGGCAAAAGATAATAGTCCAAAAATCATACCTGATTCAGGAGCTTTAGCCAAGAAATTGAATTCAAGAGAATGAGTCATATCAAGATTGGTGTGGCTGAGAGCAGGAACAGAAGAACAAGTAGGAGGGAGAAGTGTTTTGAATAATGGTGATTTCCTCCATTGCAAAGAATCATCATATGTCTAGCTAAAGTCAAAGGAACTGTCTGAAAAATGTTTTGTTTGGAATTTTAAATATATTACCCTCACAAGGTTTTTTCTGTTGTGAAGTATTCAGCTTCTGATTATTTGTAAAACATCACAGTAGGGTTTCACTTTGGTCATAATTGCCAACCAAGTTGTCTCCTCAGTTCACAAGCCCTATAAAAGGACAGACCCCGTCTTCCTACCAACTTCCTTCCATATCCCCCAAAGGTGTCAAACTCTCCATGGCTTAAACCTTTCTGGGAGTGGTAGTTACTTTGCAGAATGCTTTTTGGTGAATTGGAATTTCTCCTATGCCACTGGATTTTCCTGTGTTCTTTGATATTCAGGAGTATCATTTTCTCTTCTTGCCACCCCAGCCCTGGTGGTGCATATGTTCACGTTATACCTTCTGCACAGACACACATTCCTATGGAACAAGTAAGAGTGGACCTGAAGCTAAGTCTATGTCTGAATTTTTCCAGCCATTTATCCTCTTTTTCTTGTTGTTGTTTAGTCATTTCAGTCACGTCTGACTCTTCATGATCCCATTTGGGGTTTTCTTGGCAGAGATACTGGAGAGGTTTGCCATTTTCTTCCCCAGCTCATTTTACAGATAAGGAAACTGAGGTAAACAGAATTGAGTGATTTGCCCAGGGTCACACAGCTAATAAGTGTCTGAAGCCAGATTTGAACGTGGGAAGATGAGACTCCTAGCACTCTATCCCTTGCACCACCCAGCTGCTCCCATTTAGCCTGTAGTAGAAGATAAAATACCCATGTGATGTTGGTCAGTGTTCTAGCCATAGCAGCCTATTCATAAGCAGTCTTCTAAATTCCCTGCTCCATTCCCAGAAAAAAAAAAGCAAATTCAATGACCCTTCCATCACCTCTTCCTAAAATAATTATCATGTTTTCTAACAGACAAGTTCAATTTCCCCCAATTCAATGACTTTCTAGTTTTCTGAAATAAGGTTATTTAATTCTCTGAAAAACTTTTTATTATGAGTCTCAAAGGGGACAGACACAGTAAGCTTTCTAAATCATCTGCCTCCTACTGTCACTTCTGTAACTAGAGAACTCCCATCACCTGTTACCTTCTCCATCCTTGTTATTTAACCACTAATTGTCTAGGAGCACACCACCCCAACCCTATCTCCTGTTCTCCCATCCTTATCTTTCTCAATCCTACCTCTTCCATCTCCCTCTCCAACTCAGTACACCCCTTCCAATGTGCTCCCTGGAATTCCCAT
The DNA here is from genome assembly GCF_900497805.2 of Vombatus ursinus. Classification (NCBI taxonomy): domain Eukaryota; kingdom Metazoa; phylum Chordata; class Mammalia; order Diprotodontia; family Vombatidae; genus Vombatus; species Vombatus ursinus. The sequence goes on along the minus strand of NW_020954587.1, from coordinate 9,687,467 downwards.
TCCATAATAAATGTCTTTCATTATGGACTTCCTCCTTTCATATACCTTCCATTGATTTGCTCTTACTGAGACCTTAGCTTCTTCCTCCTCTCCAGTATGGGCTGTGTTTTTTCCCACACCCACCATCAGCTTTGAGAGTGATTCATAATACTTCGTACTTTCCATTGTCACTTCCAGACTGTCTTCTTGCCATCATCACTCAGGAAGCTCACTTCCTTTGTCATTCAGGCAGTCAATAAGCATATACTAAGTGTCTACTATGTGCCAGACATAGTATTGAGTACTGGAGATAGAAAGAAAGGCAAAAAACAAAACAAGAAAGAGTTCCTACTCTCAGGGAACTCACAGTCTAATGAAGAAGACAATATGCAAATGGCTATGTAAAAACAAGAGTTATACAGGTTAAATTGGTGGATAAACTTGGGGGAAAGGCATTAAGATTAAGGACGACTGGGAAAAGCTTCTTACAGAAGCTGGGAATTTAGCTGTAACTTAAAGGAAGCCAGGAGATGAGGAGTGAGAGAGTTCCAGGCATGGGGGACAGCCAATGAAAATGGATGCAGGTAGGGAATGGAGTGTTTTGTGTATGGAACAAGAGGAGACTAGTGTTGCTAAACCACAGAGTACATGAATGAGAATAAGGTGCAAGAAGACTGGAAAGGTATGAAGGCGCCAGGTAATGAAGGATTAAAAAAAAACAAACCAGTTTGAAATTGTATTGGATCGTTGTCTTGATCAGAATAGCTAAGATCATCCTTTCAATGTTGCTGTTACTGTGTAACAGTAATACTTTGCTTCAGTTCAGTTAAGTCTTCCCAGGTTTTTCTGAAACCACTCTGCTTGTCATTTCTTATAGCACAATCATATGACACCAAAATCATATGCCACTTGTTTAGTTATTCCCCAATTGATGGGCATCCCCTCAATTTCTAATTCTTTGCCACCACAAAAAGAGCTGCTATAAATATTTCTGCACAAATAGGTCCTTTCCCCTTTTTCTTTTGTCTGTTTGGGATACAGACCTAGTAGTGGGATTTCTGGTTCAAAGAGTAGGCAGAGTTTTTTAGGCTTTTGAATGGAATTCCAAATTGTTCTCCAGAATGGATGGACTAGTTCACAACTCCACCAACAGTGCATTAGTGTCCCAATCTTTCCACATCTCCTCCAACACTTCTCATTTTCCTTTTCTGTCATGTTAGCCAATCTAATGGTTGTGAGGTGGTGTCTCAGAGTTATTTTAATCTGTATTTCTCTAAATAGTAATGATTTAGAGCATGTTTTCATATGATTCTTGATAACTTTGATTTCTTCTGAAAATGCCTATTCATATCCTTTGACTATTTATTAACTGGACAATGACTCTTATTTTTATCAATTTGGCACAGTTTCTTATATATTTGAGAAATGAGGCACTTATCAGAGAAAATTGCTACACGGTTTTTCCCATTTTTCTTGTTTTCCTTCTCATTTTGGCTGCATTAGTTTTATCTGTGCAAAAGACTTTTAATTTCATCTAATCAAAATTATCTATTTTACTTCATGTAATCCCTCTATCTTTTTTTGTCATAGAATCTTCCCTTATCCATAGGTCTGACAGATATATTTTCCATGTTTGCTATCACCCTTTATGTCTAAATGAAATTCATTTCCACTTTATCTTGGTATATGATTTGAGACATTGATCTATGCCTAGCTTCTGCTGAATTGCTTTCCAGTTTTCCCAATAATTTTTGTCAAATGGTGAGTTCTTACCCTAAAAGCTTATATCTTTGGGTTTATCAAGAACTAGATTATTATGGTCTTTTACTACTGTGTATTTTATACCTAATCTATTCCACTGATATACCACTCTGTTTCTTAGGCAGTACCAGATTGTTTGCATGATTACCAGTTTGTAATATAGTTTGAAATCTGGAACTGCTAGACCACCTTCCTTAACATTTTTTTTTCATTGCTTCTCTTGATATTCTTGACATTTTGTTCTTCCAGGTGAATTTTATTATTATTTTTTCTAGCTCTGTAAAATAATTCCTTGATTGTTTGATTTGTATGGCACTGAATAAGTAAATTCACTTAAATAGAATTGTCATTTTTATTATATTGGCTCAGCCTCAGAAATTAATATTTCTTCAATGAGGAAACAAAACTATCAGTCTTAGCAGATGATATGCTGGTATACTTGGAGAAATTTAGAGAATCAACTTAAAAACTAGTTGAAACAATGAACAACTTCAGTAAAGTTGCAGGATACAAAAGAAATCCACATAAATCATCAACATTTCTATATACTATCAACAAAACTCAGCAGGAAGAGGTAGAAAGAGAAATTCCATTTAAAATAACTGTAGACAATATAATATATGCCAAGTATAAAATACTTGGAAACTCACCTGCCAATATCAATTCAGTATTATATTAATATAATTGCAAAACACTTTTCATGCATCTTGTAGGTCTGGGTCCAGACCAGTCAAATCAATTTTCATCTGTTCAGAACCTATAGGTGTTTGAGGTGGGATTCAAACTCAAGTCTTCCTGACTCCAAGGGCAGCATCCTTTCCACTGTACCACCTAGCTTCCCTATATTATTGTCACTGATTCCTTGCCACATCTTACTCCCAACATCCACTAGGTTCTCCTTCTCACTCAGCTGGAGAAAATCAAATAACTGAGCTGACTGGAGGAACTAACAATTATGTTATCTAATCTCCATGAACCCTAGCTCAATCTTGTTGGTTCTCCCTAATTGATTGCCCATTCTACTTGCCACCAAAGCTATTCCATATCTTATCTTATCCCCTCAAACCTCCCACACCTCAACCCCCTCAGCAGATTACCTCATTTCTTTACTGAGAAAATCCAGTCCATTTACCATCAGCTCCCTCTTTTGTCCCTTTCTCTTCATCTCAAAACCACTTGATTTTATCCCCCTTTCCTATTCTGTCCTCCTTTCTTCTAGCCTCTAATAACGAAGGCACTTCTTCTTTCCAAAGCCAACCCTTCTACATGAGCCCTTGATCTTTTTGTCTCCTATCTACTCTGGCAGATTGCCCAATACTCCCTTGGTTCCTAATCTCTCATGATCATGAGACTCAGTTATAACCAGCAATATGGACAAAGAAAGCTATCTCTACCCAGACCTCTCTGGTTGGTTTTCTCCTTCTTGAGCTGAATTATCCTAAACTCCAATGAGGGGTACAAGGACATGGGCTTAATGCTTTGGGGGGTTGGGGGGGCTGGAATCCACCTAGATTAGATTTTGTTTACACTCTAAACAGAAATAAGGTCTGCTAGTTGAGTGAAGCCCTGCCTAAGATCATGGAGCATGTTCTTGGAGGATTTGGACAATGTCATCTATCAGCCTTGTCCTTCAGATACTGGGTGACTGTTGCACAGGGGCTGGTCCCTGAATGAGGAAATAAAGAGAAAAAGCTTTAATCCTAATTTAATAATGGTTATTAATATAATAGAAAAATTGCTTCTCTCACTTTGAAAACTGGCTTCTGATGTCATCTCTCAAAAGTTCTCTTTTCCAAAGTTACCAACAATCTAAACATTTGCCAAAATTTACCAAAATCAGACAATTGCCAAATATGATGATCTTTTCTCTGTCTTCATCATTCTTGCTGTCCTTGTTACACTTGATACTCTTCTGGATAATCCCTTCTCTCTAGGTCTTCAAGACTGATTCTGATACCTATCTTAAGTTTTCCTTTTCATCCTCCTTTGCTGGTTAATCATCTATATCATGCCCCCAAATTGTGGCTATTCCCCAAATCTCTGATCAGGAGCTTCTTTCTTTATATTCAGTCTCTTGGTCACTTTATCAGCTTCCATCGATTTAATCACATCTCTACGCAGATGAGTCACAGAACTATGTAAAGCCCAAGTCTTTCTCCTAAGCTCTAGTGCCACATCCAAAACTGTAGAGCAGGCATTTTGAGCTAGATCCCACCATCCTTTAGTGCCCTCCCCCCCCCGAACACTTTGCATTTATTCTGCATACATTTATATGTGTACATGTCTCCCCTCCACTAGAGTGTAAATGTCTCAAAGGCAGGCAGGGCCTGTTTTTTCTTTTTTGTCTTTGCATCCCCAGGGTTTAGCATGGTGCCTGGCACTAGTAGGTGCTTAATGAATGCTTATTGATAGATTGATTATTCTATGGAAATTACTGTTTTTTAACTATTTTGCAACAAAGTAGTCTTCTTTCTTTTCTCTTTTCCTGCGACTTTGAGGAAATAAAATTTACCTGTGAATCATATTTAAGGGGATGGCTAAGGGATAAGTCATGAATTTGTGAGTCTCTCTGCCCCCACATTAGCCTGTGGCTCCAAACTGTGCTAGAAAGGATACCTAGAGAGACTTGTTTGACCAGAGAACTTAATGTAAATCATTTCTAGTCAGTAATAACAATAATCATTTCCATAGGTGATTACAAAGCACTTCCCTCCTTCCCAAACAACCCAAAGAAGTAGGTAATCAACTATTATTATCCCCATTTTACAAAGGATTGAAGTTACTAGCCCAGAATAACCTCTAGTGTTCTGACTCCACATTTAGGGCTTTTTTTGAATACTGTGATGGATCCATATCTCTCATGGTTACAGCTCCTCCTCCCACAACAGGGATTCATTTATCCTAAAAGCAAAATCTGTCCTCTGGACCTCACCTGTCTTTCTCCATTGGTGAAGCTTCCTGGCCAACCAAGGGTGTAAAAAATCCCATGTAAATGGAGTTAGGGGCTATCAGATTTGGTGGCTATCTGAAGGTCACAAGAGTCACCAATTTGTCCTGCCCACCAGAAGCATTTCCATATGGAGATGAAAGCTGTGTAGATGCAAGTGCCACTGTATTCTTGTTGCAGATTTTTAGGGCAAAGTAAGCCTCTTTTTGTTAATTGTTCCATGCCTGACAAGTGTCTCATTTCATCCCCAAATCAAACCTGAACAGGATACTGGCTTCAGGCCTGTCCCTAAGAAATATGTCCTTTTTGAATAACTCTCAAGAAATTCTTCCAGCTGTCACATTCTAGGAGGAATGTTGATAAAGCGTCTCCAAAATAGGGTAACTAAGAGAATGAGAAACTCATCATAGAATTTTTAGGACTCTGCTGGACTAATCCCGTCATTTTACAGATAAGAAAATTAAGACCCAGAGAAATAACTTGACTTGATATCCCACAACTAGTTAGTAATGGAGAGCAGGGGCTAACTCCTAATTCGATGCTATTTTCTCTCACAAAACCTTCTGCCCTTCAGCCTGCCCGAAGGGCTCTATGAGAATTAATGTGCACCTGTTTATTGAGTAGTAACATACAAAACATTAGGGGAAGGAGGTAAGAGTTACTTTCAACTGAATGACCAAACAGCCACAACATGGGCCTGTTCGTGCCCTCCTGCATCCCCCAATGTGCCTATATCTCGTAAAATCTTAGGTGAGACAGTGTAGTATAGTGGAAAGGGCACCAAACTTATAGTCAGGTTTATATTTGAGTCCTAGTTCTAGTATTCCCTCTAATAAGATATAAAGCTGCAAGAAAATCATTTAGCTTCCTTAAGTCCAAGTTTACAAATTTATAAAATGGGAATCATAATGTTTACACCTCTTTCCTCAGAGATTTGTTTAGAAGTATCTATAGAATAATTTTACATGCATACATATATGTGTGTGTATATATATACACACGTGTATATATACACATATATGTATATGTGTGTGTGTGTGTATATAAATATATATATACCTATTTGTGTCTAATGGTGGCCATTTCTAGGGTGGGGTGAGGGGAGAGAAGGGGAAAAAATGAAATTTAAATGTTAACTTTGTTGTATTTTAAAAGGAATAGCTAGTTGTACAAAGTAGATTTGCAGTTTCTTGTGCAATCATCTTTTTTTATTAAAACTATGTTATGGAAATGCTTATTTTGTTCCATAAATTAAAAATAAAAATTTAAAAATATATTTTTATCTTCAGCACAATGCCTGGCATATAATAAGTGCTTAATAAAGATTTGTTGATTGTAAAATAAAATAAAGTGCTATATACATGTGAGCTACTGTTTATGTTGTATAGCACACTTCAAACAAGCAGAATGGAATAGTGCAAAGATTTCCAGTCAAAGGACCAGGGATCAAAATATCTGCCATTTGCTACCTGTGTGACCTTGGAAAAATTGCTTAGTCTTTCTGTCCTCAGTTTCCTCATCTGTAAAATGAGGAGCCTGGACTAAGTGATCTTCCTTCCAGCTTTAAATTATGATCTTATGATCTCATTACAAGTTAGACATATCTTGGGCCTTTTCTAGTTGCCTCACTTGTATAATTTTAGTAATGCAGGAGTGTCATGGATCCCTTTTTGCTAAAGCTTATAAATACCTTCTTAGAATAATGTTTTTAAATAGATAAAATAAAATCCATATGGTTATGAGGGAAATCAGTTATGTTGAAATGCAGTGATCAAAATTTTTTTTAAAACCAAGTTCATAGACTATGTGTTAAGAACCCATGTTTTAATTAATCATTTCTTTCTTCAACATGATGGAATTGTATTATGTGCTGTGTTTTAAGACAAAATGTTTGAAAGTCTAAGATTTCTCCTTTGAAAGTATTCATTATAATGAAATTAATATAAATATGTACAAAGGAATGAAAGATTATAGAACATTTTGTCAAAGTTATTTTTTCATCTTATATGTTACAGGGCAAAAGTTATCCCTTCAGAGGTCCAATTCCTCCAGTATGGAACCCTATCGCATTCTTGGATCATAATAACTTATGGAGAACGATGGATGACATGGGAAAACAGGTATGAATGTTTGAACCTGTACAGTCTTCTTTTATGAGGTACAGAGTCTTCTTGTTTAGCTGGTCAGTTAAAGGGAAAATACATTTCTTTCCCTAAGCTTTAAAAAAGATCACATTTCAACTATGTTAATTTTTATGTTGTCTTATTTCTCTTCCATTCTTTATGACACTCAAAAGAAAAGAAGGAAAGAAAGAAAATTTGATGCACAATTACTGTTATAAATAGTATATTTATTTAAAAAATTACTTAAAATTCTCTATTTCTATGGTGCTCACAGTAGGTCATTGATTCAGAACCAACTAGAACCAGCTGATGCTTCCCCAAGTCTTCCTTCTCTCTAAAGTATAGGCTATGACTCCACATCTCTACACAGAGCTTCATTCCACTTCTTTTCAATTCAAGAAACATTTTTCTTTTTCTTTTTATTTTTAAATAATATTTTATTTTTCCTAATTACATATAAAAACAATTTTTAACATCATTTTTTAAAATGTTGAGTTCCAAATTCTTTCCCTCACCTTTCTCTTCCTTCCCTGGGAGTAAGCAGTTTGATATAGGTTATACATGTGCAATTATGCAAAACATATTTCCATGTTAGTCATATTGAAAAAGAAGACACAGACAAAAAAATCCCTAAAAATGAAGTGAAGAAAAAGCATCTTCAATCTGCATTCAGACTCCATAAGTCCTTTCTCTGGAGGTAGACAGCATTTTTCATCATGAGTCCTTTGGAATTTTCTTGGATCATTGTATTAATGAGAATAGTTAAGTCATTTCCTGTTGATCATTGTACAGTATTGCTGTTACTGCATACAATGGTCTCCTGGTTCTGCTCACTTCACTCTGCATCAGTTCTTGTTAAGTCCAAGTTTTTTCTGAAATCATCCTGCTTATCATTTCTTATAGCACAATAGTATTCCACTAAAATAATATACCACAGTTTATTCAGCCATTCCCCCAATTGCTGGATATCTCAATTTCCAATTCTTTGCCATCATAAAAAGTGCTGCTATAAATATTTTTATACGTATAGGTCCTTTTTATTTTTTTAATATCTTTGGGATACATACCTACTAGTGATATTGCTAAATCAAAAGGTATGCACAGTTTTATAGCCATATGGGCATAGTTCCAAATTGCTCTTCAGAATGGTAGGAACAGTTCACACCTCCACTAACAGTGCATTAGTGTCTCAATTTTCCCACGTCTCTGACAGCATTTAAAGAAACATTTATGAGGTGCCCATGATACACAAAGTGCTATACTATGTTCTGGGAATAAAAACAGGAAAAAGGACATAGTTCTTCCCCGCAAGGAACTTACATTGCACTGGGGAATATGACATGACTAATAATACATATGAGACAAGACAAGATAAAAGGAGGAAGGGACAAAAGAGAGCTCCCCAAAAAGTACCTTAAGAAAATTGGATGAGGAGGTCCGTGGAGGCCATCAAGAAGGCTCACTCTCCCAGTGTGGAGCATGGTCTATTCTAGGAAGTCAGAGATGGAAGCTTGCATTCAGGAAAGAGATAGTAGTCTCTTTGACTAGTATGTAGAATGTGTGAAGAGAATAGGGTGAAATTAAACTGGAAATGTAGATTGGAGCAAATTGAAGGGATGGTACAGTAGATTGACCACTGGGTAAATCCAGTCTCAGACACTTACTAGCTGTATGACACTGGGCAGTTCGCTTGACCCCATTTGCCACAGTTTTCTCATCTGTAAAATGACCCGGAGAAGGAAATGGCAAACCACTCTAGTATTTTTGCCAAAAAAACCACAAATGGGGTCACACAGCGTCAGACGTGACTAAATAACAATAGACCTCATTTTTGAAGTATTTTGAATTTGGGTTGACATGTTCAGAGGCAAATTTATTCCCCTTCTGGGCAGATCCAGGAAAGTTTTGTCTGTGTATTTCCTTTCCACCAATCACTTCTTTATTAGGCTAATCTGACATAGTGGCTAGTTTTAAATTAGAATTAGACATCATGATCCATGTCTGGGGACCATCTATTTAAAGACAGGATTTATTATAAGAAAGAAAAGGTTTCATCATGAATTCAGCAGTTCAGTTAATAGAGTTCAATAAGTAGAAATAATAATATGAATGCCAAACAAATAAAATTATGGCAGTGAAGGTAACAATTTAAATAATCCTAATAACATCAGTAAAAATATTTCATAGAAAGGGCAGTATGGTGTAATGCAGAGGCTGGCAAATATGGCCCATAAGGCTGGATTTGATCCCACTGTGCTCACCCCTTAAGAATAGTTTTACAAAATTTTATTGTATTTTAAAATGTAAAAACTATTTTTAACCTGTAGGCCGTATGAAAACAGGGGGCACACTGGCTAATGTCCACAAATACACATGCATACATATACACATGCATATATTCACATGCATGTGTACACATAACTGTAACATGCATGTGTTTATATGTATACACACAGATGGGAGGGGAAGGGGGAGACTTTGATTTCATCAAAGGTCCAGGCCAAAAAATAAATATGTATATATAAAATAAAATGACTGAAAATGACCGAATGATATATAAAATATACCTACGTATATATGTGTGTGCGTGTGTGTGTGTGTGTGTATATTTCCTTTCATTTTATCAATGCGGGCAGACACCCAGTGAGAAAAATCTTCTCTATCAATGTAGATAAACAACTCTGTGACTTGTGGTCTGAGAGCATTGCCTGAGAGCATTCAGAGGTTGAATAAGTTGGTCTGGTTCAGGCCACGTGTGGCCCTCTTGGTCCTCAAGTGCAGCCCTTTGACTGAATCCAAACTGCACAGAACAAATCCCCTTAATAAAAGAATTTGTTATGTAGAACTTGGACTCAGTCAAAAGGCCACACCCAAGGACCTTGAGGCCACATATGGCCTCAAGGCTGCAGGTTCCCCACCCCTGGTCTGGTTCAAATGGTCAGTGTGGGGCAGTTAGAGGGCTCAGTGAATAGAGCACCAGACCTGGAGTAAAGAAAACCTGAATTCAAATCCACCCTCAGACACTTACTGTGTGACCCTAGGCAAATCACTTAACCCTGTTTGCCTCAGTTTCCTCATCTGTAAAATAAGCTGTAGAAAAAAATAGCAAACCACTCCAAGTATCTCTGCTGAGAAAACCCTAATGAGTTGGACATGATTGAAAAAGACATTACAACAACAAATACAGTCAGTATACATTAGATTAAGAACTTGAGGGGGCAGCTAAGTGGCACAGTGGATAGAGCACCAGCCCTGAAGTCAGGAGGACCTGAGTTCAAATCCGGCCTCAGACCAAACACTTGGCACTTACTAGCTGTGTGACCCTGGGCAAGTCACTTAACCCCAATTGCCTAAAGAAACAAAAACGAAAAAAAAAAAGAAGTAGACATTAATTCCATTATTCAGTAAGTTAAATTTATGAAGCTTCCAGGCACTGGTTTGGGCACTGAGGATAGAGGGACAAAAAAGAAACGGTCCTTGCCTTCAAGTTTCTTAGGGGCAGCTAGGTGTATGGGGCAGCTAGGTGGCACAGTGAATAGAGCTCTGGCCTTGGAGTCAGAAGGACCTGAGTTGAAATCCAGCCTGAGACACTTAACACTTGCTAGCTGTGTGACCCTGGGCAAGTCACTTATCCCCGATCGCCTCACCATAAAGCAAAACAAAAAAAAAAAAACAGAACTTGAATTCATGTTGTTTTGGATCTGAGGCCAACTCTCTATCCACTACACCATACTTACATTCTATTTACCTATCTGTCTGTCTGTCTGAATGTCTGTCTTAATATTTAAAAACACTATAGCTCATTTATTTACAGTATCTCCCCGCTATCTAGATGAACTTTATGAAATTGCATAGTACAGACACATAGCTTTATTTGCGGTCTCTAAGTTATGCTTTAACATGCTATTTAGCTGGTATCCCCAAATAATCCCAAAATGGAAAAACATTTTGCCCTTTTCTGTATAGATTCCAAGTGACGCTCCCTGGAAAGCACCTCTCGCAGAAGAGTGGGATTTCATGACAATGAAGGAGCTATTGGATAAGGTCTGCTGGACTGAGTAAGAAGTAACTTCCCACAAAACTCCTGAATAATATATAATCTTTCATTTTGATTTAGCAATTTAATTCAACATGCTTCTATTATGTGCTGGACACTGCTAGTCACTGGGTGGAATACTAGAAGACATGGTGCCCGACCTTAAGAAGATTACAATTTTATTAAGGAGATCAGAGCATGTATATGATACAGGATGTCTCAAAAGTCTTAATGCCATTTTAAACTATTAAAACTTTTAATCGAATGGAATTACACTCTTCTAAAGTTACAGTAAGAAAAGTACTTGGAACATATCAGAATTGAATTGCTTTTTTCCACAAAAGTTTAATTTACAAAAAAAGTTACATCAGCAAAAATAATTTTCCATTTTGTTTTGTCTTTTTGTTTCTTTAATTTTAACCCACCACTGTTGGTGAAATAAAATAAATGAATTATTCTCAGAACACTGCATACCTCTTTCAGACATAGTGGATTCCTCCAATCCATCATTAAGTATCTATTAAACACTTCCACTGTACTGGGCATGTGCTGAGATCAAGGGATTAGAAAATAAAGATGAAACAGTTCTTGCCTCAGAAAGTTTCCATTCTATCAGGAAAGACAACACATATACATATAAGTATATAGAAATTATATACACAGTATTGGGTGGGAGTAGGGGGTGAGGTAGGGAGGCCTCACTTCAATGGATTGATTTGGTGTGGGCCCAAATTTTATATCTTAACCAATAGATAAAATTCTTTTTGCATGTTGAAGTTCAGTAGATATTTTGTGCTTGGAGAAAAATATTTAGATCTAGGTGTAAATCTGGACAAAGACATAAAGATATATGCCCAAAGCAAGCATAGCTTTGAGTCAAGACACATGAACTAAACTTTGAACCTTAAAAAGGGACCTTAGAAATTATCTTATATAACTCCATTATTTTAAAATTGGGAAAACTGAGATCAAGGAGAGGTACAAACAGGATTTGAACCCAGATCCTTTGACTTCAGATGTAATGCTCTTTTTTACTACAGTGGATGCTGCTGATGACAAAACAGTCCTCCACAGACAAGTAAATTCAACTAAGGCTTGTAACTTTGGGAGCTTGATTTCAAGTTGCTTTCCAGAATGATTGGACAGATTCACAAGATTACTAACAATGCAGTAGTTTGACTTTTCCCTAGCCCCTCCAGCATCTGTCAATTTCATCTTTTGTCATCTTTCCCATTTTGGTGGCTGTGAGGTAGACCTTAGAGTTTCCGTAATTTCATTTCTGTAATTATTAGTTACTAGGAGTATTTTTCCAAATAGCTACCAATAGTTTAAGTTGCTTCTTTTGAAAACTGCCTCTTCCTGTCCTTTGACTGTTTATCTATTGGGGAATGGCTCTTAGTCTTAGAAATTTTAATCAGTTTCTTATATATCTTAAATATGAGACTTTTATCAAAGAAAATTGCTGCAAAGAATTTTTCCCAGTTTTCTATTTCTCTTTTATTTTTAACTAAATTTTGATTTGCTTGTGCAAAAACTTTTAAACAACCTATATGATCAAAATTGTCTATTTTATCTTCTATAATCCTCAAAAAGATTTGTTTAGTCATGAACTCTTCCCTTATCCATCAATCTGAAAAGTAATTTCTTCATTGCTCCCCTAATCTGTTTTTGATATCACCCTTTATATATGTCATATATCCATTTGTAGTGCTTTTGAGCACTCCAATTTATTAAACTGTTAAATTTGTTAAAATTATTAAAAAATTAGGTCGTTATTCTTCTTGGGTGCTTGACTTAGGAGCTTGATATTTCTTTATTTCCATGCAATTCAATTCATTAAATATTTATTAAGAACCTAATATGTGATCTTGTATGCAAAAGAAATTTTTTAAATATTTAAGAATGCTCCAGGGAATTTTGAGGAAACTTTGGCACAAATCTCCTATCATGAGGTTCTTTGCAGAGTGGAGAGAGTTGAAAGTAAACAGTAGACAGACAGGATGGGGAAAAATGAACAACTTTGCAAGGTCTTCCAATGCTGGTTTTAGTAGTATGCTTTCATAATTTCATTGGAATAAGTTCTCAGACTATCAGACATAGCCTTATTCACTTACAAGCCTGAAGGCACAGTTCAAAAACATGATTTACTTAATCATCCATCATACCTCTGGTCCTCCTTTAGTGTTAATTAACTAGTTATAGTGGGAGAAGCAACAGATTTGGAGTCAGGAGACTTGTGCCTGAGTTCCAGTATTACTGCTTTCTAGCTCTGTAACCTTGGGCAATCCACTTACTCTCCTTATGCCTCAATTATTCATGTGCAAAGAAATAATAATAAGAGCTAACATTTTTATATAGTACAATTATTATCTCATTTGATCCTCATAACAACACTGGGATTTGCTATCATTATCCCCATTTTACGCATAAGGAAACTGAGGCAAGCAGAGTAACTTGCCCAGGGTCACATAATTAGTAAGTGTCTGAGGCCATATGTGAACTCAGGTCTTCATGATTCCAGATCCAGCCCTCTATCCACAGCGCCACCTAGAAGCCAAAATATGAATGATAATATTAAAATGAAGATAATATTTGAACAGCTTTCATCACAATTTTGGATTGAGGGGAGAAATTAGGGAAGACTACACTGTCACTTCTCATGTGCCTTTTGTCCCTTGGTTTCCTACATTAGCACTCTCCGTTTCATAATAATATTTATAAAAGGCAATGAACAGGTAACATAGATTAGATGAGAAATCTGCCTGATTAGAAATAGATATATTTCAGATGACTTTAAGAGTCAAAAGAACCTTGGACATCATCTAGTACAACTTCTGGTTTTACAGATGAGGAAACTGAGGCCAGAAAAAGCAAAGTGACTGTTTTAAAAGTATTTTCAGCTTATCGATGATCCCATTGGCAAAGAATCTCTTTCTGTTGTACTGAAACTTGCTCTTGTGTATATGTGGGACTAGAATCAACAGATGTATCCATAATTGCTGACATTTATGTAATTGTGACAAGCTGACAAGCTATAGTGCTTGGTTCTTTTCTATTATTGCCTCTTCACCCCCAACCCCTCAAAATTGCTAGGTGGCATAGCTTTTTTTAAAAGTTTAATTTAAGTGATTTAAAGTTAATTTTACTATGATAATTTTGCAATGTCCCTTGAAGTAAATGGAGAGTTAGCAATTGCTGAGCAGTATCTCTCTTATCAAAGAAAAGCTTGTCATCCATCAAAAGCAAATACCCGAACATTCATTTGGAATATTGCATTGAAGTGAAAATAGCATTTGCTATAGTGTTCTCTTATCCCTTATTGCATTGGCACATCCTGGGGCATCATTTAAGGGGAAAAATAAATAAGGAAAACACAATTAGAAATGCAGGTAATTACTGTTAAGAATCATAACATTTGCAGTCATAGCAGTTGGTCATTTGGTGGTATAGCAGCAGCTCTGATTAAAAACAGGCAGATTTAAAACAAATCCCTTCAAGCGCCTAAACTGCTCCATATTGGATTAGATTTGTAGGATTTTTCATGAAGAAAAATAAACAAGCCATCCAGGGAAAAGAGAATGGGGAAAGATCTATATTGCAAAGTAGCTTCTGTAATATTTTTCCACTCTTTCACTTGTCTTAAGTGAGAAGTGCTTCATTTTAGGAAGGTGGCTGTTGTGATGGATAATTTATAATAACCGAGGAAACACAAATCTGAGCTGTAAGATTTATTAGCAAAACAGACATTACAAATGGGTCATTGGATTCCTCAGCCTAAAGACCCTGAATACAGAGTGAGACAAATTTTTATGTATTAAAAACAATTAATCAAATAAGACTAATTAATTAAAAAAAACTATTAAAAGAATGCAAACCAGGATACAAAATTAGGTAATCTGATTTCTAATTAGAGGAAAGATTAGGGGCTTTCCAAGTTGAGAGGGGGGAAGAGTGAGTTTCAGTCAAGCTGTTTGAAACACTAAATGGCCTATACCATCTAGTTTCTCATGGGTGGTTTACAGAAAAAAAGATGGCAGATAATACATGTGGCAGCACAAGATGGAGTCAGTATTCATGAGATAGAATCCAATTGATTCTCTTGATTCTCACACCAAACCAATTCAATTTTATAACTGACCACCATATTATCTCATCACTGTTGAGTCTGCTTCCTATATTTCAGAAGTATGCCTCTTCATTTGAGCTCTCTGAGGACAGTGACCATGATTTTGCTTTTCTTTTTATCCCCAGCTCTTAGCATAGTGCCCCTCAAATAGTAAATGTGTAATAAATGACTGTTGACTGATTGTTTCATCAAACAGGATGGATGTGAACAGATGTGGACAATGGTGATCATCAACATTTTGTAATTTGTTAGGGAAAACATGCAGGACATGTGTGACCAGCAAAGAAATTGGATTGGTAATGTAATAAGAATGAGAAATTATGAATATTGATTAATTCACTGATGCATGCAAATCACTGAACAAAGTTGCCTCTGGTTCTATCTGCCAGAGGATTTTGTATGATCAAATCTTAACTATAGGTGTGAAAGATACTTCACTGTCAACATTACAAAAAAATGAAAAAGATCAAGTACTTGATCAAGTACTTTTAATACTAAAAAAAAAAAGGTGATTAAGGAGACATCTTTAAGTACTGTTTTGCCTTCTGTTTCAGCTGTACCAATCTTTATGAGAATGGTCTGTATCTGTAGATCTAGACATCCTTGATGAAAATATGCCAAGGAAGTGGTGTTTTTACAATTTTATGTAGCAAATTCTATCTTCCCAGCCTCACAATTCATTGAGATGTATGAAAAATGCAAGATTCTACTGTTATTATTGTTTATTGGTTCAAAAAAAGAAACATTTGACTCAGTAGGGCAAAATGGTCTTAGAGTCTCAGCTCCAACAGTATGTCACCTACGTGCAATCTTATATTAATGTGTTATGTAAATGTTAGGTATTATTATGATTGCAAATAAGTACTGTTTTAAGTGTCCTGCCCAAAATCACATTTATTATTATGATTCACAAATAAAAATAGACTTTAAGATTTATAGAGTCCTTTCCTTATGACAACTCTATGATATGTTTATTATAAATAATGCAACGATTATTGAATTTTCCAGTTAGTGGGACTGAAACTCAGAGTTTAAATGATTTTTCCATGCCTACAGATCTAATAAATGCCAGAGTTGGGCCTCAAACATAGGTCTCCTGATTCCTTATCTGATGTTTGTTCCTCTACACTAAATGAGCAGTCATACATGACCTACTCTTTCAATTTAGGTCTTTCCTCAGCTAGGAGGTGCCGTGGATAGAATGCCAGGCCTGGAGTCAGGAAGACCTGAGTTCAACTCCCGCCTCAAACACTTACTAGCTGTGTGACCCTGATGTCACTTAACTCTGTTTGCCTGAGTTTCCTCATCTGTAAAATGAGCTGGAGAAGGAAATGGCAAACTACTCCAGTATCTTTGCCACAAAAACCCTAAATGAGATCACTAAGAGTTATACACAACTCAATAACAACAACAACAATAATTCAATTGAGATCTTGCATTTTTGGTGAAATTGCTGGCATTAGGTCAGGGCCCATACCTAATACTTTATATTCACTACAGTGGGATTATCACTAGCAGATGCTCAATAAATACTTAAGAGTCATAGAAATTGAGAACTGGAAATAACAGTGAGGATCAGCTAGTCAAGTCTTCTCATTGCATAGGTAAAGAAAAAGGCCTAGAAAATGTAACTTGCCCAAAGCAACACTGGTCAGTTACTAACAGAGCCTGAATAAGAACCCAGGTCTGTCTCCAAGTTCAGTTTTTATTCCTTTATTCCATGCTTGACTTCCTTGCCAAACTGAACTGAAATATTTTAAAGGCAGCTGTTAACTATAAAGCTGCAGGTTTGTATCTGTCAGATAGTGATGATGATTTTATAAAGTAACTGCTTCGCTACAAAGCAGGTGAACCTGGAGAACATGGTGTTATGGAAAGAATCCTGAATTTGTAGAATTCAAATCCTAACTCTTATACTACCTTGGGCAAGTCTGTGAGTCAGTCAACAAACATTTATTAAGCAAATACTATACATCATTGATTAAACATTTACTATGTGTCAGTAGCACACTTATTATGTATGCTAAGTGGTGGGAATACAAAGAATGGCAAAAACATGGTTCCTGTACTCAGTGAGCTCACAGTCTAATGGAGCAAAGAGCATACCAAAAAAAAAAGTACATATAAGATAAATAGTGTAAGTGAAAGGTAATCTCAAAGGAATGGCTCTAGCAGTGGGGGGAACCAGAAAGGCCTCCTAAAGAAGGTAGTATCTGAAAAAGAAAAAAAGAAGGTAGTATCTGAGCTGAGAAACACAGTACACATACATGTTTAATTGAAAGGGAATGTGTGGGGATGAATTGTTTACATATTAATATGGCAATAATAAACAAATGTGTTCTTAGAACCCTGCTATCTTTTAGGGTCCTAAAGGTTAAAATGATAATGGTTCTATGCATGGTTTTGCTATATTTTAATGGTATTAGAAGACAAACACATGGTATCAGGTCACAGCTCTGAAAGGAGAGAAAGGTAAAGACTTTGAGCAGTCACTGTGGGCAGAAGACCAGAGACCTCATCTCTCTCCCTTGGCAGCCTTGTAGGAACTAGAAGGGAAGGGAAGGTGGGACATCCAGTGCTGTTTTGTCTGATAAGGCCTAAGTGGTCAGGCCTCCTGAGGCTATTGGCTTTAGTAGGAAGGTACCCATTATATACATGCATCAACTTTGCCTCTGCAATATCATACCTACCTCTGCATTACCATACCAAAATGGTACATTTGTCCTGCAGAACAGTCTTATCATTTCCACTTCCTGCCTTGTACTGGAAGTCAGTCATGTAGCTGATTCTTCTAGAATTCCAAGTTTCTGCAGTAGGGACCCTGATCTCCCTCAGGGCCACAGGGTACCTAACCAGTACACATGCACAGGACTTCCAATTCTGCCTCTGGTCTCCAGGGGCCAATATATCCAGATTCCTTTCTGACTGTGGAATAAGTAGTCAGTAACTCCCCACAAGTCAGTGACATTCCAGGATGTGATTGTAAACTTTACCCTGGAAGAGTGGAAACACCCAGATCCTTCCCTGAGTGAGCTGTATAGGAAGGTAATGCAGGAAAACTCCAGAAACTTGGTCTGCCTGGGACTTATCATTTCCAAGAGATATGATCCACCAGCTAGGGCAAAGGGAAGCACCTTAGATGCTAGTGGTGGGGGATGTCCCTGAAATCTGCTGTGCAAATTGGGAGACCACACCTAAAAACCAGGAATCAGTTCCCAAGCTGTGCCTTTCTGTGGTAAAATTATCCCTAGAGAGAGTCCTGGGAAGCTTTCTCATGGTTAGTATCTATATCTCCAAGTTATGAGAAGCCTGGCAATGTTCTGCCAGGTTGGAGAGAGAACAGAGCAATAAGGGAAAACATTCTCAACTAGTAAAAATCATCCATCTTAATCAAGTGAGAGGGTATGACCATAGTAAATGTGCCAGAATTGCTAATCTGAGACCAGTACATTTTCCACAATAGAAAGCATCATTAGGAAATACTCTCCCTAAAGGTGATACATATGGAAAGAGCTTCAGACTATCCTCAGAAACTATTAGAATCTGCTCAAAAATATCCCCTAAGTATAATGAGGGTAGAAGTCCTTCAGTTATAATTCCAACCTCACTGAAACTCAGAGACTGTATACTGAAAAGAAGACTTACAAAATGTTATAATTATGGGAAGGTCTTCCAGAGGAGCTCACACCTTGCTCAATAGCAGATAATTCATACTAGAGAGAAACTCTATAAATGTGGAAACACTTCCAGTAGGAGCACCCAACTTAGGTACATACACCAGAGAATTCATAGTAGAGGGAAATCATATGAATGTAATAAATATGGGAAAGCTTTCTTCTGAACATAAACTTTATTGTACATAGAGAATTCATGGGGGAGAGAATGTGGAATAAATGAATGTGGGAAGGATTTCAACAGCAGCACCCAACTTTTTGTGCATCTGAGAATTCATATGGGAGAGAAACCATATGAATGTAACGAATATTGGAAGGTCTTTTGCTAAAACACATTTCTTACTGAACATGAGAGGATTCATAGTGGTGAGAAGAATTATAAATGATATAAAAGTGTAAAGGTCTTCCAACAAATCTCACAGCTTACTTAACATCACAGAATTCACACTAGAGAGAAACCTTATAATGTAATGAGAGTGGGAAGACCTTTCTTCTGAGTACAATCTTTGATATCCATCAGAAAATTCATAGTGGAGAGTTACTTTATGAATATAATAGATAGGAAGCAGCCTTCACCTGAAGCTGTGACTTTTTTCAACATCAGATTAAGAGATAATGTGATTAACTATGTGAATATAATGAACACACAACTTTAATCAGAACACACAACTGAGCTGTGTATCAGAAAATTCCATGTATAACATTTATAAAGGAGAGTAGACTTTTTCCCAGAGCAAATGCCTTCTCAACATCAGTTCATACTGAAGAAAGTCTTCAACTACTGCATAGAACTTACTCAACATCTTAAGAATTATGTCTTGTACAGCAGACGGGGAAACTTTATGAATGTAATGAATATCAGAAGGATTTTAGCCAGAGCTGCAACTAAGGGTCTCTATGATAGGACCTTTAATTTCACCTGTCATAGATTCTAAGTATCATAAATCATTTTGCCTTGCTTATTATCATAGAAATGCAGACTAATGAAGGTGAGGGATAGTCCTTAGACAGCCAGTGGTGCCCAGGAAATGTTTGACGATCTGGAAGAGGCACCAAAACACATTGAGTGGACCACCTATAAAGGATTTATAGAAACACCTGGACAAAAGTCACAGAGTATGAAAAGGCATGAATTGTCTTTAGTCTGTATCACTGGTCAGAGTACCCCTATCAGTGAGATCACAAATCCATTGAAGTACAGAAACAATGTGAAACATTTCAGAATTCACTGTTTCGAGGGTGACTTTTAGTAAGATATGATTGGTAAAAAGAATATAATTTTTTTTCAAAACTCTATGATAAATGAACAAAAATGCATTTATTAAGCACTTACTACATACCAGGGACTGTGCTAAGTTTTAGAGATACAGATGCAAAAAGAAAGACAGTCCCTGCCCTCTAGGAACCTATATTGTAATAGAAGAAAGAAACACGTACAAGAAAGAGGTGGCTGGGGGGAGAGATGGAGCAGTGTGTCTGGCATAGTGTCAACATGACTGGGGAACAGCATTATGGGGACTGAGGGTAGAAATTGTTGTTTCATCAATATGAGGAACAGCAGTGTGACAGAGTATACTGCCTCTTCACACATACTAGGTTTGTGATTGTGAACAAGTCACTAAATCTCTCAGTGCCCCAGGCAACTCTTTAAAGCTGCTAGTTGCTTATTTGTATTGTCAGTAAGCATTTATTAAGCATCTACTGTGAGCCAGGAACTATGCCAAGCACTGGGGATACAAAGAAAGGCAAAAGACAGTCCCTACCCTCAAGTAGCTCACTAATAAAGGAAACAAGCAAATAAATATGTGCAAATGAGGTATATACAGGATAAATAGGAAATAATTATGAGGGATTAGGAAGGTTTTTCTGTACAGGGTGGGATTTTAGCTGGGACTTGAAGAAAGCCAGAAGGCAGAGATGAAGAGGGAGAGCATTCCAGTCATGGAATACAGCCAGAGAATATGCCCAGAGCCAAGAGAAAAAGTATCTTGTTTGTGGAAGAGTAGGAAGACCAGTCTCACTGGATCGAAGGGGTGGGGGTGGAGGTAATAAGGTGTAAGAAGACTGGAAAGGTGGGGGTTGGGGGAGGAGGACTAGATGGTGAAAGTCAAATGAAAGATTTTGTGTTTAATCCTGGTAACAGAAGGAAACAACTACAGTTTGTTGAGTATAACAGAGGTGGCATGGTGGGACCTATGCTTTACTGTCAGTGAAAAGAACTGTCGTACCAAGAGTGTTCCATCCATTATGCCATGCTGCCTCTCAAGTCACATAACATTGCTTGATCTTGGGCTCCTCATCTTTAGACTGAGGAGCTTAACAATATTAATTTTCATCTTGTCATCTAAATTTTTCTTCTGAACATTTCTTGGAGAATGAAATACATGCTCTCCCCTGAGGATGATTGCGGTGATAATTTCACTTTTGTTTCCTATACAGATCTGCCAAACAGCTTGCCACACTGTTTGTGAATCTCTGTGTCACTGCTGAGACGCATGAAGTCTCTGCCCTTTGGTTCCTGTGGTATGTGAAGCAGTGTGGGGGCACAACCAGAATTATTTCAACAACCAATGGAGGACAGGTACTCACAATTATCAACAGATGTTTCTAGTTAGAAAGTTACTTCAGCATGAAAGAACAACAGAGCATGCACAGAGAGAGAGAGAGAGAACAGAGTGTTATAGTAATTTTAGTTTTCTTATTATATTTTAGAAGGGCACTATTTGTTGATAAGCATTAAAAATAACAGAAACTTGGAGTGTAATCTTAAGACAAAAATCTAAATGTATTCATTTTTGTAATTACACATTTGGAATCAATGTGACCAAAGATTTTTAGAAAAACCTAAGAGAATGTTTATGAAGCTCTAGAACAAAATGACAGTAAGAACAAAAAAAATATGGAGAAATTGAGTATATTCTCAGTAAGGTTTTTTTAAAAGTAAAGAAATTTGTGCAATTTTAAAATATAAAGTCCACATGAACACATTTTTCTGGCTTTCAGATAATGTCAGATATTGTTTGTTTTGTTTTGTTTTGTTTTTTTAAAAAACTTTATCGCTTTCTTCTTCAGCCTCTAGAATGGTTGGAACAGTTTTTTTTTAAATAGACTAGCCCAAATTAGAGCCCTGTCTAGGGCCTCATAGGTGCCAAGAATTTGTTGTTATTGTTGTTGTTATAAAATGGTTCAGTTGCATACAACTCTTTGTGATCCAATGGACTGTAGCATCCCAGGTCCTTCTATTCACCATCTCCTGAAGACTGTGCAAATTCATTGCCTCCATGACACTACCTGTTTATTTCATCTTCTCCCATCCCCTTTTCCTTCAGTTTTCCCAACATCAGAGTCTTTTCCAATGAGTCCTGTCTTCTCATTATGGGCTAATTTAAGCTTCAGCTTCCATGTTTGGCCTTCCAGTGAATAGTCTGAATTAATTTCTTTAAGTATTGACTGACTTCATCTCCTTGCTGTCCAAAGAACTCTCAAAAGTCTTCCTCAGCACCACAATTTGAAAGCATCAGTTCTTCAGTGCTCAAGCTTTCCTTATAGCCTGTTGGGAGAATTTTCCCATGGGAGTTCTAGCTTCTCTTGGCAGAAGCTGAGGGTCACAACCTGTTGCGTGGCAAAAACAAGAAAGTCTCACAAGACCTCTCCTTTGCTGACATGCAGCTCCCACGGTTGGCTCGGCTCTCCTCTCATTGGGAGAAAAGTTCTACTCATACCCCTGATACAAGGGCTACAGGTGTCCAGCAGACTTGGTGATTGGCTATCACATGGAGATCATGCTTTGATCAGGTGTTACTAAGGATATAAAATAAAGCTACTAGCACTTAATAAACGGAGCTTCTGCGATCTTGCTGTCTCCCGCCTCATCAATGTGCCTCCAGGTTAAGAGTATTGAGCTGGTCTCATGCTCACCACTGCAGCGGCCGTGTCAGCTGGCGCCCAATGTGGGGCAGGAGGAAAAGGCTCCACGAGCAGAAAATTACTTTTCCAAGAGTTTAGCGCCAGTAAGCTCAGAGCTTCAATCTCAGAAAAAGAGATCTCCGAGGCGTATCCCGTGGTAAGAAAACGACAGAGAAGGATCTCCCCTTGGCTCATGGAACACGGTTATTTTGAGCCAGGGAGATGGAAAGTATTTGGGGAACAGATGACATCTTTTGACAATACTTGCCTGGGAGAAGTAAGAGATGAATTCGACCTCCAGGTGAAAAACAACGAGACTGTGCAAATGGCGGGGTGTGACTTTGCAGGACTGTCCGTGCAGCAGCCGCTTTGTTGGTCCCGCGGTGACAGCCAGGGGGGCTGCATGCAAGTTCGGAACATTGCCCTTGCTGTGAACATTCCCGACATGGGGCCATACCAGCTTCACCTACTCAGCGGACAGGGGACGCCCTGCTCCAACGCCACTTCCCTGCGTGTGGGGGGTCTGGACAAATGTAAGGTGAACAATGACTCTGGTTTTGGCTGGCCTCATGCGGAACCTTGTGTGGTTGGACATCGCCTCTGTATGAACTTAGGTGGGACTATTGTTCAATCATGGCATGACACTCACGGCATGACATGTGATTCCCTGCCCTTACCTGTATGGGTTCCTGAAATAGGAAAATCTTGGAGGGATCTTTGGAAGGCTTTTGCAGCCATGGGTAACATAACAATCATCCAACAACTTGGGTCACAATTTGGAGCTTGGAGGGGTGTGCTTGGACCACACTCGTGGTGCCACGGGACCAACATTGGGTATACTTTCGGCTCTCAGGCATGTCTAGGGGAGTGCTATGCCTTTATGTGGGGAAATAAGGTGAATATCACCAGAGAGGGTGGTGGCGATTATTACAATGTTACTTGCCACAACTGTAGAGTATCTGAATGCCTAGGACCTTTGATAGTCAATCAAACGGTGTTTGTCATCATGCGTCCTCATGTAGTCATGCTTCCTGTAGAAAGCAAGGATTGGTACCACACTAAATCTGACCATGTATTCGATGCCATAATTAAGAAAAAAGAGAGTCACAATCCCCTCACTTTAATTTGAGAAAAACGATGCATCAGCTGTGTTGTCATGGGCATCACTCTATTGGTTTCTTTGATTGCCTCCTCTGCCTCACTAGCAAAAAGGCTTCTAAAGAGGACCTGGATCCTGATAAAACAGCAGACAATATATTACATTGGTTTGATAATGCCTCCAATTGGTGGGGGTCATTTGAGTATTGGATTATGGTAATTGTTGTAGTGTGCTTACTTTTATGCTGATATAGTCGGATGTCTTTTGAAAGTAATGATCTCCATGTTTAAAAATGTTATGTCACAAGTACACATATTAATGGACACATATCCACAACAACGCCTTTTCTAAAAAACAAAAAGGGGGAATTGTTGGGAGAATTTTCCCATGGGAGTTCTAGCTTCTCTTGGCAGAAGCTGAGGGTCACAACCTGTTGCGTGGCAAAAACAAGAAAGTCTCACAAGACCTCTCCTTTGCTGACACGCAGCTCCCACGGTTGGCTTGGCTCTCCTCTCATTGGGAGAAAAATCCTACTCATACCCCTGATACGAGGGCTGCAGGTGTCCAGCAGACTTGGTGATTGGCTATCACGTGGACATCATGCTTTGATCAGGTGTTACTAAGGATATAAAAGAAAGCTACTAGCACTTAATAAACGGAGCTTCTGCGATCTTGCTGTCTCCCGCCTCATCAATACGCCTCCGGGTTAAGGGTATTGAGCTGGTCTCATGCTCACCACTGCAGCAGCCGCGTCAATAGCCCAAACCTCACGGCCATACATTGCTTCTGGAAAAACCATAGCTTTGACTATATGGGCCTTCGTCAGCAAGGTGATGTCTGCTTTATAGTATGCTGTTCAGATTTGTCATAGTTTTCCTTCCAAGAGCAAGCATCTTTTAATTTCATGGAGGCAGTTGCATCTGCAGTGATCTTTGAACCCAAGAATATAAAATCTGACATCGATTCCATTTCTTCTCCCTCTATTTGCCGGGAAATGACAGGACCAGTAACCAAGATCTTTTTTTTTTTTTTGTCAAGAATGCAAGTGCTCATTTTTTTTATTTAATACTATCATTTTACTGGTGTTGCTGTATAGAGCCAAGATATGGAACGCCAACACCTATGAAGAACTCAAAATAAGTATATCAGAAGTCAATAGAGAGACAGAAGAAAATGTCTGTAGCTCATGCAGGCATCACCACCACCGCTAATCAGCTTATAAGAGCTCCAGTTCTTCAACAATATGATGATGGGAGGAGGAAGTGCCAGGGAAAGACACTGAAGGTGGATCTGATCAGTCCACTTTCACTAATTGGGTATACAGTCTTTAGAGTAACAAATTTTATTTAACAGAACTACAATAAAGTGTAATGAGGAAACGAGGAAACCTTCCAGTACTTTCCTGAAGGATTGAAGGCAATTCTTTTTCTTCTGAGTAAATGAAAATTTCTTTGGAAATTCCTCTTGAGCATTTGTGATCTCCCTCTCATTTTATGTTCATTCCCTTTCGTCTACATCTCTCTCTGTTCCTTTGCCTGCATTAATTGAAGTTCAATGTCCAGAACAAATAATAATAATAATAATTTATTTTTCCACCCTGTCTTACATTTGACACACAGTCAGTCAGCCAAAAAACATTTAAACATACCTCTGGAGGGTAGAAGAGAAGAACAAAATGAAGGTGGAAAGGATGGTAATAAAAATAGTCATTGAGAGGAGGAAGTTAAAGATTCTATTTCCTTTTCTCTCTATCCCACCTCTTATGGCATGTCTTTCTTTTACAGGAAAGGAAGTTTGTTGGAGGTTCTGGTCAAGTTAGTGAGAGGATAATGGAACTTCTTGGAGACAGTGTAAAGCTGGAAAGGCCTGTAATTCATATTGATCAGTCTGGTGATAAAGTTATTGTGGAGACACTGAACCATGAGATATATGAGGTAATTTAAGCCCTGATAGTATTTTAATTAATAGTATATACATACATACATACATACATATATATATATATATATATATATATATATATATATACACACACACACATAAATGATTCAGAGTTGTACAAATGATGTCTAGGAGCCAGAATGTATTCACTTAGAACAAGTTATGCTCAAATGGTTGAATCAATTCACAATTTCACCAACAATGAATTAGCATCCCAGTTTTTCCATATCCCCTCCAATATTTCTCTCTTTCCCCTTCAATAATTTTTGCCAATCTAATAGGTATAAAATGATATCTCAAGGTTGTTTTAATTTGTATTTCTCTAATCAATAATGATTTAGAGCACTTTTTCATATGACTATAAATTGTTTTGATTTTTTCATTGGAAAACTTCCTGTTCATACCCTTTGACCATTTATTGATTTGGGGAATGACTTGTATTCTTATAGATTTGACAAAGTTCTTTATACATTTTAGATATGAGACTTTTTTCTGATAAACTGTATTTAAATTTTTCCCCCAATTTTCTGCTTTCCTTCTGATCTTGGCTACATTTGTTTTATTTGTGCAAAATCTTTTTAAATTTAATGTAATTGAAATTATCCAGAGAGAGAGAGAGCACTCTGGAATTATGCCCAAAGAGTTATTAAACTGCCTATATCCTTTGAACTAGCAATACCACTACTGGGTCTATTTCCAAAGATAATTAGGGAAAAAGGAAAAGTGCCTATATGTTCTAAAATGTTTATAGCAGCTCTCTTTGTGGTGGCAAAGAATTGGAAATTGCGGGGATGCCCATCAATTGGGGAATGGCTGAACAAGCTGTGGTATATGATTGTAATGGAATACTAACATAAGAAATGATGAGCTCAATGATTTTAGAAAAACATGGAAAGACTTGCATGACATAATGAAGAGTGAAATGAATGGAATCAAGAGGACATCGTATACAGTAACAGCAATATTGTTTAAGGAACGACTTTGAGTGAATAAATCATTTTGACAGTTATAAATACCCAAATAAACTATAAAGGACAAATAAAAAATATGTTATCTGCATCCAGAGAAAGAACTGATAAACTGAAGTTTGTATAGAGTAATTTTACATATATATGTACATTTATATATATGTATATATGTATGTATATGCATATATTCTATTTGTGTCTAATGATAGCCACCTCTAGGGTTGGGGGTGTGGAAGGGAAGAAAAAAGTTTACATGATAACTTTATATGGTTAAAAGAAATAACAAGTTGATAGATTTATAGTTTTATGTGCAATCACCTTTTCATTATACTATGTTATAGAAATGCTTGTTTTATTCCACAAATTTAAAAAAATAAAATTTAAAAAAAGTTATGCTAAATGAATACAATTCTTTTTAAAATTGTTATTAGACCCAGAAGATTAAGAGAGGTGTTATAAACATAGTGTGTCCACATTTCCCAAAGCATTTAACAAACATTTTCTAAGATACACAAATATGTTTAGTTAAGGTTGATTTTTGGCTGGTTGAAGCACTCAAGAACATTGATTAATGAATTTAATTTAAGCTAAAGGAAGATTTCTAGACACATGCCAAAGGATTTTCTTTTGGTCTTGTATTACTAAACATTTTTATCAATATCTTAGGTAAAGATATAGAAAGCAAATTTTAAAGATGCCCTAAAGCAAGAAGAAATAGCTAATACATCAAACAGCAAAATTTGAATTTTTGAAAGGTGTTAATCCATAGTAATAATGGGTTGAAATTAATACGATAAAATGTAGAATTCCTTATTTAGACTAAAAAAACCAACTAAACACATTTTAGATAAAGGAAAACTATAATAACAGTAGTTCCTAAGGTGGGGAAGGCAAAAAGGCTGGAAGCTAGTGGCCCATGAGATCAAAATGAGTCAACATTCTAACTGTGAAATAACAGTGTAATCATAGGCTGCCATAATGTAATCAATCATACAATGGAAATGTAGTTTCTGTAATGCAACAAGTAAAATCCATTGGTCTTTATACTCTGAACTGTTTGGAACACGTCAGGTATTCTTCTTAAGTATGACAAACTGGACACGTACAGAGGAAAGTAACCGGAATAATGAAGGAGCTAGAAACCGTATTTTATGAGTAACAGTTGGAGGAAGTAAATGAAGAAGAGACAAGAGAGGAAACCATAATTGTCTTCTAATACTTGATGAATTATGTGGAATAGAAATTAGATTTATTCCAGGTGGTTACAGAGGTGGGGGGGGGGGGTTAGGAGGGAGAGAAGGAGGAGGATAAAAAGTAGGTCCAATGGTTGGAAATTTCAGATTTTTAAGATTGAACAATTAAATTTAAAATTTAAGATGTTTCAGCTCAATGTAATGAATAACTTTTTAATTGCTAGAACTATCAAAAAAATGAAATGAGAGACCTTGTGAATTTCTTATGAAGTGAAATATTCAGGAAATGGTGAAATTCTTGTCACCAGACTCCAGCAAGAAAAGACCCAGTGATCATCAGTCAAAGATGGGGTAAAAGAAGATTCTTCTCTTTTTAGAATTTAAGCTCCTTGGAAATAGAGATCATTTAATTCATTGTTTTTTGTATCCCTAGTGCCTTGCACAGTGCCTAGAACATAGTAAGTACTTAATAAATATTTGTCAATTGATTGATTTGGAGATTGGACCAAACAACCTTTGAGATCCCTTCTAATAAGATTTTATGTCAGAGTTCTGCCAATACCCAGCACTTAAATATGGACAAGATTTTACCAGACTTCAAATGTAGTACCTTTTCTAATGAAGAATGAAAAATGCTCTCTTATCTTTTAGAAGTGGTATTTTCTCCTTTTTGGTTAACATTCAAAGACCTATAATAATGTGAGCTCTCTGAATAGGTAATGATTGTTCTGGTGTGATGGATAGAGTGCTAGACTTGGAGTCAATCCCAAGTTCACATCCTACCTCAGACACTTAAACTGTGTGACTCTGGACAAGTCAATAAACGTCTTCAGGTTTCAGTTTCTTCATCTGTAAGATAAGAAGGTTGGACTCAATTGATTCTAAGGTTTCTTCCAATTCCAAATCTATGATCCTATGAAAATAAAGTACATTTCATTATTATTGTTATTATTATTGTTGTCGTCATTATTATTATTATTATTATCATTATATTTTGCCATTTGTTTCCTTACAGGCCAAATATGTCATTAGTGCTATTCCTCCAGCACTGGGTATGAAGATTCATTTTAACCCACCCTTACCAATGATGAGAAACCAGTTGATTAGTCGTGTTCCTTTGGGTTCAGTCATCAAATGTATAGTATATTACCATGAACCTTTTTGGAGGAAAAAGGGTAGGTATTTTATTTCTATGAAGTAATATTCCAGAGGTCTGCTAAGAAAAATGCTTAGAGGGTTCTTTATCTCTCCTTACTCCCCACCAATGCACATTATTTTGGAATATTGTCACTCTCTTCCTTTAAAATGTTCTAATGTCATGAAACACAAGTTTTAAGTCCTAACCTTAGCATTCAAAGCTCTCCACAACCAACCTTCCCAGCCTCATCTAATGTAATTATTCATTTGCTCACTACTCCTGCCAAGATGGATTATTTGGCATTTTTTGAATCCTTTCTTACCTCCATGCCTTTAGGGAATGTTCTATTCTCCAAGTCTGCAGTTCCTCCTTCCCAACATGTCTGGAACTGGACATCCAGTTCACCTTTTAAGTCTCAAATCTCAAAATCATTTCCACAAATCCTTCCCTGATTCCATCAGCCAGAAAAGATCATTCCTTCTCATAGCGCTTTCCTTGTACTTCTCTTAGGCAATTGTATACTATGCATTCAATTATATTGTTGTGTGGACCTATCTAGTCTTCCCACTCATCCCCCCCAGGACAGCAACCATGTATTGTTCGTCTTTCTATCTATATGAGTCAGTGAGCTGGTGTAGTGGATAGACTTGGAATCTGGCAGACCTTACTAGCTTTCTGAAGCCACTTAATGACTCAACCACAGTTTCTTCATCTGTAAAATGGTGATGATAATAGTGCCAATCTCACAGTTTGTTGTGGAGATCAAGTGAGATTATTATGTAAAACACTTTGAAAACTTTAAAACTCTCCGTCTCCGTCTCTCTCTGTCTCTGTTTCTTTGTCTCTGTGTCTGGTGTCTATCTGTCTCTGTCTGTTTCTCTGTCTCTCTTTGTCTCTCTCTCTTTCCATATATGTGTGTGTGTGTCACACTCTATACACACACACACACACACACATGTTGGCTATTGTTATCTTCTTCAGGACCTAACGCAATGTCTTCCACAGAATTAGCAGTCAATAAATGTTTGTTGAATGGAGTTGAAAGTCAATTTAATAAATTAGAACTTTGAGTTAAGAGTCACGATTCCATTTAAGAAAATAAAATGAATCATTCTTTGAAACTAACTGTTACTCAGTACATAACTAACATGATATATATGACAGTTTTTTAAAGCAGTCAGTCTAGATACATTGTGGCGTAGGAAGAGCAACATTGAATTTGGAGTTAGGGATCTGAGTTTGATTCTTAGCTCTATTATTTAATATACCTGTGTGATCTCAGCAAGTCAATTAAATAATTAAGTCAATTCAGAGACTGAACTTCAGTTTTCTCACTTGAAAATTGGGAAGGGCATGGTCTAAACAATTTCAGATATCTCTGCTGTAAGATCTTAAGAAAGGAAGGGATTTGTGGCTGTTTACTATCTCTGGTTTTAATAGGTTAGGGAACATTTTGACCTACCTAAATAGGTAAGATGGCTAAGGTAAAACACCATTACCTGTTGACAGATTGAGGGAAATAGAATTTACTATCATAGATTTAGAACTGGAAGAGAATTTAGAAATCATTTAATCCAAAGAGTTATTTTACAGATGAGGAAATTGAGGTCTGGAAAAGAAAAGTGATTTATCCAAGATCACACAGCTGTTAAGAGGCAGAGTCAGGACATGAACCCAACCCTTTTGTTTCCAAAGCTAGTACTTAGAATAATCCTTGAGGATAACTGCCTGGAACCAGTCTACTAAAGCATGAGAAAGTCCATGAGAAAATCCTATGATCGACTATGCAGATTTTATGCACCAATTATTCATCATTCCTACCACTTAAATCCTCTTCCAAGGCTTCCTCATGGCATGGAAGTGACCTTGAATTCTCAAAGGTGATGCCAGTGGAGTACAAACTCTACAAGTTGAAAAGATTTTGAGTATGGGCCAGGTGACAGATTATGTTTATCATCCTAACACCATTGTAACCAAATGCAAAGAAATTTGTCAGTAGAAGAATGGCCATCACCATTTGATGATTTTTTCATGAATATTGTTTACTAAAGCATAGAGGAGTTCTGATCTGTGTCAGGGAGGGTGTATCCATACCAAGGAAGTCACAGATCTCTGAAAATTAGCCATTTATGTATGTTACCTTTTAATAAACTGGATAGAATTGGATAGAATTTTGATAATTAAAAGGAAACTATTTAAATATTCTTAGACCATTCATTTTTGCAAACTGATGTAATTGATCTAGTTTGTGGATTATCTAGATAGGTCCTTTCCAATCTTTTTAAACCTTTAGCACAGATGAGTTTCCCAGGACACATTAAGGAAGAAAGGAGCCTCCTCTTCTCTACTTCAACTAATAGCCATCCATCCACCTGTCCAGCCATCTCTCTATTCATTGAACCTTTCAACTTCAAGATAGAAACATATCAATCATGATCTGTCCTCCTTGTACTGTAGTTAGTGTTGCTTCTATCATTCATCCCACTCTTCCCTCTTCCCAAAACCTAATTCCTTCAATCTTCTCTATTCCCCACCCCCACCATCTGCAGTAGGCTGAGAACGTCTTTGCAAGAAACCAAAGTCATGCTGCCTTTCTTTCTTTCTTTCTCTTTCTTTGGGTCTTCTTGTACAAAATGACTAATATGGAAATGTTTGTATATATTTTATATACTTAATATGCAGGAGTGTGCAGGTAGAAATGTTTAACTATCTAACAACTAACTCTGAATAAAAAGATCCATGTACCACACTTTTAAATTTAATTTACTTATTAATATTTTCTCTATCACTTTCTTTTTTGGGGGTGAGGTGAGGCAATTGGGGTTAAGTGACTTGCCCAGAGTCACACAGCTAGTTGAAGGTTATGTGTATGAGGTCAGATTTAAACTCAGGACCTCCTGACTCCAGGGCTGGTGCTCTATCCACTGCACCACCTAGCTACCCCTATTATTTTATTAAGCCTAGACAATCAACAAAATGATAACTTGAGCCCTGATTTCATGTTTTCCCAAAGCATGGGAGTATTACAAAATCTACAAAATTATTATAACAATTTAAAAATTAAAAAACTACAATTCTTCATTAGGCAGCTAAGTGGTACGATGAATAGACCCTTTGACCATAAGTCAAGAAGACTTGGGTTCAGGTCCTGTCTCTAAGATGTTTACTAGTGTATGACCTAAAGCAAGTCATTTATCTTCTCTGTGCCTCAGTTTCCTCATCTGTAATAATATTATATTAATAAAACCACCTTCCAGGCTTGTTGTAAGGATAAAATGAGATATTTTAAAGCACTCTACAAACTGCAAAGTGCTATAAACATACTAGTTATTACTATAATCTTATTACTCATATGACTTCAGTTTGTTGAATAAATGAGGGATCAAGTAGAGCTTTCATCATGAGCTTTTCTCTAGCATATATTCTAATATTTCAAATACTAACCATTGCATCTTCACCACACCTTGGTATCACCATTTTCTAGATCTGACATCAATTTTGTGAATGGTCAGGGGATACCCATCAATATGAAATCAGATAACACAAGGGGTTCACCAGTTCCCTACAGGAAAGAAGTTGAGATGATTGGTTGAAGTGAAGATTTTGTCCTATTGGTAGATTTCTATTATCTATATTTTCATTGTCTCTCAGATAACTGATATTTCTTTGAAAATTTAGTACAAATAGTTGTTGTCATATATTTCTTGGGGGGAAATTATAAAGAAAATAACCATAAAATTTAAAACCTGCAAATTGCCTGACTGATTTTTAGACATAATGTACTATTTGTATTTTGCAATAGACTATTAGAATCCTTTACCTTTTTAATCTTCTTTTTTATCACATTTCACTGCATAATCATCACACCCTGTTCCTCCACAACTCCAGTCCAAAAATTGGTTTATAAGCTTTCATCGCATAATCGTCGCATGGTCTAATTCTGTTCCTCACACACTGCTTAAAAGGTTAACAGAGCAGCATGTATTCACCAGTGGCATATGGGTATGCATTTATCTTTCAGGCATTGTCATGAGCCCAGAATTCTCATTGCACACTCATTGTCAGTATTCAATTTTAACATATATTCACAAGTATTCAGCGCATCCTAATCTTGCACCAAAGACAGTTTAGTAACAAATGATTTTTAGGTAATACCAGCACAATTTTTAAAAAGTTTTACATAATGGTCACACCCCACTTTTTGCAAAAAATTTGGCATGAAATCTGCGATGATTATGTGGTGAAATACTGCATTTTTATTCTTATTGTCTAGATAAAAAGGAACAGAAAATTATGTTGGAAAGAGAATTAATAACAAGATTTCACTAAATCAATCCTACATTTGTCCTTAGTACTATATTCTTTTACTCCCCCCCACCAAATCTGTAGCCTTATTTTCAGAAATAAAGAAGGGAAATGATCTGTTGGTTACCTTTCCTTTCAACATAAATCACTTGTCTAATCTTTCTGCATTTATTGTCCAAACAATAAACTAGTGAATTTAGTGTTGCATTGTTGAACCTGGAAGTGATTTGATTGGAAAATTTAGTTCTTTCTGCTCTTTCTGGTTTACCCAGATTACTGTGGATCTATGATCATTGAAGGGGAGGAAGCTCCAATTGCCTACACTCTAGATGACACTAAGCCAGATGGTAGTTATGCTGCCATAATAGGGTAAGAATGAAAGATAAGCTATCCCTTTATAATGTCCAAGCATTTTTGGTGATGAAGGATTTTTTTTAAATTTTCTTTGCTTCTTGAAAAAGAAGAAACTAATGTTGTTAAGAAAGATGAACCAAAATCATTTTGAAATGTCTTCTTATGCAAGAAAATGGTTCCTCAAATATAATGTTCCATAAATCAGCACTATTACTTTTTCAAAATGTCTACTAAATTCACATTTTAAAAAAGTAGAATTCTGTTTACATTTTGACAGTTATTACATCTATCACCATTTTGGTTTGGGTTTAAAAAGACAGCAGTTCACAGGAAAGTTATCTTGTTGAAATTATTAGAATAATGATATACTTTTAAGATAGAAAGTGCTTGGCAAAGAATGAGGCTAAGTGGGGAATTTTAATAAGCAATTATCATTCTATGACAATTGAAGGAAAATGATATGATACTGACCTGGACTGCTGACAAAATGATATGTTTATTTATCCCCCAGAATTCCTCAAGACTGAAAGTGGCATTCAGTACCTAGAATTGGAACAACTTGCAAATAAAAGGAGCATGGAGACAAAATAAATCAGTTTGGGACATAGTTAGCAGTCTTTTAAAACAGAATGCTATTATGTGTAAATTTACATGAGCAGGACAAGAGGGAAGACAATTTCATATTATTTTTTCTTATTTTTTATGTTCTAGATTTATTCTTGCCCACAAAGCAAGAAAATTGGCACGTCTTACCAAAGAAGAAAGGTAAGAAATAAAGCTTGTGATTTAACAGTTTATTACTATGAATTTTAAATTAATGTGCAGAACACCTAACAATTAATATATGTATCACAAAATACTAGTAGTTTGTTAATTACTGAGGCACTAAGAAGCCATTTTAGGAAAAGTATGAAGCTGGAATTTAAAAAAAAAAACTGGTCTTCTAATTCATTCTGCAGAATAGTTGCCGTTTTGAGTACTCCTTATGAACAAGGTAATAGGCCTATATGGGGAAATACAAAGCTATTTAAGGTACAGTCCTTGATCCTAATTAAGTTATAGTTTAAGGGGCAGCGACGTGGTACGGTGGATAGAGCACCAGCCCTGAAGTCAGGAGGACCTGAGTTCAAATCCGGCCTCAGACCAAACACTTGACACTTACTAGCTGTGTGACCCTGGGCAAGTCACTTAAGCCCAATTGACTTAAAAAAAATTATAGTCTAGTGAGGAAGATAAGACCGATACCCTGGACAATACACAGCAATATGTGGTAAATACTGAATGAACAACACAAACATGCTTATTATTAGGTTGATTTTTGTTGTTGTTCAGTCATTTTTCAGTCATGTCCAACTCTTTATGACCCTATTGGGATTTTCTTGTCAAAGATATTCCAGTTCATTTTACAGATGAGGAAACTGAGGCAAAGAGGGTTAAGTGACATGCTGTGGAATCTTGTGGAAATGAACCTCTTTTACTTGTCAACATGAGAAATGGGAAGGGTACTCTTCAAATTTTCCATACATTCTCCTCATTCAGAAAGATTTTTTGCCAAGGACTTAGTCACTTGCCGGGAGAAAGCAATCTGCTTTGGGAGATGTCTTAACTCTTTTAATTTATTCGGTAAATTCCTATTTGAATAGATGCTACCAGCCAGTAATCCACAGAGCACTTTATAAAACAATCTAAATAGAGCCACTTACTCACTGGTAGCATCTGATGAATATTCGTCATTTCCTTTTCCAAGGTGACAGATACTTCATGGTCATTTACTAAATATTGTATTCTTTGAATTTATTACAGGCAGTTGCTACTCTAATCAGACTGATCTAATTAGATATAGAAAGCAGGACACTCTATATTGTCTTGAATATTCTTGGTCAGAAAAGTCCTTCTTCCAGCTAAATGTCTTTTCCCAGCCTTAGCAGTACTGAATTATCTACAGCACGTATATTATAGAAGGCTGTCTATCACTTAAAGGTAGCTGGGTGGCTCAGTGAATAGAGCATTGACCCTGGAGTCAGGAAGACCTGAGTTCAAATCTTGCCTTAGACATTCACTAGCTATGGGATCCTTGGCCAGTCACTTAACTTCTGGTCTGCCTTGGTTTCCTCAACTGTAAAATGAAGGTAATAATAGCTCCTTTCTTTGAGGATGGCTGTAATAATAAAATGAGATAATATTTGTACAATGCTATTAAAAATCTTGATAATGGAGAGCAGAAAGGTATATCTTCCAGTTTCTTATCATGTAAAGGAAGTGATATTTGTCTTCCCTTAGAAGCAATGTGCAATGGGAAGTATATTGAACTGGGAGTCAGTAGACCTAGGTCTAATTCTAATTGCTACCTAACTATGTGGCCCTGGACAACTCACTTCATCTCTCTGGGGCTTTGCTTTCCTCCCCAGTGAAATGAGAGCTGAACCAGTTCTAAGGTTCTATATTAAGTACATTGATCTAATGTTTGTGGTTACAAAGTGCTTTAGTTACATAATCGTATTTAATCCTCTCAACAATGAGTTAGAGACTACTAGCAGACTTGTCTTTATTTTTCCCAATGATGAGGAAATAATCATGACTAATAAGTAGGAAAACTAGGATGGAAACCTATGTCATCTGACTCCCAGTCCGTCATTCCTTCCTCAACGTTGCACTGCCTGTACTGTGTGACAGTCAGCTTGGTGTAAACTACAGCAAACCTTAAGTGATTGTTTTACCTGCTTAGTGATTCTATTGACCTGAAAAGTTGCCTTCAAAATGTTTGAGCGTTTCATTGTCTTTATTGTTTTGTGTTTTGGATATGAAATGACCTTTTTAGCCAAGTTAAAATAAAATAATAATGAATAATCAACCTCTTATTTGAGAGGTAAGGGAGGGGAAGGAGAAGCTAAGGTGGTGTTTAATTGATTCTACTTTGCCTTTGAAGGAAGAAGAAACTCTGTGAACTCTATGCAAAGGTTTTGGGATTAAAAGAAGCACTCAATGTAAGACCAATATTTCCTACAAAATTAGCCAGGTTTTCCTCCCTCCCCCATAAAAGGGACTCAGTAAGTCAATGTTGATATGATTAACAATGTCCTTTGTAAGAAGCCGGTTGAAAGAAAAAAAATTCTTCCATTATATATGTGTGATTTGTCTCTACCAGGACCCACACAAAGGATATCCATCTTGAGTCAGCTCCTGGCTGGCTAGTGACCTCACAAACCTGTATGTTTACTGCTCTTGCTAGGTTTGGTGAACGACACAGTTGCCCAGGACCCTCAGTTTCAGGGAGACCTTGCTCTTCTCAAATAAAGACAGCCTTGGGAAGGTAGCTAGCTAGCAAGAAAGATGGAAGTGGCAGCACTAGGAAAAGGTGATGACAACCTGAAGATCATGCTTAATAGGTCTATAAATAAGGCTATAAACCTCCAGCTGCGAGCACTGCCTTTGTCACTCAGGCAAAGCAGATAAGGTGGTTTTCCCTCCCCAGCTTTCACATAGATAGATTGTTCCTCTGTGATTTTTTTTTCCTTTTCTAAGACAACTTCGGTGTTTATCTTACCCTAATTTTACTGGAATAAAAAAAAAGTGGAGTGGGAGAAGTAGGGAATGGAAGAGGAGCAGCAGAATACACAGTATGATTTAGCCCGCCCGTCCACCTAGAGGTGGTCCTGCCTGCATGCTTGACTACCCTTGTCGCCTCTACTGTCATTTTTGTTCTTTGAAGCAGCATTTGAAAGCTGTGTTTTGCGTACCCATGGAAACAATTCAAAGAGATGATTTTTTTTCTCCTTTTAAATTCAAAGGCTCTTAGAGGGTACCTTCACTTTTAGTACATTTTTATTATAAACCAAGGGGCCCTAATGTAGAGTTCATAAGCAACAGCAAAATCCATCTTCTTTGTTCACTTTCTATAGCTTTTGAGTATTAATTAATGTTCTGGGTATAATCACTAGACTGCTCATTTTGAAATATTTTGACATGTATTTTATCACCTTCTGAAAGTGATTACAAAAGCCATTTATCTGTTAAGCTTTAAACAAACAAACACAGAGATTAACATAAAAATAAACCATGGGGGGAAGAAGTCTAACCAAAGTACCCTATATGCAATCCAATCCATTCACTCATTTATTCATTCAACATATCTTCATTTAGGGTCAACTGTTTGCAAGGCATTATGCTAAGTTCTAAGGGAAAATCAGAAAAGAGTAGTATATTTTACCTGCTCTTATGGATCCAACAGCCTATTTTGGACATTAATAACCAGCAGCTCCTAACTCTATTAGGTGTGTACCAGGAGCTGTTTTCTGACACAGCTAAAACCTATAGGAAAGAGACACGTGGTCTAATGAGAGAGTCAGAGGACCAAAGGTCAAGTCTTGAGTTTGACACTTACCAGGGTCATTGTAGGAAAAGAATTTTACAAAATCCAATCTATGCTTTATAAATCTAAGCTATGCTTGTTTTGTAAACAATATACCATTTTTAATCTTTTTAAGTTTAGTTTCTGTTAGGCTATATATTCAAGTATTAACAAGTTTTAACCTAAAAGTAATATTTAGGCATGCCCTGCCAAAAATACTATAACATCGGGGATTTGGAGCTAGAAGGCACCTTAGAGATCATCTCACGCAAGCCTCTTATTTTATAGATGAGAAAACTTGAGATCCAAACAGAGAAAAATCACTTCTCCATGATCAAATGACTGGTCAGTGACAAATCTAGGACTCAAGCCTGAGGCCTCTTGAGTCCAATCCCACTGTGCTTTCCATTTTTGTACAGAATTTTATTTTTATAAAGGGAAAAAGAGCTTGCTCATCTCTGTGTGCCAATAAGCCACATCCATGGAATAGATCTACCGTGCACTTCGTTTGTTGTTTGTCTTTCGTTCTTGAAGAGGACCAGTGACATCATGAGGATGATGTCTTGACATGCACGTAAATTGGATTTAAGTGTGAACTATGACTGGTTTTGACCAAGGTACTGCCAGCTTTTGGTGGCAGCTTATTGTAACTAGAAGCAGATGGCACACTCTGAAACAAATTTTCAACAAGCTGAACAAATGTTCAGCTTGCCAAATGAATCTGATAAAGTGAACACAGTAATGTCACACTGTGTCAGAAAGTATCATTTCTAACGGTAAGATAGATTCAAAATGTGAATGGCCCCTGTCTCTTGAAGAAATGTTATGTTTTGTTTTCATAATATTTCTTCTCAGTTGCCTTCCACATGGAGATGCTGTCACTCTTTACCACTGCAATTGTCTCTAATCTTTGACCAAACACCCAAGGTAGATATACCCTTTTCCCAGATTGTCCTAGTTTTCTGAGCCTTTCAGATCCCAACGTGCTAAACAGTAAACGCCTCTTAAATAATCCATTTTCCAAGGAAATAGACACCAATGGTGAAAACTTGTTAAAAGGGAAATGGAAACTTAAGACATGTAAATAGGAACTAATATATGCATGTATCACATGTATTCTAACTTATAAAGTTAGAATTCTTAATAAGTTTTTTTTGTTTGTTTTTTGTTTTTCCATATACTTGGACTTTGCTGACTGGTGGCCAAAGCCAAATCCTATAATAGCAGGAGAAGCAGAGCTCTGAGATTCTAATATAAGGTTGTTTCAGAAAGAAGCTATGATAGTGTTTGGTGCTGTCTTCCTTTGACTTTCTTTCAAACTGTCCTAATTGTCTTACAGCCAGTGCATTATGAAGAGAAAAACTGGTGTGAGGAACAGTACTCAGGAGGCTGCTACACAACTTACTTCCCTCCAGGAATAATGACTCAGTATGGGAGGTACTGTATGTGAAACTTATGTACAAAGCTGTAACTGTAGGAGCCTTGGGGTGAGCTAAGAAAAATTCTCTTTTAAGTTGGTATACAGATCCAGTCCCTAAGGTCTATTTCTTCAACATTAAGTAAATGGAATTCAGCACCATTATATTTCTATTACTGTGTTTTCATTATAAAAAGCAATATCTCAGGCTCTGTCTTTGTTTTATTGAGGAGATGATGGGGTCTGTACCCAATCTTGTCATTGTAGGGGAATCCTTTCACGAATGCAGATGGTGCCTCTCTGTAACTTGTAGGAATGGTGAAGCTAAGTACTTTGCCCATGACTGCTCA
Source organism: Vombatus ursinus (assembly GCF_900497805.2). Lineage (NCBI taxonomy): Eukaryota > Metazoa > Chordata > Mammalia > Diprotodontia > Vombatidae > Vombatus > Vombatus ursinus. The sequence continues at coordinate 9,647,802 of NW_020954587.1, read as the reverse complement.
TGTGGATGATCCAGTTTTTTGAATCCTTGTGTTGGAGGCATAGCTCTAACTACAACACCCTTAGTTCAGATTTGATATTGAGACAAAATGAGGCACTGTCATAATATAGTGAATATTTAACAAAGGAAGTTTACTTTGCCTTAACACATAGCAAGGACATGCAACAAGGGTCCAGTAGCCTCAGGCTCTCTGGACATGGCCCCCCTTCTTTCCATCTGGAATCACTTCAGGTCAATAAGTCATCAGGATATGTTGAGTTGCATGGTCTCAAGCACCTACCAAATCTGAGAGGCCCAGACTCCACGTGCCTGGGACTTTTGATGCAATTAAATGACCAGGGAGGTGCATCAAGGAAACTGGTGCTAATCACATCCCAGAGACAGCTTTGTCCTAGTCCTTATCAATGTTGACTGAGGATTGGAGGGTGGGGAGCAGGATGCAAAGCAGGGAAGGAAGTTGTATCAGGGAAGTTGAAGTTAATCAGGCCCCAAAGGCAGCTTTTTCTTCTTTTAAGTAAAGCTTCCCTTTGGGAAAGGGGTGGGGTTTTGGGGAGGGGGGTGACCACAAGGATAACTCTCAAGCCAACATGATACCTCTTACTATGTTTTTAAGAATATTAATTCCAATGATCAGCAAGTAGCTTCAGAAATGGTAACTTTTTGTTGAGTTTGTACTTTCTAAAATGGTACTTATTTCTATAATGGTACTTATAATGGTACGTGAATGGCAATATGAAAGGAAATGCAATGATTTCTGACATTAAAAGTAAGTGAGAGCTTCTTAGTTTTTTAAGTTTGCTTCTTGTTTGCAGGATACAGCTGCCTATTTTCAGTTAAACAAATGATGTACCTATTTTGTACAATGCACTGTGCTAAATGATAGGAATTTTAAAAATGAAACAAAAAATATAATTTATAATCTAGCATATAGGGGGAAAAAACAGATAATGGTACAAGGGAGACCATTATGAAACCCAAGGTTCAAGAAGGAAAAGATCAATTATAGATGAAGGTCTCAGGAAAGGTTTCCTGGAAAATGTGCTGCTTGAATCAGATCTTAAAGGAAAGGAAGAATTTCCATTTTGGGCTTGGGAGATAGTATGTATGAAAGCACAAAAGGCAGGAGAATAAGGGATGATGAATAAAAGAGCTGGATTCAAGTACATGAAGGAAAATCGTAAAAAATAAAGCTGAAAGATTGGAGTTGGAATATGGAAGACCTTGGGAAGCAATGATGAACCATTGCTGGAAGGTGTTTTTGTTTGTTTTTGCTTTCAATTCAACAGATATTTAGTAGTGCCTACTATGTGCAAGGCACTGTAAGGGTATGCTCTGAAGCAACCTTTCGAGTGCTCCACTCAGACTGATAAAAGGGGCACAGTAACATCAGAATGTATCCTTTATTATCATGGAAAACTAAAGATTCCTGGAGGCAGAGGTAGGGAGGAGGAGCATCCAGGCATAAAAGACAGCCTTTCCTAAATTACAGATGTGGCAGCTGGAATGTCTTGTACAAGGACAAGTATTGCTTCAAATATAAAGTTTGTAAAGTAATAATACTAATAGCATTTATATAGCACCTTTTATGTTTCAGGCACTGTGTTAAGTGCTTTACAAATATTATCTCATTTGATCCTCACAACAACCCTGGGGGAGTTGGGTGCTATTCTTATTCACACTTTACAGTTGAGAAAATTGAAGCAAGTAGAGGTTAAGTGACTTGACCAGGGTCACACAGCTAGTGAGTATCTGAGGCTATATTTTAACTCAGATTTTCCTGGCTTCAGGCCCAGCACTCTACCTACTGTACCACCTAGCTGACTAAGGAAATAATGTGAAATAAATTAGAAAAGATAAGTTGGAGAACTTTTAAAGGTCAACCAAAGGAGTTCTTATTTATCCAAGAAGCAAGAGAAAGCCACTTAAAATTTTTTGAGCAGGTGAATGGCACGAGGTCAACCCCATATTTCGAAATACCAGTTAGACAGCTATATAGAGAATAGATTGGAGAAATGAAAGAGTGGAGACAGGTGACTACTGCCATAATCTTAGGTGAGTCTACAGGTGAGATGTGAAGAGGGTATAGACTAGGGTGTTGGTATTATAAGTAGAGAAATGAGATGGATTTGAGAAATGTAAGGTTAAATTGGTAAAACATAACAACTAATTGGATGGGGGAGGGATGACAGAGAGTGAAGGGTTCAGCATAACTCTGAGATTATCCTAGGAGGATGGTAATGCCTTTAAAAGAAATAGAGAAGTCAGAAAGAGGACTAGGTTTCAGGGGGAAGATAAATGGGTTCCATTTTCGATGTGCCTATAGGACATGTAGCTGGAGCTGACCTGTAAGCAGTTGGTGATGTATGCCAGGAGTTTAGGTGAGAGATGAGACCCAGGAGTTTTTGAGAAGAGAGGTCATGTGAACAGACCTATGTATTAGACAGATTACTCTATAATGGTGTGAGGGATAGATCAGAGAGGTGAGAAAATAGAATCAGATAATGGTTAAGAGGCTATTGCAATAGTCCAGGCAATAGGTAATGAAAGTCCAGACCAGAGTGGATGCCCTACAGATGGAAAAGAAGGGAGAGAGGTGAGAGAGGTGTTAAAGGAAGGAATCAATAGAACTTTGTTACTGATTGAATGTGAGCGATAAGTGAAAGGGAAGAGTCAAAAATATCTGAGCCAAAGGAGAAGAAAGCATCAAAAATAAAGTGATGGTATCAAGGGCTGAAGAGTTGTTAAGGAGAGTAAAAATGAGGGGGAACTATTGACTTTTGTCATTAAGGAGGGCATTAGTAAACCTGGAAATATGTTTTTCAGTAGAGTGGTAATGAAGAAACCAGACTGTAAAGGGCTTTAAGAGTGGAAGCTACAAGTATAACAAATACTTTCTACATTTTTGGCATTGAAAGGTAAAGAGAGGACATCAATTTGAGGAGGTAGCAGGATAAAGAGAAGAAAATTTTCTAGAAAAATCATCTTGGGCATCAGAAACATCTTACATAGTAATTTATTGGTGCCAACCATATTATTTCAATCAGTTTGGTCTGGATATGAAACTAAGTCAGAATACCTAAGGGAAACAAAATAGCGAGATAAAAAGAACGCTGGATTAGGTATCAGGAGATCTGGATTCTAGTTTTACCTGTGTTGCTGAGTGACCTGGAGCCTCTGTTTCCTCACTTATATAATGATAATAATAATAATAACAATAATAGCTAGAATTTTTATAGTGCTTTAAGGCTTGTATATTTATTTACAGATATTTTTACAAATATTATTTCACCTTATCCTCACAACTGTGGGGTATATGAATAAATAAATGAATTAATTTGTGAATCAATAAATGAAAAAACATTTATTAAGCACCTATTTTCAGTCATTCATTCTGTTAAGCACAGGGGATACAACTAAAAAAAAAAGAGAATAGTCCCTGCCCTCAAGGAACATATAATCTATTTGGGGGAAGAGGACACATAAAATTAAAAGAAAGCTCAGCTGCAGCAGGGTGTATGGAATGACCCAGAAAACATAAGGGTCAGGGGTAGGATAGATGGCAAGACCCAAGAGCTCTTAGATGACAAAGTGGTTCAAATCATAATATTGGAATTCTACAGGGTATAGAGGCAGGTTAGATGGTAAGGCCTGAAGAACCTTAAGAAGCAAGTACAGGGAAAATGGTAGTTCCCATGATCGTCTACCTCACTGCAAGGAGTAGAGTTTTGTACTCCCATCTCATCCAAGTCCTGCAAGCAGTCAACTAGCCCAGGAGAATGATAAAAATCAAGAAGGGAGGTCTCAAGATCCCCAGTGGTGAAGGTGATCACTAAGGTTGATTTTAGCTATGACTTTCTTTGGTTCTAAGAATTTTAGAGTTGGAAAGAACATTTCAGACCTACTGCCTCAATTCCCTCTCATTTAGAGGACATCTACACTTATGTCAATATTCATGATGCATAGAGTAGCTTTCTATAGAGCTATGCTACTGGTTTTTGAAGCTTTTTCTTTTTCTTTAGGAGATAATATAGGCAATGTCTCTATTTTTCCCCCAATTAACCCGAATGGCTTCTTTGTGTACTATGATCATCTACATGTTTCATTACCAGGTCAAAAGTCTCATATTGCATCTAAAAATAAAGGCACCATAAGGCTGCCACTGCTGCTCTCAGCAAACTGAGAATGATTTCATTGACCAGTCCCAGGTCATCAGGATCATGATTTTGTTGGGATTCTCTGTGGTCCTATCACAAGCTATGTTTGTCAGTATTGCATAGATTTAAGGAAGACTTGTGTCCTAATGAATTTATTGCATAAAGAATTGATAAGTAAATTATAAATAAAGGAAGAAATTGCTTAGGAAAATGTGGGATAGGTTTTGTTTGACCTAGAATGTTTGAGAAACAGGTAGAGATTATCAAAAAGCAGACATGTTTTTCTGAATGAAACCATTCTCAGTTTGCTGCAAGTGACCTTCCTGGCAATGTGGCAGCTTTATTTCCAAATGTAAGGCTTTGATGCAATAACAAAACATTATTATAATACAAATATCATATACATACGAAAAACATTCAGCTCATTTTGGGGGAAAAGAGACATTCTTTGTAATGTTTTCTAAAAGGAGAGAAAAGTCTTCAAGAACTAGAATCTTCACTTGATATTAGCTTACATTAGAATGGATATACTCTAAATCAGGAATAAATGAGGTAGTGGGTCTGAAATTTGCCTTTTATTTCTAAAATTCTACAATTCTATGATTCTCTGAGTTCTTTTCTCTCCTTTCTGTTACTTTGTACCATTTTCATGTGTATTGGTGGTAGGCAAATGCATATGGTTTTTTAGTCCAATGTTTTAGAGGAAACAATGACTGAACATGGTATAGAAGAAGAAAAGGCAATAAAATATAGACAGAACAATACAGATTTAATGGATTTATGAAAATTTTAAGGTACTGTTAACCCCCCCGCCCCCACTTAAACCTACATGCGATGAAAGTTACTGTTGAGTTGGACAGCCAAGAATCTAAGGCCTTAGCTCAGCATTAGCTCTTCTGTCAACATATTCCTGGTTTCCCTGAGTCAGGATGTGGTCATCCACTTTTATTCTATTATAAGGAAACCTGAAGGGGGCATAACTAGATGTGTTAGGCCAACAAAGCATAGCCCAACAACAGAATAAACTGGAAAGTAATTCTTTGTCTCTTATTTACATGTTCCCCGGTAGAAAGGGATTGATTGAACATTGAGGGTTCTACATAAAATTCACTTTCATTGTTAAAAACATCCTCTTGAAAATGTTAGGCCTGATTTATTGTTGCATTTTCACTGATGGAGAAACTGAAACATAAAATGGTTTATTAAGCCACAATCAGAAAGACAGGAACTAAGATGAAGAGCCCAGGCTATTCAGATTCCAAATTTAGAGGAATGCCACCTAAGTGACAGAGTTAGATTTGACCCAACATTTGGGTGCAGATTCAAAGGCTATTAAAGGTTTTACCTTAACTGGCTGTCGAATGCATGCTGATATCTTTTCTTCTAGTATAGGAGACCGAGGCTAGTGCTGACTAACCACCACCTTTGAGAGAAAGTAGAACACCCATTTTAAAAGGATTTTTATTAGGATATTTTGAGATATCATTATATAATCAATTCAGTAGCAAATTGATATATCTTACCTCATCTTATCTATAACAAGAAATATATGATAAGTGGCTTTTTTGTGATCATATTGCCTGCTGGCTTTTTTTTTTTTTAAGATTAAGGGTACTATTTCTCATTGCTATTAATCATGTTTCCTCCCTAATTTTAGACTTTAATCCCTTATCATGGCATTGGGGTAACCCTGGGTTCTCTGCCAACAGAGTCTAAGGTGTGGCAAATTCTGTTACACATTGGCAAAACTTCAAGTGCAGGCCCACTGATCAGCCTGCTTAGCTAAGCCTATCTAGCTAAGCTCAGAGAGACTCGTCAACAGGATGTTGACTTCAAGTTGATAACATGCTTTGAGCATAGCATCCTGTGAAGGCCATCTACTAAACTGCAAAAGACTTTCAGACCATAGTGTAGAAAGACAGCTCATTCCAACAAAATCCCAGAACCTGATTAATGGAACAGATAAACATCTCAGAGATCAAGTCTCGGTTTAACCACCAATTAGCCATGTGATCTCAGATAAATCTGAACTTCTCTGGGCCTCAGTTTGCTCAACTGTAAAGTGATAGAGGTGCACTAAATAGCCTCCAATATCCCTGCCAACTCTGAGCTCCTGTGAATGCAATGCAGGTCTCCTAAGGCTGGGGATCCAATGAAGAAATAAGTGTGGTATTTTCAGTTGCTCAGTCATGTTTGACCCTTTGGGACCCCATTTGGGTCACGTGACCCAATTTCTTGAGAAAGATACTAAGAGTGCTTTGCCAATTCCTTTTCTACCTCATTTTACAGATGACGGAACTGAGGCAACAAGGTTAAGTGACTCATCCAGGGTCCCATAGCTAGTAAGTGTCCGAGGCCAGATTTGAACTCTGGAAGATGAGTTTTTCTGACTCCAGGCCTGGCGCTCTATCCACTGCGCCACCTAGAGGCCCCAAAGTGTGGTTCACCTCATTTATTTTCTATCCCACTTCATAGAGAACAAGGAAGGGGCAGGGACTAGCACTTGCTGGGTTTCATTTCTTTTTGTGCAGTGTGCCCTACATAGCACTGTGAGCTGGGGCAAGTTTTAATCCTTGGTTGCTGTTGTTCTCCCTGGAACACGGCCAGTATAGTTCATTCCATAACAAGAACAATTGTTTTGGAATTCTAAAGCTGTTTTCCCTTTTTTTCCCTTCTCTTTCTCTTTGCTTCGGTTTCAAGGATTCTTCGCCAGCCAGTTGGCAGGATTTATTTTGCTGGAACGGAGACTGCTACACACTGGAGCGGATATATGGAAGGAGCAGTGGAGGCAGGAGAGAGGGCAGCTAGAGAGGTATGGGAAGGGAGTCAATGTCTATTTTTAAAACTAAATTAATTTTGCAATTTTTTTCCGAGCAACTATCACAATAACAAACATTCGTATACACAAACAAAAAAATTTAAATATTGGCCATGAAAGCATAAGCTCCATTTTTACATTTTATTTTTGTAAAAGACCGTGTATCAATTTTAACAACATGTATATCCAAAACTCTCCGTTTGATCCCATATCCACTTTGGAATTCTTTTTTTCCCAGAGCCTCAACCTTCATATGAGCAGAATGAATTAGAGATTTAAAAGTAAATCAACAATTTCCAAGTTTCTTGAGGTTATTACAGAAATAAATATCCCATGCTTTTTGTTCTATTCCTTCTAAAGAATTATGTCACATTATTTATAATAACTTCCCAAGATGAAGAATGCAAATGCAGCTCTTCTCTTCCCCCTCCTAAAATCCAATAAGCTAGAACTAAGTTGTCCACAAGAAAATACTATGGAATAAGAGACCAAAACAATTTAAAGCTGAAATGTGCCCAAAATTTCAAAATTTCTTCATTTCTGATAAAGCTAGGAATTCATTTGCATACTTCTTTTTAATACTTATTTCAGCTTATTTCCAGCTTTAATACTTAGAGAAATGCATGTTTGAGACTTCCAAAAGATGACCCTGAATATACCAATTAGACGAACCTCACATACTATTTATCTTCTACAGGTGGAAGAGGTTGTGGGAGCTTTTGTAATTTGTTGTACCAAATTTAGTTTTATTCTTATGCTCATATTTTTAAGTCACCAAGCAGGGTAAAAGGTACTTTTTTATCATTTAAAAATATCACTTGTATATAGAGAGAGGCAATACAGTCTAGTGGATAGAGGACTGGTCTCTCAAGTATTCAAGCTCCACCTCTGACACATACTAGTTATGTGACCTTGGGAAAGTCATGAAATAATAATAGAAATAATAATAGCTAAGATTTATATACCTCCTACTATGTGCCAAGCACTGTACCTAATGTTTTACAAATATCTTATTTGATGTGTCCTACAACCCCAGGAAGTAGATGCTACTATAATTTCCATAATCTCCATAACTGAGGCAAAGAGAGGTTAAGTGATTTGCCCAGCATGTAAGCTGAGTCCAGATTTGAACCCTGGTCTTCCTGATTCCAGGTCCAGTGCTTTATCCACTTTGCCACCCAGCTACACAAGCATTTGTTTAAGACTTAGTTGCAAAATAGTTGTTGATCTGCATTGTTGGGAAGCATTTCCTCACCAAGAATCCCCTAATCCAATGAAATCACAGCTCTAGTCCTGCAAATATATGTGTGTGTATTATACACAAACATATCTTTTTTTTATCCTCTTTTTCTGTATTATATTTGATAAAAGCCAGCAGATTATAACACTGCTAAAAATCCAGCTCCAGAATCTGTAAGGCAAACCCACAGACACATTCCCTGGAATTCTGAATACATAAGTGATGTCCCTCTCCTAGCACCCATATAAATAAGACTATTACACTGGTGGAGGGAATGGAGATAGTTAAATGGTTGCAAATAACTTTCTAGATCAAGACTCACTACTCTGTCCATTATTGAGACATGTAACTCATACATGATGCCTAAGATTGTATGGACTTAGACCTGAAAGGGACTTTGGAATTCATCAGTCTAACTTCTTCATTTTGCAGATGAGGAAACTGAGGCCCAGAGAAGTTCAGTGAGTTCCAAAGATCACAGAGATAATAACAGAGCTAGGATTTGAACCCCCAGGTCTCCTAACTCTACATCCAGAGTTCTTTCTACATTACTGTTTCCTCCTCTGCCTTGATTACCACCCAGGTCCCACCCAAAGAAGGCCCTCCATTTGGAGCAGAAAAGATAAGAAAGAAAACCAGACCAACAGCCAGGGAAATTCAGTTCAGGCCAGGAAACGACTAATTAAATACATAGATAACATTGGTTTCCAGGTTCAGATGTGTTTTTTCAAAAATAAAATGAAAGGGTAATAGGAGGTGGGGAGCAATTTAAGCCCCCACTCTTGGGGAAAAAAATTAACTACAATCATTTTTATAAATGCACACACTTATTTATACTTCATCTATAGAGTTGCATTATCTGTGCATTTTATTGAGGTCTTGGCTTTGAAACAGTCAGTCATAACCAAAGAGGAAGGTCAATTCTCTGTTTTACTAAGGGGGGTGGAAAGATACAGACTACTCAATGATTAGCTGATGAGCTGATGGCCTTCTTTCATTTTACTGTGGAGGGGAACAAGAAAGGGAGGAGAGGATGCATGAGGAAGAGGAGAGAGTTCTTTTTTTTTTTCCTTTAATGCAGGTTTACAAGTTACATTTAAACTAGTAGGATTCACTGGGAAATGCTCTCATTTCAGGTACTACATGCTATGGGAAAAATTCCAGAGGATGAAATCTGGAAGTCAGAACCAGAATCTGTGGTAAGTGATGTTTCATGATGTCAGATGTACTAATGACTTCAGGTAATGTCTGATGACATTAGTATAAATCTCTTTTATTATTATTAAATTAAATTACTATTATTAAAAAATTAAGAAAAAATATAGTTTTTTGATCCTTATGTGCTTCAGCCAGTGAATATTTTAAGGAGTTACCATGGGCCTGGAGGTGGAAAGGTTGTGTATATTTGTGTATCCCCTGTGCTTAGCAGGATGAATGGCATAAAATAAATGCTTATGTGCTTCAATCAAAGAATGTTTTAAGGAAGTACCTACCATGGGCCTGGAGATGGGAGTGTTGTGTATATTTTTGTCACAAAGAACTAACAAGATAGAACATAAAAGGTAAAAAGAGTAGGAACAAGCTGATTTTTTTTTCTGAATAGGAGACAACCTCAGAAATGAGTGCTAAGATCAATCTTGTTTAATATTTTTTGTAAATGATCTGCAAGAGAAGCATTTGGTAAAATCTATAATCTTACAAAAGACATTAAGATTTTCTGAGTTGTGAAAAGTCAAGTGATAAGGGAAACTGGGAAAATCTCAGAAAATGGTAACAGAGAGTAAAAAAGTAGGCAGGGAATGAAGGAGACCCTTTTTAATGCTTTAATCTAAAAAGGGTATTTTTAGTAACTGTTCCTCTCCAAAAAGTTCATGCTGCATCAGGCCCAAATAGGCTAACAAGATGCTAGACATTATGAAGAAAGGCTTCAGAATGAAAGTAGAAACTTGTCCCACTCTTGAACACCATGTAGTGCTTATTAAGAAATCTAAAGAAAGATGCCATAGAAATACAAAAGGATGGCTTTTAAGTCAAATGATGGAAACAATGAGTAGGCTCCAGCATGAATGTGAACTAAAATTATTCATGCACAGAAGCACCCATAGAATTTCAGAGTTGGAAGGAGCTTCAGTGACTATCTAACCTGAAAAAGACTCACTTCTTCATGATTATTAGACCTCTTCTTTTGGTAAAGATGAAGATGGAGAGAAAGCTACACTATATGGTTGTGCAATCATTAAGGGCATGAGTACAATGGATATACTAAGACCCAGAATATTATGATCCAGAAGCAGACCTTGAAGCATGAAAAAAGGCTAAAATAATCATATACTTGTCCAAACCTACCTCAGGAAGTGATGCAGTCTGAAACAGACAACTAAGTACATGAGCATCTAGATAAAATTCATTGGCAGCAAGGCTCCATAAGAGGCAACTAAGAAAAACAAGTTTTTTAGTTTTACATTAAAAAAAAGTATCTGAGGCCAGATTTGAATTCATGAAGATGAATCTTCCTGACTACAGGCCCAGCACTTTATCCATTGTACCACCTAGCTGCCTCTTAGAATCCCTCAGTTCCTTCAAAACTCAGCTCAAGCATCACCATCTATGTGAAACGTTTTCTAATACATCCAGCTACTAGTGCTTTCTCTGGAAATTGTCTTGAATTTATTTTGTCATATAAAGATATGTTATATACATATTATTTTATATAAACTTGTAGGAGGACATATTGTCATCCACAGCATAGAAGCACCTTGAAGGCACAGATTATTTCATTTTTGTCTTTGTGTACCTAGCACTTAGTATACTTCCTAGCTCATAGTAGGTTGCTTAGTAAATGTTCATTACTATATAGATATTTTATATATGTTTTATATATATATATAATATGTGTATATACATACATATGAATATATTTCTTTCTATATATATAATATATGCATGCATATACATATATATTCACATATATGTCTGTGTATTTGTTTTTCAAGAAAAAGAGAGTGAGAAAAAGAAATCCCTATCTCTCCCAGCCTAGAAATGAGGAGGGTACTCATAATCTCACTACGAATTGGCATGGGAGCTTTGACTTGCTCTGTTTCTGACCTAGGCTGATTTGCCCATCCTTAGGCACTTAGACAGCCTGGTGGCTCCACAGACCTACTCCCAGGGGCTCACCTTGTCAGTACCAGGCTTCATATGGACACCTGACTATCCTAGCTCGTTGCAACTCAGAATTCCTGAGCTTAAGCCCTCCACCAGCCTCAGCTTCCCACATTCACAGATGACACCACACCCAGTTTAATTGATTATTTTGTAAATAATCTTGCTTGATGATTTTGAGTTACTAAGTCCATTACCCACATGGGTGGCTTGACTGTGAATTTGGATTTGCTGCATATGATAATTGATTACCTTTACCCCTCTTCCACGGGGCTATAACTAGATGCCAGAATCCTAGCATTCCTTCCCTTTTTCCCTTCTTACCTATGCCATCCACATTCCAAAATACAAGAATGGGTTGTTTAGGGTTCCTTTTTTTTTTAAGTTTTATTGATGTGCTTTGTTCTTACTTCCACTTTGTGCTAGGTATCTTGTAACAAAGTAAAAGAGTTAAGTAAAACTAATAATACAATGACCTCATCTGAAAGTGAGTGCAACATTTCAAAACGTAGCACCACCTGTATCGCTCTATTTTTAAAAATTAATCTGTTTTCTATCCATCCCACTCCCCACCTTGTTAGAAAAAGAAAAAAGAAAAAAAAATTCTTGTAACAAGTAAGCATGGTCAAGGATTTGTTTATAAGGGAAAAGAGACTACACCAATCCATAAATAATTTACTAGGATAAGGTTAGTAGATATGTATGTGAAAGACAGCTAACAAGGCTGGATGGTTAAGTTTTATAAACTAAGATCACCAGGCCTCGCCTCACTTGCCCCACAAACCTCTCCAGCCCTGGGCTGTCTGGTGCCTTCTTCCATAATATACTCCCACACAGATTTAGAATTTTCTGATTTGAGTGTGCTGGATGTAGCTCATTCATAGATTCTATACTGCCAGGTCCCCTATCACTCAGCCAGGAAGCTTTCTGATTGAATAACATATTTGGAGATGCTTTACCAACATCCCTACCTAATCACTGGCTAACTTTCCTCCCCTGCTCAAGGGAAAACCAGAAAATTCAAATAAATACAGTGCCCCCCATCACTTCAAAAATAGAAGAGAATACCACCATGAAAGGAGGATCATGGGAATCATGGCAGGAAGGGATTTTAGAGACCCCAAATTTCAATCCTTTATTTTATAGGTGTGAAAACTGATTCTCAAAGAAAGAAAATGGCTTGGCCAAAGTACCCCCATCTGACTTTTAGTCTATTATACAGAAGCATCTAAATATAATAAGTCTCTTTGGTTTGGGTTCTTTATATCCCTTGCTGCCTGTGTGTCCATGGACAATGGAAGCTCATTCTATCTCTAGATCCTGTGACTGTGATATAAACATTAGTCTGCCCCTTCACCTTTTTATTCAGTTGTTTAAGTCATATCTGAGTCTTCATGACCCCATTTTGGGGTTTTCTTGGCAAAGATACTGGAGTGGTTTTCCATTTCCTTCTCCAGCTCATTTTATAGATGAGGAAACTGAGGCAAACAGGGGTTAGTGACTTGCCCAGGGTCACATAGCTAGTAAGTGTACGAGACCAGATTTAACTAGTTTTTCTGACTCCAGCCCTAGCACTCTATCCCCATGTGTCACCAACTGCCCTGCCCCTCCACCTGTCTCAGGACTAACATAAAATATTCTTTTATCTAGGATGTGCCAGCCCAGCCAATCACCACCACCTTCTTGGAGAGGAACTTGCCTTCTGTGCCAGGACTTCTGAGACTGATTGGATTATCTACAGTCTTGACTTCAGCAGCTGCTCTTTTCTTAGGCTATAAAAGGGGGCTCCTTCTGAAAAACTGAAAAGGCCCCTTTTTAGGGAAATTTAAAGCACTTAGACTCCCCATTACAGAAAGCAGATTATTGGGTTGTTATTGTTTTGGTTTTTGGGTTTTCTTTTCCAATTACAACACCTGATTGCCTCTGCTATCAAAAGCCTCCCTTCAAATCTATCTCATCAGTTTCCTTGCTTGCTGCTCTCGGACTTTACTCTAGTCAAGAAAATTCACTCATTGTGCCCTGATTCTCACTCCCTACCTTTGTGACCATTTTGATTTTTTTAATGGCTATCTGCTTCCTTCTCCCACTTTCTCTCACAGACCCAGAGAGTGGGGAGGAACGTTAGCTTCATCCAATCAACCTCTTTATTGTGCAGATGAAGAAACTGAGGCCCAAAGAGGGGGAGGAACCTGCTTATGAGGTCACAAGACCACTTACTTGGTAGTACAGTCAATAGTCTCTCCAGATTCCTACATTCAGTCGTCATTCCCTTTGCCTCTGACTCAAAACCTTGTCCAAGGAAGTAGTCTGCAAATAACCTGAGCTCACTAGCACACTCTTTCCTATGTTCCCTACATATTGCATATTGTGTTAATTCATATGACTTATATGTTATTCTCTGTATGTACCTACATTTTTGCTCCAACCTGAGAGCAGGTTCGTTGCTTTCCATTTCTTTCATGTTCTGAAATGCTTATGTGTGGTAATCAATGCTAATTAACCATTCAATAAAAATTATTCGTTGAATCCATGTATGCTGTTTTTTATTTTCTTTTAGATGATAGCCTAAGATAAAGCAAAGGCAGCTAGGTGGCACAGTGGATAGAATGCTTGGTCTTGAGTCAGGAAGACTCATCTTCATGAGTTCAAATCTGGCCTCAAACCCTTAGTAGCTGTGTGACCCTGGCCAAATCACTTAACCTCTCAGTTACTCATCTGTAAATGAGGTGGAAAAGGAAATGGCAAACCATTCTAGTATCCATGCCAAGAAAGCCCCAAATGGAGTCACAAAGAGTCAGACAAGATTGAAACAACTGAACAATAAAAAGATAAAGCAAGTCAGATCAAAAGCCAGCATTTTATATATATATAAGAACTGTAAGCTTCCATTGTTCCAGATGATACGCCTTTTCAAATCAGATGTATCCTAAGGCCACGAGTGTTGGTATAAGCATTTAAAATATTATTTTTGATGAATTGCCACAGGATGCTAAATAATGTTATCATCTAGGTTTTTCCTACCTAATGATTGAATTATTTGTAACAACACTGAGACATTAAGCTAGCAAATCAATCAATCAGCCAGCATTCACTACTTGCTTATTATGTGCCAACACTGTGCCAAGTGCTGGGGATATAAAAGTGTCCCTGACTTTAAATGGTTTAGATTCTAACCAGGTAGATAAGATACACACACACACACACACACACACACACACACACACACAAAATCAGTACAAGGTAGTTTGGGGAGACAGGGTACTAGTAACTGGGGTGGAGGAGTAGGGTTGGGAAAAGTTTTTAACGACTCCTGAACTGAGTTTTAAGGAAACCAAGGACTTTAAAAGAATGGACTACATTCCAAGCATGGGGATACCTAGTGCAATTGTGCAAGTGTTTATTAAGTTCAGCATAATTATGGACAGCTAGGTGGTACAATGAAAAGAGTGCCAGGCCTGAAGTCAGGAAGGCTCATCTTCGTGAGTTCAAATTGACCTCTGATGCTTACCAGCTGTGTGAGCCTGGGCAAGTCACATAACCCTGTTTGCCAGTTTCCTCATCTGTAAAATGAGCTGGAGAAGGAAATGGAAGAACCATTCCAGTATCTTTGCCAAGAAAGGGTCACAAAGAGTCAGACCTGTGGGGCAGGTAGGTGGCGCAGTGGATAGAGCACCGGCCCTAAAGTCAGGATGACCTGAGTTCAAATCTGGCTTCACACCAATCACTTGACACTTACTAGCTATGTGATTCTGGGCAAGTCACTTAACCCCAATTGCCTAAAAAACAAGAGTCAGACACAACTGAAAATATGTAAGTCTCTATGTTAAATGTTAGATAGAAATACAGGTACAAAGAATGAAACAATCCCTACTCACTAATGAACTTGCATTCTAATGGAAAATGGAATGCTGTATATGAGGAATAGTTTGACCAAACCATAGTGAATATTGCAGGGACTAATATGTAAGACTGAAATAGAGGTTGGGACCAGGTTCTGAAGGGCTTTAAAGGTATTAGGGAGCTACTGGAGTTTGTTGGGGAGGGAGTGACATGATGAGGCCTATGCTTTAGGAAAATCATTTTGGCAGCTGTGTGAAGAATAAATTGGAGGGGAGACTTGTTGCAATAGTCAAGGCATGGGGGTGGGCCTATACCAGGGTTATGGTGATGTGAGTGGAGAGAAGAAGTGATTTTGAGAGATGTTGTAGAGATAGAATTGGCAATATTTGGCAATTGAAATGTGGGGCAAGAGTGAAGACTTGAGGATGACATTGAGTTTGCAAAACTGGGTACTGGAAGGATAGTAGTGATCTCAACAGTCATTAGGAAGTTTGGAAAAGGAATAGAGGGTGATGGAGGGGAGGAAAAGGAGTAAAGATAATGAGTACAGTTGGGGACATGTTACGTTTGAGATGAATCTAAGATGTTAAGTTCAAAATATTCAAGAAGCAATTGGTGGTAAGAGACCAGGGGTAGGTCAAGAAAGAGACTGGACATAGATCAAGAAGTTATCTCCTGAGGCGTGATAATTGAACTCATTAAAGCTGATGAAGTCACCAAAAGCAAGTATAGAAAGAAAATGGAAGATGACACAGGACAGAGCCTTTGGCACACCCACAGTTAGGGAGAGTGATATGAGTAGTAATCCATTAAAGGAAACTAAGAAAAATCAGTCAGACAGATTCATGCAAATCCAAAAAGAATATCCAAGAGAAAAAGGTGGCCAGCAGTGTCAAATGCTTCAGAGAGATCAAAAAAAGGATGAGGATTAAGAAGAGGCTCTTAGATTAGGGCGGCCCTAATCTTTTATTAAGAGGATTTGTTCTGTGAAGTTTGGATTCAGTCAAAGGGCCACACTTGAAGACCTAGAGGGCCACATGTGACCTCTAGGCTGCAGGTTTCCCATCCATGGATTAGGTAATTAAGAGATCTCTAGCAACTTTGTAGAGAGGAACTTCAGTTAAAGATAAAGTAACTTCAGATAAAGTCAAAAGCCAGATTTCACAGGGTTTAAAGGAGAGCTTTTTTAAAAAAAGGAGTTTGGCTGAGAAAGTCAGAAGAGATTTAGGACGATAGCTTGCAGGCATCGTAGAATATAGCAAATTTTTAAGGATGCTGGCGACTTGTATATGTCATCACAATTGCCCTTTTCCGCATGAAGTTTTCCATTAAAATACTAACTTAAGCCTGCTATTCTATAGCACACTGAATCCCATTGTGTCTTCTTTTTCAAAAAGAGGTTACCTTTTCATAATGTCCATAGTTCCTGATTGCAAAGGTCAGTTTTACAAAAGGTAAATTTTAAATCCATAGACGATCATTTAAGATCTCTATGAAATTCATTGTATTTATGAGAGAGAAAATCAAGAAAGTTTCAGAATGTTAACAAATTTACAATGTCATGTATATTCAAATACCTTTAAGAATCATAGAGACAAAACTAAAAATAAATAAATTTTTAAAAAGATATGAAACTGAAAAAAAAGAATCATAGAGACAGAGAGAAAATGAAATATTCCATAAATACTTTTTTTTTGGAAGCCATTTTGCCTATAGAATCTTCTTTGTGACTGTTACTAGATTGCATACTACCTATATTTTTGGATCCAGCCAAACTCTCTCCAAAGGGGTTCTATTTCAACTCTAGAAAGAAAATTTGAACACCGTCCTCTGAGTGCAGAATACCGGACTTTTTGTGAAGTGAGTAAATAACACAAATCTTATTCCGATTTTGAGTCATTCGGGTCTTCAGAAGGATAGGCCGAGACCTCTGTACTCCATTTCCTTCTGTTACAAAGAAAATTTTTGTTTGGGCCTTTGCCCTCAATAATGAAGCAAACTCAGGTAGAGAAAATGTAAATGAGTTTGTTAAGCACTTCAAGGCAACTAGGCATTGAGAGAGGCCAGGATACAATTTTAAATCACCTGCTGCTTTTATAGACAATTTTTCGTAATGAGAGCAAGGCAATCTTTTTTTTTAATTAAATAAATATTAGATTTATTTGGTTGTAGACTCTTTGTGCCTATTTTAAAAATTTTAAATAGTATTTTATTTGTTCCCCAATTACATATCAAGAAAAAAATTTAGCATTCATTTTTACAAGATTTTGAGTTCCAAATTTTTTCCCTCCCTCCTCTCCCCTCTTTTGAAAAATGACAGGCAGTTTGCCTTGGTTTATACATGTGCTATCATGTAAAACGTATTTTCATATGTGTCACTGTTGTGGAAGAAGAAACAGATCAAAAGGAAATAAAACCACAAGAAAGAATACAGTAAGTGAAAAAAAATGCTTCAATCTGCATTCTGAGAGTTCATTAGTTCTTTATCTGGTCATAGATAGCATTTTCCTTCGGGAGTCCTTTGTACTTGTCTTGCATTGTTGTGTTGCTGAAAAGAGCTGAGTCATTCATCACCAATCATCACAGAATATTGCTGATATTGCCTACAGTGTTTTCTTGGTTCTGCTCATTTCACTTAAGGGCAAGACAATCTTGATAGGTACACACTTCCAAAAGGGGTTGGGCCATTGCATCTTAGCTCCTCACCTATTGCCACATCTTAGAGAAATGACATTAGAGATAAGGGAGAGATGATGAAGCCCATGTGTCAACCTGCTGACTAGCGAAGGATACGGGAAGGGAATCAAAGTATATGTCACCTCTCCCAAGAGAGAGGTTGACACGTGAAGACTGGAAACAGTGGCATCATTTGGACTGACTCAGCACAAATTTCAGTAATTCCCCCCGTGATGTAGCACCACATTTATACCTATATCGCTCCCCTATCCTCAGCTGCCACATCCCAATCTCTGTTGCCTGTAAATGTGGGAGCTGGCTTGGGTGTCAGTCCCTTGCACCACGGGAGACACTGTAAATATCAACAGAACACAATCTCTAGGAGGACACACGAGAAAACCCACAAACAGATACTTTAGCTAAGGACAATTTCTGCACCATAGTGACTCTGTGGGTGTTCAGATTGTAGGGCACCCACTTTCACTCCCCTTTCATCACAGTTTCCTTATATGAGATGTTAGGCTCAACAAGAAAGGCAGCTAGAGACCGAAGGAAGGGCCTCTGCATAAAGACCATGGGCAAACCATGACCAGCAAACATGCGACACAGGGGCCTTAGTTCCTATAGTAGCACCAGTCCAAGAAGAAATGATAGCAGCTTACAGAACAGGTAACAGGTGCATGACAATGCATGACTAACATAAGCAAAGTTACAGTAGGTGAGTAAGCCCAATATAGCAGTAGCTCAAGGAGCGTCAAGTCCTTTTGCAAAGTCCATGATCTTCAGGGATCTGGCTAACACTTCCTGTGCATCTCTCAAACATCTGTGTATGGATCAAGGCAAGTCTGTGGAGGCATTTCCTCACCATCTCTGGGTTCCAGGTCACTTTTGTAGACTTTCTACATAATGCTGCTAAGTCTTGCTAGTGATAAGATTTTGTGTAATTTAGTAAATATGACACAATCTAATCAGATTGGTCTTTCCATAATTAGCTCATGTGATGATGAAAACTCATTCAGACCTTACAGGTCTACTCTTCTAAAAGAGATCCTTAAGGTCCTGACTTGGAAAATAAGCACTTCTGTCTCTTAATATTACCAAAATATGAAAACAGACATGATTTAAAAATTCTTGACATTTATTAATGCAATTTCACGTGTAAAACCCTTCATCCAAATATTTTGACAGCTTGTTTCTAAAATATACTCAAAGCCAGTACGTCCCATTTTGAAACATTTTGATAGTTGTTCATATACATATGTGTGTATGCACACACGCACACATACACCCACACACATATATCCTAGTCCTTAGATTTCTAACAGCTTAATCTTGTTGCTTTTCTCCAAGTTTATTACTACAGTAAATGTTTTAAAATACATTTACATCTTTATCTGCTCCCTCTTTTTTTTTTTTTTTTTTTAGGATCTATAAATTAACCTTATCTCATCCTGAAAGAATGAGATACCTCAAGGGCCTAATCTGATACATGAATATAAACCTATTAGCAAGGGAAGAGCCGGCCTAAAAACTCACTTACCTAGTTGCAAAAGCTATGGAGTTATAACCACAAATACAGATTAAAAATAGTAAGATGTTTCATGCTTGTGTCCTATTATAGTAACTCAGATGTTTTAACATTAACCTATTAATTAATAGGTTTAGTATTGCAATGACAAAACTTCCACAGTTCACCTGCCCTGGTTATAGAAATCTGCCACAGAAGGAAAAGGGAGGGACATGGTTATGACAATATTAGCGCTGTCCATTCAAGGGCACAGACTGAGCTGACGTAAGCCTTAACGGGGGCATGAGTCATAGTCAATAGCCAATCATGTAGCAAAGTCCCACTTGTGTTCACAGGGTATTTTATAGCCGGGCTCACAATTAACCAGTTGGGAAATTTTTCTGTTCAGAAATGAAATAGCACAATGGGAAACTAAGTCAAGAGAATCTTACCTTCATTAATGCAAAGTTGTCCCCTCAACTTTTCCCAGGCACAGACATTCACTTGTAGCCTTTCTCAGGCTGTGCTCCCTTTGGGTAGCACATTCCCATGAATGGGGGACTACTGAGCTTAATAACAATCCAGACAATCACAAGTGAAATCAAAATTTATTACAATATCAAATTACACTCCTAAGAGATTTTACTTCAAAGGGCAATTTCACAAATCACAGCTTAGGGCTCAATATAGTTACTTCTCTCATATTGTTACAATAACAGTTAACAGTAAAAGTTTTGCAGGATACACACACACACACATGTATATGTATATGTACATATATCAATATTATCCTTTTCATTTATTTTCTTTTTTCCTATAGTTTAAACACATTTTGATGTTAAAAAAATCAGTCAGAAATTAAGAAAATAATCACATTCTGGAGTTCCACATAGATATTATATATATGATAGTTCACTTGAACTGCCCCCCCCAAAAAAGACCACTGACTACTTACTGTAAGCCTCCAGACTAATAGATATCTATATCTTAAGACAAAAGGCAAAAATAAATCTTTAAAACTACAGTCTGTTGAGACTAAATTGGTTCAAGATGTAACTTCAATATATACTAATATCGATAAAATTTCATAATTTCCATAATCACAAATCATCATGTAAATCATTTCTATACTATAAGCAACTTGTAACTGCCCCCCATACACACACACACACACACACACACATTTTGGTGGTGAGTGTTTGTGATGGAAGAAGGGATCCCAGTTTTTTCAGTTTTTCTTATTGTGTCATTTCAGTCATGTCCAACTCTTTGTGACCCATTTGGGGTTTTCTTGGCAATGATACTAGAGTGATTTGCCATTTTCTTCTCTAGTTCATTTTATAGATGAGGAAACTGAGGCAAACAAGGTTAAATAACTTTGCCCTGGGTCACATTGCTAATAAGTATCTGAGGCTAGATTTGAACTCAGGTCCTCCTGACTATAGGGCTGGCACTCTATCCATGGTGCCACCTAGTTGCCCTGTGTTTCAGTAAACCAATCCATTATTCTATAATTTCACAGCATTTAGCAACTTCTGGGCTGATAAGGGCTGATAAAACTTTCCCAGGAAGAAAGTTTTACAAGGTCTCTCTTGTTTTTGTTTTCTTACACTTTTCCCACATAGTAAGTAGTTATTTTTCTTCCTTTAAAGCAAAATATATCCAATGAAATACTTGATAGGTTTTAACATTATGACAGCAGACTTTAATAACAATAATTTCACAGCATCCATATCAAAAAAGGAGTTAATTTTCTAATGCAATTGCATCATCCTCTTAAAGGCATTTCATATGCAATGAATGGTTTACCAAATTCACAATACAAAAAAATTTTGAAACATACATATTCAATATTATGAATTTAAAACCTGAAATAAAACTTCTTAACAATCAAATAACATCAATTCAGTTGAATGCATTCCGAAATTATCTTACATAGCAAATCACTTCATTCATCTTGATCACTTTTGGTATTCTATACTGATTGCATTCAAGACCAATACAGGATAATTTTGAACCAATTATATTTTTTTAAAAACTTATTTTTGCAGTTTCTAAACACATTGCCTTAATATCAAATATTAATGTAAAATGTAAAAATATTAAGGTCTGATTTACTTATAAAGGGTCAAAGATCGAAATTATCCTAACAGGAGAACACATCTCACCTAGAGTGAGACTAGAATAAATTCAGTCACATCTGGCTTTATATTTACAAATGGAATCATATAGAATCTCAATTCTCCCAATGGCCATTTACTGCTAGCACTTCAAATTACAGGGCCAACTCCTTCAGACAATCTATTGCCAAAGATTTAAAGGGACAGTCTTGTATTTTCACCCTGCTTTTAAGACCCATGATTTTCAAAACACGAAAATTGCAAATATAACCTCTGTTATGTAATAATGAAATTATGAATGTATACTCCATATATAAGGACTAAAATGTACCCTTCTAATGATCCTTCAAGGACAGAATTCTAGTATGCTATACTCAAATAATTCAGTGCTGCAAATATATTTCTATATTATATTTTCCATATCATAAAGAATAACAAAATAATTTTTTAAATATCCTTTTTATTTGAATACGATTAAAAACCTTCCTCAAACCTCTTTCTCAAACTCCAAACTGAGCAATTTTGAACTATGCCCAAAGGGCTATAAAACTCTGCATACCCTTTGATCCAGCAATACCAGTACTAGGTCTGTACCCGAGATCAAAAAAATTGAAAAGGACCCGTATGCACAAAAATACTTATAGCAGCTCTTTTTAACGGTGGCAAAGAATTGGAAACTGAGGGGATGCCCATCAATTGAGGAATGGCTGAACAAGTTGTAGTAATGGAATACTAGTGTGCTATAAGAAATGATGAGCAGGTAGATTTCAGAAAAACCTGGAAAGCCTTACATGAGCTGATGCTGGGTAAAGTTAGCAGAACCAAGAGAATATTATACACAAACAGCCACATTGTATAATGATCAACTTTGATAAGGCTTAGCTCTTTTCAGCAATACAAGGATTACAAGCAATACAAAGACAGCTCCAAAAGATTCATGATGGAAAATGCTATTTACATCCAGAGAAAGAATTACGGTGTCTGAATGCAGGTTGAGGCATACTATTTTCTTTTTTTTTTCTTTTTCATGGTTTTTACCTTCTGTTCTGATTCTTCTTTCACAACATGACTAAGGTGGAAATATGTTTAATCTGATAGCCTGTATCATGAATAGCCTATATCAGATTGCTTGCCATCTTGGGGAGAGGGGAGGGGAGGAACAGAGGGAAAAAATAAATTTGGAGCTCAAAATCTTATAAAGTTGAATGTTGAAAACTATCTTTACATGTAATTGGAAAAAATAAAATACTAAGTGGAAAAGAAATTATAAATAAATAAATAAATAAAAGTATAGTTCAAATACTCCAAAAAAAAATTTTTTTAACTTCAAAGCCATTACTTTCAAGCCCCCTATTCACACTCTTAATGCAGACTACCACTTTCTTAACTTTCTGCCCATTTCTTCTTATCCCTACTTGCCTAAACTTTCTCTCTTCCTTTCTTTTATAACTTTCCAATGAACTTAGATTAAAGCCTACTAATTCACCTAAACAATTAAATTCTGCTGAATCATTTCCAACTGTTTTCTACAAACCAGGAGAAAAGAAAAAGAAAGAAAAAAATTTCTTCCTTTTCCTTATCTATCTTTATCTCTGCTTTCTCCAACCTGACCAGAGTTGTGGAGGCAGAAAGACTCTCACAGTTTTCCTCCTTATCTCACACTGAGTCTGATGAAAAGATAGTGAGAATTAATATATCTGTTTTAAGTTTTATTAATCTCCCCACACCCTTCTAAGTTGCCTTTCAGTGCCCTCTCACAGAAGCTCGGTGATGGGTAATGAGGTGCCCCCCAAAGACACCCCTGGTTCTTAACCACCTCCATCCTCCTGTCATTGTCGCTATTTATCCCTTTTATCCACAACAGGCTCTAGACCTAGGAGATATGGGGGTGGGTTGGCAGTCCTTCCATGTGGGCCCTTCTTGATTTTTCTAAATCTCCCTTTCCCTTCTTGTTTAGCATTTCACATCTGATTAACTATAATTCTCAAGATCCCATCCTTTATGTGGCCAAATTTTCTTTTTTCTTTTCTTTTCTTTTCTGTTTATTCCACCACTTTCCCAATCCAAATTGTGAAGCTCAGTAGACCAAATTTGACAGGGTTCTTATGGCCAAGCTTTAGTAGTTTGACTACCCAGGAGTCAGGAGAAGGTTATCCCCCCCATCCTATCATGAATACTGGTTTTCTCTTGCAAATGAGGGGAACACACACACACACACACACACACACACACACACACACACACACACAGCAAACTCCTTTCTTACCCTGTCTTTTCCAAGTACCTTCCTCTTCTGTTCTTCATCCAGAAATTAGAGGGGGGAAAAAATCAAAATTTAGATTTAAGACCTATTTCTCCTTATCCTCGAGTTTCGGGAGTTAAATTTTCTGATCACCTCATGGCTGACTGACCACCAGGGGAGTCTGTTTCTGCTTACCAAGAGACAAAGGCCCAGTTTGGAGGCCGACGGTGTCAGAACAGAATTCCCCAGTAAGCACTGGGGATCAAAGTACATGTCTCCCTTCTCTAGAGATAGGCTGACACTTAACCAGAAAACAAGCAAACCTGGAAACAATGCGGTCACTCGGACTGACTCAGCACAAATTTCAATACTTCCATAAGAGTGATAAATGAAGAACAGAATATACCTGAAGCAGATATTTGCTTAGGCCTTACTTCAATGGGAAAAAAACTGATTTTGTGAACTAGGGAAAGTTCTGAGGGGTAACAGGGACTGAAATTTGAAGTTCCACACAACTCAATCTCCCTCCTTTCTTCCTGCTTTACTGAAGATGTCTAACCTTTTCCCTCTTTACTATTCACTTCTTAGTCCCTCATCATTACCAAAAATTGTGATAAACACATTTATATCCTCTTTTCTTCTCAAATTCACTATAAATAGAACACAGCTCTGGAATAATCTGTGAACAAAGTTAAGCTCCTTGACCTTGGAAGTCTTATTTTATTTATCTTTATTATCTTCCTCCAGCACCTAGCATGATGCATTGTCTTGTTTTTGTTGCTTTGTTTTTTTGCCCTGACCCAAGATTTCATCAGGGTAGGATTCTATCCTAGGATAGTTTCATAAACATAAACCTGAAAAGGGCCTGAGAAGTCAGTTCTTCCAAATCCTTCATTTTACAGATGAGGAAACTGAGGCTGAAGTAGGTTAGACAACTTGCGTAAGATCACACAGGTAGTAAGCATCAGCGGTGGGATTTGAATCCAGGCCCTATTATTGCAGGTTCTCCTTCCTACCTGAGTTCTCTTTTCACTGCCCCAGGCTGCCCCTAGGTAAAGTGTGGAAACTCAACCAAGGCAATTTCTTAATTCCTCTACAACATGAAAACTTTGAGAGTTGCAAGGACCACTGAAAGGTCAGTGACTTCAAAGCCAGTTTTTAACTGAGATACTGCCTCTTCCATTGGGTTTAATGAAGCTTGTTGAAAAAATAAGAATATTTTCTTCTTTTCCTAATATTAGCAATGTAGAAAATGTTTATTCTGGTCAAATAAAATGATTCAAAGTACCTTAAGTGAAAGTGGGAAGAAGAGACTAGAATCTTAGTGAATGAAGTGTTCTTTAAAAAAAAAATTAACGTGAAGAATTTACTGGATTTGAAACTTTCCCTTCAGACCAATGATCCTAATGCTGTTCCACTATATGCAGGCATGGAGGGGGAGCTCCTCCATTGGATATAGCTAACCTAATTAAAGCCTGTATACTTGGGCCTAAGTTTGCCTTTCTGTTATGATTATTACTCAGCAGTGATGTCTTATCTACCAGGAATAAGAAATATCACTGACAAGTCATATGTCATTCCAACAAAATGAGATTACAGGTTTTAGCCTCCAGCTGTGATCACTTTAGCCTGTTCCTCTGGTTTTATTGACATTCTAATCTTTAACCTTTTCTTCCTGAGCACTCTGACTTGTATATTTTTCTTGACAATCTATTTCCCTGGAAGGCAAAACACTGAGTGGCACTGATGCTTTTGCTCTTTAGCTTGAATGTCTTATGGTTCATAGGCCTTGACACTGGGACATTGCGCTGTATTAACTTTTCTGTCCCCAATCTTCTCCTGAGCATAATATGCTCTGAGACCCTTGCCTAGATTCTAGGCTATAGTAAATTGGCAGAATGGATGAATGGATAGACAGGTGAATGAATGAAAAAGTATTTATTAAGTATCTATTATATGTCAGGGCCTGTGCTGAGAACTGGGGAGACAAACATAAAAGTGATATAGTCCCTGCCCTGAGGGAGCTTACATTATATGACTTCTATGGGTGGAGTGGGGAGAAAGAACCCCACATGTAGAAGAGTAATAGCTAAGGAAGTGAGCTTGGGTCTGGGGAGTTACAGGAATGGTAAGTGAAGCCATAGAAAAGTCTCGTCACCATGTTCACATCCTTTATAGAAGCAATATCAATATTGTTTTGATTATTCTTGCCAAAAATCAAAGGTAGGAAAGAGAGAGAGAGAAGGGTAGGATAGCAACAAGATGTCCTTAAGAGGATAGATGTGAAGCGTGTCTGGGGCAGGACAACTTGGCACCAGCGTGGATAATAAAAACTGAGTGTGTTCACTGCCCTGAAGAGTGGGGCAGGATCTCTCAAGGTCTGGTTTAGGATGCTACTCCAGATAGGGAGAAGAGAGTAGCAACAGAGGAGATGGCTACAAGATACTTGGAGTGAATGGGGTGTGAAATATAGTCATTCTGAGGGGTAACAAGGAGGCACAGGAGATAGAGCTTTGACCTTGGAGTTGGGAGGACCCGAATTCAAATCCGGCCTCAGACACATGAAACTTACTAGCTGTGTGACCCTGGGCAAGTCACTTAACCCTGACTGCCTCACCAAAAAAAAAAAAAAAGCAAAAATAGAATAAAATAAATACAGTTGAGAAGATTTTTAAAAAAAGAAAAAGAAAATATAGTCATTCTAAACTCTGTTCTTTGGAGAGTTCCAAATAGCCACCGAGACTAGGAAACTGGAGCTGTGTGTTGACTGATGGAAGAAATTACCTCAGAAAGGGCCTAAGGCATTAATATACAATAGAGTCAGAATAGAAACACACACACACACAAACACACATCCTACTTTCCACCTATCTGGAGTTAGCTGCCTGGTACCAGTAAACGTACATGGAAAGAGCCCACGTAAAATCGCAAGCAGCACAGAGTCCGTCAACATGGAATGAGAGAATACAGTCCAGGAGCCTGACATCAGTTGCCTTCAATTATGGTCTGAGAAAAATGAGGGTGGGCTGGGGGGTGGGAAGTACCAATGTTCTACTGGTGATTGGTGATTACTGAAATGCCCCACATTGTTCCAGAAGACCCAGAGCATATGGTAATATCATTAGATCACATCTCTTGAATGAACAATTGGGGTGATATTGGAGACTGAGGTTAGTTTCCACATCCAAAGAAACATTCCTCCATTCCATTTTGTTACATTTCCAATTTCTGAGGCTCCATTTTGGTTCTTCTGTGGAAATCTCAAGGAAATAGTTATAGTTACCATATAATATATAGACAACTATATTATAGGGGAATATTAATATGTCTTAGGAGAGCTTCCTCCCAGGTCCATATATCTCTAGGTTATAGGAGTCAGCTGGGAACTTGACCTGTGTTGGTTAAATCCTACCTAATGGGAACTTGCCTGATACTTGGCCTCAGCCTAGGCTAGCTAATATATAAAACCAAAGAACCACAGAGTCTCAGAGTTCAAATGGATTTCAGAAATCAAATAATGTGACTTTCACTAAAGCAGGAATCCCCTTCTGAACATTATCAAGTGGTCTTCCAGCCACCATTTAAAGAGTAGAGAGTGTTTTTCTAATGCACTCTCTCCTACTAACCTAAAAGAAATAGCAGAGAAGCGAAGCAGTAGCTGAAACCTGGTAACAAAACCCTTGTCCCTTCCTTCAATGCAATTCAACCAATATTTATTATTTATTAATCATCAGCTGTGCTCAGAGTACTGTGGTAGGTGATGGGGAGAGATGAAAAATTCACTTTTGTTTGATGAAAAAAACCACATCATTATCTTTATCATCATCACTGTCACTATCATCGTCATTGTCATCATTATCATCATCATCTCCTCTTTCAGTGATCAATATCATCAGTATCTCTATCATCTTCAACAGTAGCATCATTGTGTTAGGACCAGGTTTCCCCTATTTGCCCATGAGAGGAATTAATTTTCCCTAAAAATTAACGAAGCTGTCCCTGGGGTCTGATTATCTCTCCCCTTCCTTGATGCATTTTCCTATTCACATAAGATCATAAAAAGTCCCACTCACATGGATATGGGGCCCATCTAACTTGAGAGATGTCTGAAGACTACCCAAGTGGATCACTCAAATGGCAACCATACCTGATGACCAGATAAGTTTCCATATGGAGATAAGGGGGTCCATGACCAGAGAGGCTAAGTGTTATTCTATTCTTGCTACATACTCTTGCTGTGTTAGGGCAAAGTAAAACTCCTTCCATTAACTATTCAATGACTTTCAAGTGTCGTATTTCATGCCAACATTGAATCTGAACTAATATGATGTTGGTGTTAGGCTTGCCCTTAAACAGCATGATCATCATTATTTTGCCTGGAAATGAAGGGGGTTTAAGCAAAGTAAACAAAAGCAGACTCTTTTTTAATTAATATTGCCAGGTTTCATTGCATATTAGTATTTTGATGGTGCATCAAAATATCATAAAGCAGGGGATTCCTGCTTTAGTGAAAGTCACATTATTTGATTTCTGAAATCCATTTGAACTCTGAGACTCTGTGGTTCTTTGGTTTTATATATTAGCTAGCCTAGGCTGAGGCCAAGTATCAGGCAAGTTCCCATTAGGTAGGATTTAACCAACACAGGTCAAGTTCCCAGCTGACTCCTATAACCTAGAGATATATGGACCTGGGAGGAAGCTCTCCTAAGACATATTAATATTCCCCTATAATATAGTTGTCTATATATTATATGGTAACTATAACTATTTCCTTGAGATTTCCACAGAAGAACCAAAATGGAGCCTCAGAAATTGGAAATGTAACAAAATGGAATGGAGGAATGTTTCTTTGGATGTGGAAACTAACCTCAGTCTCCAATATCACCCCAATTGTTCATTCAAGAGATGTGATCTAATGATATTACCATATGCTCTGGGTCTTCTGGAACAATGTGGGGCATTTCAGTAATCACCAATCACCAGTAGAACATTGGTACTTCCCACCCCCCAGCCCACCCTCATTTTTCTCAGACCATAATTGAAGGCAACTGATGTCAGGCTCCTGGACTGTATTCTCTCATTCCATGTTGACGGACTCTGTGCTGCTTGCGATTGTAAACAAGTCATTACATGCATGCTGGACCTTCCAACAATGTGCAACACTTGCTTCTTAAGACCTGGAGGGGCACTTGACCACAATTGGTTATAACTTGCATTTTGAGTGTTTATTTGGAACAATGTAATCACTATGACTTTAACTCTGTTACACAACAGATGACATATATACGAACAGTTTTTCAAATTTTTTTATCTTCTCTTCTTTCCTTATGTTACCACTACCCCTTTATTTTTATTCAACTTCCCCCAATTGCACCCAAGGCTACTACTGTCCCTCTGGATTGTTCCAACACTCCCCAGGGGGCAGTATTGCCCCACTTTGGGAACCTACATGCTAGACAATGAAGATGGGAGAGTCTGCTTATCTACAAGAGACCCAGCTGCACAAGCAATTTCTCAGCCTAGTGCAGACTGACTGGTGTCTGTCTTGATTCCCAAGGATACACTTGGAGTCCAGCCTGGGATGCAAACAACACATTACGTCAGCTCAGAGTGAGCTTTGTTCTCGACACATTCAGGGTCTCCTGCATACTCTGGGTCTAGTGTTTCCGGAAAACTCAAATTCAGGAGACCCCTTAACATTCCTTAACAAGAGCTCACATTCTAAGAGAGAAGAATGGGTGCTGAGTTTGATCAATGTTTAAGATTTGAGTTGGGGTTGATCAAACATTGCACCATAGTCCTACAGTAATACTATAATCAATGTGTATCAGTGCATACTGTTATACCACTCTTATTCCCTAAACACAATTAAAACTCCAACTTAAGTTTTGGTCTCCACTAAAGGGTGTGGCCAATAGGGAATAAAAATGCTTGCTTGACCACCTGCAGTCTTGCATCGAACTGCCTTTTGGTGTGAGTTGCCCTTTCTCGAGATTGAAATAAAATCCTTTCTACTTTCTACCTGGAGAAGCCTCTGAATTAATTTGGGTAAAGGTCATCACTGTCCCACACAGCTTCTGGTGCATTGGCCAGGAGGGGGTCGTTCTCACTAAGATCCTTGGGCAGGTACCCACCAGAGATTTCTCTGGCGGTCCTTGGATCTCGGTTGGGGGGACTTACTCCGGCTGGGTAAAGGATCCCGAAGAGAGGAACTTAAGAGAAAGTAGAAACGAAAGTGAAAGGAGCTCCAACTGTGCTAACGAAGACCACCGAATAAAGGAAACTGAATTTTGGTCACGTTGTGCGCACAACCCAGGTAAGCAAGATCCAGTGAGTCCTCTGGGCAAGATCTGGTGAGCCCCTGGGTGACCTGTTAGGGGACAGGGGGAGGTCTAAGTGGTTCGAGTCTGTAAGACTCCCGCTCCCTGGAAATTTTGGTGAGACCGAGTGAGTCCTCAGACGGGGGACAAGAACTCGTGAACCACGGGAAAGGAACATCTGAGGTAGCTAGCACGAAAAATCTTCCCAATATTCTGGAGGATAGTCCTCTAGGGAGCAGACTTAAAGACTGGGATGAATCATTCAAATATAAGGGAAAAGATAAAAAGAAGATGATTAAATACTGTTGTATTGTTTGGGGCAGCATCCCGCTCTGAGGAAAGGTATTCTGGCCAAAATACGGATCGTCTGAGGACTGGGTATGCCAACAACTAAATTTACATGTCAATTCTAAAACTCCATTTAATTCAGAAGAAAGTGAATATGCGGCTTTATGGCTGCTGGTGGCAGGACAATTTGTACTGATAAAACAGGAGGAGGAGAAGCCGAAAAAGGACTTAGAAGAACAGAAGCCCCATCCTTGGGACCCCTTCTTCTCGTTACCCCCACCATATGTCCCTCCACCACCAGCTCTGCCCGCAGTTGCAGGGGGGACTAGACTCTCTTTCTGCCCCACTCTTGCTTGCAGAGGAGAGAACCGATAGTAACCTGATTGATTTCAACCCATCCACTCCTCACGGCCCTCTCAGGAGAGAGCTTAAGCAATCAGTTAGGGATCAGGAGAATTTGCCCCTCCCCTCCAAGACCAAGGTTGAATCCTTTCCCCTAAGAGAGGTCCCGATAGCACAGGGAGGATTGGGGTTTGTGAACGCCCCTTTGAGCACCTCAGAGGTGAGAGGGTTTAAAAAGGAGATGAAATCATTGTTAGAAAACCCTATGGGTTTGGCAGAACAGGTGGATAAGTTTCTCGGCCCCAATACTTACACCTGGCCAGAGTTAATGTCAGTCGTAGAGATCCATTTCACAGGGGAAGAACAAGGACAAATAAGAAGGGCGGCTACGAGGCCTTGGGATGATGCTCAACAGATAGCACAAGGAGGACCTAGGGGAGAGCAGAAATTCCCCCTTCAGGACCCAGGGTGGGATCATAACAACGCATCCCATAGGGAAAATATGAAAGATTTGAGAACGATGATTGTCCAGGGGATTAGAAATGCAGTCCCCCAGAGTCAGAATATGAATAAAGTGGCGGGGGTCAAGCAAGAAAAGGATGAGACCCCCTCTGCTTTTCTGACTAGACTTAAGGAGTGTATGAGGAAGTTTCCTGGGCTGGGGGAGCATGACCCCACTGCCCAGAACTTATTGAGGGTATACTTCGTTACCAATTCTTGGTCAGATATTAATATGAAGTTACAGAAACAGGACGGGTGGCAGACAAAGCCTCAGGACGAGTTACTAGAGATGGCTCAGAAGGTGTATGTGGCCAGGGCATCAGAAGAGAAAAGAGAGAGGGATAAGAACACCAAAATCATGTTACAGTCTCTAAAACAACAAGGGGAACAAAATAAAGTGGTGCTTCAGACCATACAGACGGTAGCTAGGTCAGTGATGAAACCACAGGCAAACTTATCAAATTCTTATGGCAGAGGAAGAGGAAGGGGGTTTAGACCCCCTGGGAAGAGAATGGAGTGGGGTCCCTTAACCTGTTTTGAATGTGGGCAAGAATGAGAAGGGAATGCCCTTCACGAAAGTCTGAACAGAGGGTTTTCTGCCTTATGGAACTGGAAGATTAGGGTGTCAGGAGTTCATCAAAATGACCCACCCAGAGCCCTTGATAAATTTAAGGGTGGGACTGAAAAAGAAAGAATTACTATTC
Organism: Vombatus ursinus; assembly: GCF_900497805.2. Classification (NCBI taxonomy): domain Eukaryota; kingdom Metazoa; phylum Chordata; class Mammalia; order Diprotodontia; family Vombatidae; genus Vombatus; species Vombatus ursinus. Next base: position 9,615,889 of record NW_020954587.1, on the reverse strand, counting down.
TTGATTGATACTGGGGCCACTAGATCTTCAGTGATACAGCTGCCCCAAGGGACTAAATTATCCAAAGATACTCTACTTATTTCTGGGGTGAAGGGAGACACCTTTACTGTTCCCCTTACTGAAATTATTGAATTTGAATGTGAAGGAATGGCAGCCCTTGGGAGGTTTCTTTTGATACTGGGGGCAGGGATCAATTTGCTAGGCAGGGATCTGATTACCAAACTCTCAATTCAGTTAATACCTCAAGGAACCCGAATTATCCCTTCAAAAAGGATGCTAGTGTTAAGAGAAGGGGGAGGGGGGAAGAAATTGACCCGAAGGTCTGGGCACAATCCCATAATCAGGGGCGGATAAAGATCACCCCAATTAGAATCACATTGAGAGACCTGACAGTGACAGTCAGGGTCTGGCAGTATCCCATTCCTCCAGAAGGAAGGAGGGGTCTCCAGCCTGTTATTCAAGGACTTATAAAGGATGGACTGTTGGAACTTTGTATCTCCCCTTTTAACACCCCAATTCTGCCAGTCAAAAAGGGGGATGGATCCTATAGGCTAGTAAAGGACTTATGGGAGATTAACAAGGTGGTCCTTTCTTCCCATCCAGTAGTACCCAACCCTTATACCATTATGGGAAGAATTCCTGGAGATAGTTGGTGGTTCAGTGTTATAGATTTGAAGGATGCATTCTGGGCTTGCCCATTAGACCCTGAAAGTAGGGATACTTATTCAAATGGGAAGATCCAGAATCAGGAAGAAAGCAGCAATATAGATGGTGGGTTTTGCCCTAGGGATATACTGAGTCACCAAATTTGTTTGGACAGGTATTACAGGCCGTATTAGAAAAGTTTATAACACTTCTCGGAGCCCAAGTGTTACAGTATGTGGATGACCTGTTGGTAGCAGGGAAGAAGAGAGAGTAAGTCAGTCCAGCCTCTATTGAATTACTAAATTACCTAGGAAAAGAAGGGCTCCGGGTCTCAAAGGGGAAACTACAATTTGTGGAAAGAGAGGTTAAATATTTGGGACATTTCATTAGTGAAGGAAGTAAAAGATTGGATCCTGAGTGGGTGGCAAGAATCCTCCAAACTGAACCCCCAAAGACTAAAAGAGAGTTACGGAAGTTCTTGGGGCTAGTGGGCTATTGTAGGACTTGGATAGAATCATATGCAATATTAACAAAACCCCTGTGTCAGCACTTACTGGAAGAAGAACCCAATTCTGTCCAGTGGACACTGGAAAGCCAACAGAGTTTTTGTCAGGTGAAAGAGGCCCTGGTATTTCCACCAGTTCTAGCCTTGCCCTCTTTAGAAAAACCTTTTCATCTGTATGTAAATACAGAAAGAGGAGTAGCTTTAGGAGTTTTAGCACAAATAAGAGGAGGGCAGAAAAGACCTGTAGCCTTCCTCTCTAAAGTCTTGGATCCGGTAGCCCGAGGATGGCTTGTATGTGTACAAGCTGTAGCTGCGACGGCTATCTTAGTAGAAGAAAGTAGAAAACTTACCTTTAGGTGAAGCCTGATAGTTAGTGTACCACACCAAATTAGATCTTTCTTAAATCAAAGGGCCGGGCGGTGGTTAGCAGATTCCTGGATCCTGAAGTATGAGGTCATATTACTGGGAAAGGATGACTTATTGGTGACCCAAGACTCAAATCTGAATCCGGCCTCTTTTCTTACTAGCACAGGATCAAGGGAAATAGATTTGGAACACTGCTGTTTGGAAACAGTGGATTTTCAGACAAAGATTCAGGAGGACCTTCAGGATTCTCCCATACCCGGAGCCAGAAACCTTTTCATAGATGGGTCCTCCCAAATGGTAGAAGGAAAAAGGAAAAATGGATATGCTATTATTGATGGGGATCAGCTCGCCTTAGAAGAGGCAGGAGGATTGCCAAAAGATTGGTTGGCTCAAACTTGTGAATTGAATGCTTTAAATCAGACTTTAAAATTACTAGAAGGAAAAAGTGGGAATATTTTTACAGATTCTAAGTATGCCTGGGGGATGGTGCATGTATTCAGGAAAATTTGGGAAGAAAGGGGAATGGTGAATAGTAAAGGCAAGGGATTGGTTCATTCCACTTTGCTAACACAAGTATTAGAGAATTTGTTGTTACCAGAGGCAATTGCTGTCATACATGTTAATGGGCATCAACCCACCTGGCCACACTTTTGAAGCTAAAGGAAATAGATTGGCAGATGAGGAGGCAAGGAGAGCTGGAGATAAGACATCCAACCAAGGTGATCCAATGTTAGTCCTAATCCCTTCTTTCCCTCCAAGTCTACCCCCTCCCTCCTTTTCTAAGGAAGAAGAAGGCAAGGCCCTAGAGTTGGGGGCCCAGAAGGGAAGCCAAGGGAACTGGTTCCTGTCTGATGGTTGGGAGGTATTAAACAAGGCAAGTATGAGGCAGGTGTTACAACACGTCCACCAAGGCAGTCATTGGGATGTATAGAATCTGTGTGATGTAGTTCTAACCCAGTATGTATCTCCCGGTTTTTATACCCTGGCGAGGCAAATAGTGGAGGGATGCCTTGTGTGTCGAAGGACAAATAAGTCAGCCCAACGTCGACTTCCCGCAGGAGGAAGATTCCCGGAAATTAGACCTTTCCAAAGCATCCAGGCTGACTTTACCGAGCTGCCCCCGGTTGGCCGCCTCAAGTACTTGCTGGTCATGGTTGACCACCTGACCTCGTTGGTAGAGGCATTCCCCACAACCCAAGTGATGGCTTCAGCTGTTGGCAAGATCCTTGTAGAACAAATTCTTCCTAGATATGGGCTAGTGGATCGGATAGACTCAGATCAGGGAACTCATTTCACTTCCAAAGTTCTTCAATTTTTGGTACAAGCCTTGGATATTAACTGGGAGTTTCATACTCCCTGTCACTCTCCTTCCTCTGGCAAAGTAGAAAGAATGAACCAAGAAATTAAAAGACAGCTCACTAAACTAACCTTAGAGACTCAATTACCTTGGACCCGATGTCTACCCCTAGTACTCCTTAGAATCAGAACAAAACCCTGGAGGGATATTGGATTATCCCCATATGAGCTTCTTTTTGGACATCCATATCCTGGAGGAAGTGGCAAAGGAGAAAATTGGGACCCTATATTCAGTTGTAAGGATAGATTTTTAAGGAATTATGTACATTCTCTGGTGAAGCATTTAAATGTGTTACAGCATAAAGGGCTTATCGCCCAGACGCCACCTTTGGGGTTCCCAGTTCACAGATTCCAGCCTGGTGATTGGGTGCTGATCTAGACTTGGAAGGAAGAAAAGCTCACCCCATCTTGGGAAGGAACTTACAATTCCTGCTGACCTCGGACACAGCGGTTCAGACCAAAGAACGTGGCTGGACGCACCACACACAAGTAAAGGGTCGATTCCACAGACTCAGAGGAATTGAAGTTATGCCTGCGGTGAAAGCCGCACACTGGTTGGATTCATGAACCCTAAACCCCTACCCTTATCAGTTAGAATTCTTTTCCTCTTAAGTGTGTTAATTCCTCTTCTACTTGTAACCATATTGTTGATTGGAATCTTTGCTTGTTTCTACTTCTTTACACATAATCATTTTACTTGTAATCAGAGAGTGACACCATGGGGATTTCCTTAATATTATTTCTGATCTGTTGTTTAACCCCCACACAACTTGCTCCTGTATCCTGGTCAGCAGAGAAAAATATGTTTGAACAATTGATGGAAACTGTAGCTCAGAATTTTAACTTGACTAACTGTTGGATTTGTAGTGGACCCTAGAGACTATCCCAATGGCCATGGGTCCCTGTTCCCCTGAAACCAGAATGGCCCCTTAGCAATAAATCTGTAGTAAATAATGAGACAGGCTTTTGGGAGGATTGGGAGGAACATTCCTGGCAGCTTATTGAGGAAAGGAAAGGAGTATTCTGCCTGAACCAAACAGAAGGGAAAATTGTATTAGGGGAAAGTCATTGCAAATGGACCCTTACAGGAATTATGGGAGCAGAAACATATAATTGTACTGAGGTCCAACAAGAATGGAATAGCAAGGGCACAAAGGACATGGCAGTCCTCCTAAAAGATGATAAAAAGGCTGAACTTTGGGAAAAAGCAACCCGATGCCAGGGGGTAGAAGGAATTCTAGAGGTCCCTTGTATAAATTGGGGATGGACAAATGAAACTGGGGAAAAGGACTACCTCTCATATTATTGGGATAAAGTGAACTGGACAGGAGATCTCATCACAACAAGCTGTGAATGGGAGGAGAATGTAGCCTTGTAGAAATGTCAGTATAAGGATAAGAACTTAGGAGGCGGACCTCTGGGGCCCTATAATATGTACTACTACCCAGTCATAGGAAATCATTCCAAAATACCTTGGGGGTGGTCAGAGGAGTCGGCACCTAAACTGCCAGCTTCGAGAGGGCACTATTGCATTTGCGGCCCCACTGCCCACACTCACCTCCTTTTTCATTGGGCTGGAGTTTGTTATATTGGATTAGTCCACCCCAAATTCTTTTTTCCTTCCAGGAAGAGAGGGAGGCCATCTTGGAATAAGATTATATGATAGCCTCAGTCAAGACCGGCTAAGAAGGTCCCTAGACACCTCTATTGCCAGCACAGGCAATGCAAATGGGTAGGGCAATGAATGGCCCACAGAAAGAATCGTCCAAACTTATGGACCAGCTACTTGGGCTCAAGATGGGAGCTGGGGATATAGGACCCCAATTTATATCCTTAACAGACTAATTAGGCTCCAGGCAGTGGTAGAGATCATTACCAACCAGACTGCAGAAGCTCGGGATCTGTTAGCAGATCAGGCTACCCAAACCAGAGAAGTGGTCCTCCAACACAGATTAGTTTTAGAAGGTGGAGTATGTGGGAAATTAAATCTATCCCCATGTTGTGTAAAAATTGATGATAATGGGGCAGTGGTAAAAGGAATTACTAAAGACATTAGGAAATTGGCTCATGTTCCAGTTCAGACTTGGTCCTCTCCCTTTAATACCTCCTGGTGGTCTTGGTTTGGAAGTAGTTGGAAATAAATGTTATGGTTCCTCCTGATCGCTATCAGTGGAATCATTCTTCCTCCCACATGTCTCCCATGTATGATGCAGTTAATCACTAAATTAGCACAGGATGCATTGTCTAAGATGATTAGATTAGAAAAGAAAGCCAAAGGGTCAGTTCAACTAATGATCCTAAGGAAGCAGGGATGGACCCCAGTAATGCAGGATGATAGGACTGGGCCAGAAGGATCATAAGTAACAGATGAAATAGTGGAGGGAATATACCAAAACTGGTGTGAGACATCTTCAATGAACAAATAAGAGGAGGGATTGAGTGAGATTGGTGAAGACCCCTCATAAAATTTAAACTTAAATGAGTAAAATAAGGTAAAGACCCCTAATAATAATATATGTGTACCCAGGATCTGAAATGAACAAAAACAAGATGTACTAAGAGGATACCTGAAGGAGGGGAAGGCAGGTGAAAACTATGTAACGATTCTGTAATTTGCACTGCTGTTGCTGGGGTAGTTTTTTTTCATGTTTAGATTGTGCCCTCTGAAGCCCAGTCAATGGGATAAGAGGTGGGGGGCTAGGGAGGGGTTGCGGTTAGAACCTATAAAAATGCTTGCTTGGCTGACACCACCTGCAGTCTTGCATCGAACTGCCTTTTGGTGCAAGTCGCCCTTTCTCAAGATCGAAATAAAATCCTTTCTACTTTCTACCTGGAGAAGCCTCTGAATTAATTTGGGTAAACGTCATCACTGTCCCACACATCACTTATCCAAATCAGTAGCAAAAACAGAAATCAGAGAAAGTGTACATATGAGAATACATTCCAGGGAAACCAGGGTGAAGAAGCTCTCCCATGGGGAGCAAGGTAACCCAGTTCAACAGGGTGAGAGAGAGAGAGAGAGAGAGAGAGAGAGAGAGAGAGAGACCTAGCTCCCACCCAAAGGGAAGCCCCCTGAAGTCTCTAGTGTAGCAGGTTGGTGATAGGGACATGATAAGACTGCCCATAACTCTTATGTCTTCTTAATATTTTTTCCTTCAGCAAACTAAAGTGGGGTCGTGCTCTTCCATCTTCTCTTCCCAAGTTGGAAGCCAGAAGCTAGACTTGAAGCTTGAAAAGAACTGAAGGGCTCTCCTCTCTCCTCATGTTGCCAGATCCTCCCAGCCCCTCACACCTCCACCAATGAGGAGGGAGTCATATCAATGGACTTTGGGACTGGGGTATACAAGTAAAACCACTGATCCAAGCAAAGAGCACAGGCAGAAACTGAAACGATACAGATCAACTATGCCAGAAAATACATGTGACTATGTTCTTTTGATAGAAGCAAGTTAAGATTTCAGTTCAACTGAAAGTTCCCAATCTCACCCAAAGAGAGATTGTCTCTCTAAAATCTCTAAGAAGACTAGCTGGAGATCAGGGACATGTTGAGGTGCTAGCTTCCTTTACATGTCTATAGCTTTCAGTCTTTCATGGGTCTCTCATAGAGTATCCTGAACCACAAGTGTCTCTCTACCCCAAGAAACTCTGGGATAATTAAACTCTACTCACTGTCAGATCAGTTTGCTCTCTATAAGCTTGTGGTCACCATTTGTTCCACATAGTCAGCTGCATGCAAAACACTGCAGGTATAGATAGAAACTTGGAAACAAAAATAAACAAACAATAAAAATGTATTTTTAAAAGCAACAACAAAAATTTGTATGTATGAAATATTTTTAAACAAAATACCCAGTTTTTATACAAATCCTCTTAATCACACTTCAAAACTTTCAAAGAGTCATTTGGATAGTGTACTCAAAATCTTTAGCCCACCGAAGTTTTACCCGTTGGGGTCTTGGCTAGTGAAATAATTATCAGAGTTAGATTGAACCTAAAAATCACATCCTCTAGACTAATAATATTTAAAGGAACAAATGAATATAATTCTAGTTCAGTATCCTTTCTCTCTGAGGACAGCAGAGTGGTAGTCTCTGGCCCCAACTTCCTGATTCCCCTCCTGGAAGGAATTAGTCTCCCATGGAAAAGTAAAAGGCAAGAAGAGCCTAGAAATGTCTATTCTGCCTCTGCTCAAGCCACACAATACCCCCTTGTTACATGAGGTGGCTAGCCTTCACCATACTTGCTATCTGTTATTTATGATGGTTTCATGTAACCAACATTTGATGGGAAAGGGCTAAACTGTTTAGTGTAAGCTGAGGGATCTTTCCCTTGATAAGAGTGATCAGAAAAGCAGCTTTGTTTTAAACCCCCCTAAATGTACCCCTGGACCAGAGATATTTGAGCGAAATGGTTAAAAATCTAACTCCATATTTCTCTTGAAGATAGCCAGGAAAAAAGTAAGCATCCAGCTAGGGTCCTTCTTCTGCTCCCCTAAAAGCAGAAATGTCAATGCCTGGCTTTAGTAAGCTTAAAACATTACTAAGATGTTTGGGTCACCTTGTCTTTCAGACAACTATGCCAGAAAATACATGTGATTATGTTCTTTTGATAGAAGCAAGTTAAGATTTCAGCTCAACTGAAAGTTCCCAATCTCACCCAAAGAGAGATTGTCTCTTTAAAATCTCTAAGAAGACTAGCTGGAAATCAGGGACAGGGAAGCTCCTTGCTACTGCCTGCATGTTGCACGTATGTGTAAAGATATCCCATGTGGAAATGCACATCTTACATAGGCACACACATCTTAGATATGGGGGAGGATCCAGGATAAAGTTGAAGCCTTCACTTTTGCAGAGACATTTTCCTCTAGTACTTGAGTTATTGGAAGAGCTTGTAGAAGAGACAAACGTTGAATTTTCAGTTATGCTTAAAAATGAGCAAATGCTACAAAATCAGGGCTTAAATTTATTTTTTGTTGTTGACTGTCTAGACTTAATAAAGTAGCAAAAACATTCTTTAAACATTCAGATTAAACTTAAAAGTGTGTTATGCACTTTTTTTTGCTTTTGTTTTTGTTTTTGGGGAGCCATCTGTGAAACATTTATAGCATATGACTGGTTATTGGGATTCTCTAGTTTGGGATCCACCAGGGAATATTTTGCAGGTTATTTTCTGTCATTGTTTTAAGCTGCAAATCTGCAAATGTACAGTCTTTTTTCTGATGTGTGTATCTCTTACAAGACAGAACAGTTCCTTTGGACATAACATTTTCATATTTGTGCGTTTGTTGAATGTTTAAGTACTGATACTTACTGTGTTACTGAATCCTAGACAAATATTGGTGTTGAAGCTAATGTGGAAAATATGAACTTTGTATAACTTAAGTGCTGGTGCCTAGCTGATAAATGGTTTTAATTTTTTTCTTTATTAATCTGTCCCTCCCACTACTCTCCTGTTTTCCCATAGTCCCTCCAATATCAATCATTTTCTTTTTTGTCATCTTCACCATCCAGATGAATATGACATAGTACCTCAGAATTGTTTTAATTTTTCATTTCTCTAATTATTAGTGATCTGGGACATTTTCATATAGTTGTGAATGCCTCGAATTTCTTACCTTAAAAATTGCCTGTTCATATCCTTTTTACAATTTATCTATTTGGGGAATGGCTTTTAGTTTTACAAATTTGAATTAATTCCTTATGGGTCTTGAAAATGAGATTTTTATCAGAGAAACTTGCAAAAATTTTTCATAGTTAACCATTTCCATTCTGATTTTGGGTATATTTAATTTGTTTTGTAAAAACTTTTAAAATTTTACATAATAAAAAGTATCCATTTTACCCTATGTCATGCTCACCATCACTTGCTGGAGAAACTAGAGCTAAAAGATTGATGTTTTCTAAATAGGACTGCAAAAGAAATATACACGTTTCTCAGTGCCACAAAAATTTTTTACAAAACCTCGCCACAGATGAGGGCACAGAGATATTTCAAACAATGCAAAAGGGTAGAAATAATAAACACATAATTTACAGAACTTAATGCAGTAAAAACAAGATTCAGTTGAGGAAGCAGAAACAAAAGCACAAATACAAGAAGCATAGGCTCAAATGGAGGCTTAATAGTGAAATCCTAAATATTGAGTGTGTTACAGAACAAATTACAGTAACAATGAATAATTATGTGAAAGAAAATAATAACAATGAAACAACATACCAAAATTTTTGGGATTCAGCTGAAGCAATCAGCAAGGGAAAAAAATCATCCACCTACCAATTTACATTTTAAAAAATAGAAAAGGAGAATATTGATAAACTGAATAGGCATTTAGAAAGCCAACAAATAAAATAAGCAAAAAGGGAGCTATTAAACCTTAGAGGAGAAATAGATAAACTGGAAACCAAAGTAATTATAAAAATGACAAATAAGACTAAAAGACAATTCTTTGAAAAGATTAATAAAATTGATAACTCTCTAGACAATAGGATTAAAAAGAAGAGGGAAAAATGAAACAAAAAATTAGCTGTGATAATCATAAACTTTATATTGTTTGATATCATATTAATAATGATAGGATTCCAAAAATGGAATCATTTTAGCTAAGTGATTCTAATACCCATAGAAGCATATAGACAAACAAATTCTGAGAATGTACAAAAATATTTATAGATCTTTTTGAGATAGCAAAGTATTGGAACCTGAGCATTATGTTATACAAATGTAATGGAATAGTATTATACTGTAAGAAAAAGGATGATTTCAGAGAAACCTCGGAGGACTTATAGGAACTGATGCAGAGTGAAGTGAATAGAACCAAGAAAATAATTTATACAAAGACAGCAATGTGATAAAGAAAATGACTTTGAAAGAATGATGAACTCTGATCAGTGTAATGACTTCCTCATAGAGAGGTGAAGGACCCAGAACACAGAACAACATATATTTCTTTTTGACATGGCCAATGTTTTGCTTGACTATATATGTTTGTAACAAGGGTTTTGTTTTTCTTTCATTCTTAATAGGAGAGATGATATGAGGGAAGGAAGAGAAGGCAAATTTTTGTTTATTTGAAAAATAATTATATGTAATTATATATTATATATAATATTAAATATAAATTATATACATGATTTTTTAAAAGAGTGCTCCAAATCACTTAGTAATAAGAAAAAATGCAAATCCAAACAACCTTCACACCCTGAAAACTGGCAAAGATGACAAATTATGTTGAACAGGCCATGAGAAGAGAGATATTCACAGTAGTTGGTGGATTTGTGAATCACTATAACCACTTTGGAAAGCAATTTGGTATTATGAAAATCAAATGACCAAAGTGTTCATACCCTTTAACCTAGCAATTGTATTACCATGCTTATACCACCAAAGAGATCATAGATAGTATATGTGACTTGAATTAAGAGATATGAGTAGACAATCCCATGTCACCTATTTGCAGAGATGGGAGGTCCATACATATTATTCATTGCATATATTTTCAGATGTTTTCATTATATTAATCAGTTACTCTAATATTTTCATCTTTTTTTCATTGTCTTTTGTCTTTAAAAATGCCATTGTTTTAATAGAAGATGGCTCTCCGACAGAGGAAAATGGGAGGGATGCTAGGGAAAATTACTGTGATTAAAAAACAAAAACAAAAGATGTCAATAAAAACTTGGGTAAAAAAAGTCAAAGAGAGTGGAAAGGTCCCTTCTTTTTTATTATTGCAAACAGTTTATGTAATATTGGAACTCATTGTTCTTTGAATATTTGCTATAATTCACTTGTAAATTCATGTAATTCTGGAGTTTTTTTCTTTGGGAATTAATTCATGGCTTCTTTAATTTCTTTTTTTTTGATACTGTATTATTTAAATAGTCTATTTCTTTTGTTAATCTGGGTATTTTATATTTTTGCATGTGTTTCTCTATGTGCTCTCTATTATTACTTTTGATAGCATATAATCAGGAAAAGTAGTTTCTGATAATTTCCTTTATTTCTTCTTCAATTGTTATGAGCTCTCCTTTTTTATTTTTGATATGATTTGGTTTTCCTCTCTCTTTTCATAATCAGATTAGATAACTATTTATCTGTTTTATTAGTTTTTTTTTAATGGCTCCTAGTGTTATTTGCCAATTCAATGTTCTTTTTGTTTTCCATTTTATTAATCCCTTCTCTAATTTCTAATTTTACCTAATTGGGGAACTTTGATTTACTTTTAGAGATTTCTTTTTGGATTTGTTCTTTCTCTCTTTTATTGATGAAAGTTTTTAGAGCTATAAATTTTCCTCTCAGAACTGGTTTAGCTATATCCCATGTTTGTCTCACTAGAGAAAAATTAGCAAAAAAAAAAAAATTTGTTTTAGGCTCTAAATGTGAGGTCCTTATTTTTTTCTTGGTACATATTTCCTTTATAAATCAAACAAGTTCTTTTTGACATATTTACAGACTTTTGCATTTGTTGATTTGTTTAATGTTTAAGTGCTGATGTTTTCTGTCTACTGAATCCTGCACAAGTACTGATACTGAGGCTAATTTAAGAAGTATGGATTTTGCATCATTAAAATGCTCATTTTAATGGTAAATGTTTATATTTTCCTTTTTGTGATCAAATAGACCTAAACTTCTTACCTTATTATGGACAATGAGATCCTTAATGACAGCAGGTTCATAGAGTGAGGCTTTCTACATTGGCCTAGTAACCCTGTGTAATCAATCCCAAATGCTTAATCCTTTGGAAGCCTCTCCTTGGGGCCTTATTTGATATTACTTTCTTTAGTTTCTAACTGAGCCTATTTTTCTACTATTGATTGAATCTGGAATTCTAGTAGGAATGCCCTTTCAGTGATAAACATCTACCAGGAGAAATCTCAAGGCTCCTTTAGCACAGAGACACAAAGGAAATTTTTCTGGAACTCAAAGGAGATTGCCAATCATATAGGCACCTCGGCAGAAATTATGGTGTGCCTTATGGAGAAAGTGACATCTGGAAACTTTGACCATGCCTATTAAGACGACCCTATCCAATGAGGAAATTGTGAAAGAGTTTTCTCCCAGAACAGTCTGGTTTCTTATTTGAGAATGAGGGGTGAATTCCTGTTGACACTAGATCCCTACTCCCTTTCGGGAGAGTATCCTGAGCATTCACATGCCCTTGGATCACTGTAGAGGACTAAGCTTTCCTTCTGAGATGGGAAGCTGTTTTCTTTTCTTTTTTAAGGACATTCCTACACCTCAGAATGCTGAGGTGGAGATGTATATTGGTCTTGCTCTGAGAGAGTGAGTTCAGAGTCTGACTACATTTTGTTTTTACACAGTATTTATAAAGGATTGTAAGTGTATTAATACACAATAAACTTGTGTCATTTACTTGAATTCAATAATATATAGACTGGCCACAAAAGAGGGAGAGGAAGGAGAGAGACAGAAGGTAGATTTTTTAAAGTGCCTTCCTAATTGTTCAATTTACTGTGCATATATCCTAGAGGGAGAATTGGTACATGATTTTTTGTTTACAGATGATTGTGCACTTGATACAGTCTCTGAGGCTGAGATGTAACAAAGTATGGATCCATTCTCTACTGCTTGTGCTAGTTTTGGCCTAACAATTAACACAAAGAAAACACAGGTTCTCCACCAGCCAGCACCACACCATCCATACATGGAACCATCAGTTACAGCAAATGGAGAAATTTTGAACACTGTGGATAAGTTCGCTTACCTTGGCAGTATTTTTTCCAGGGGTATATAAATGGATGATGAGGTTGATGCACACATTGCCAGAGCTAGTTCAGTGTTTGGGAGGCTCTGAAGGAAAGTGTGGGAGAGAAGAGGTATTAGACTGCCTACCAAACCAAAGGTCTATACAGCCCTTGTGCTGACTTCATTGTTGTATGCCAGTGAAACACAGTCTACCAGTACCAAGCCAAGAAGCTGAATTTCTTCCGTTTGAGTTGTCTTAGGAAGATTCTGAAGATTGCCTGGCAAGATAATGTACGAGAAACTGAGGTCCTTTCTCAAGTTGAACCGCCAAGCATTTAAACTCCACTGCAGAGAGTGCAACTCCAATGGGCTATCCATGTTGTTTCAATGCTAAACATATGTTTGCCTAAAAGACTATTTTGCGGAGAACTCACATAAGGCAAGCACTCACACAGAGAACAGAAGAAGCAACACAAGGACATTCTCAAGGTATCTCTAAAAAACTTTGGAATAGATTCCAATACTTGGCAGACACTGGCAAAGGATAGTCCCGCATGGTGTGCCTGCATCAAAGAAGGTGCCATGTTCTATAAGCAAAGCAGAATTGCAGTAGCTCAAAAGAAACATGAGATGCACACATTTAGAAACATCTCCACTTTAAATGTTCATATGGACTATTTTTGGCTGACCTGTGATAAAGCCTTCCAAGCTCATATTGGCCTGATCGGCCACAGTTGGACACGCTGTACCTTGACCCCAACATAGTGATGTCATTTTGGTCCTCTTTGAGCACAAAGGACAACAACCAACCAACCAATCTTGGAAGGAGCACAAAATGGAAGAACTAAATCTGTTCTCTCCGAGGGTTACCTGTAGCCTTTTATAGTCAAATAACTTTCTTTGCTGAGTGTAATTATAAAATTTCTTCTTCATCTGTGATTCCATCACAGTCCAATTGTTTTTGCTCAATCTGGTAAAATTGATGAGAGGGACCATCTTAATTGGCTTTCCTAGTATTCCAGGTCATATAAAAGGCAACCAATATATTCCATTGACTTCTCAGTGCTCTCTTTTGACTCACAGTGAAGCAAAAAGGAGAAATAATTATGTAGTGATAAGATCACCCTCTATCATCTTCACATTTATATGGAACTGTTAGGTATAGTTAAGCACAAAGCAAACCCTGAATCCTGAGGCCATAGCAGCCTCTCTTGGCCAATTCACCCAACTCCAACTAGCATTGGTTGAGTGGGGTCCCCAGAAGGATAACTACTGATTAGAAGCCAGGAGACCTGGGTTAAAATCTTGCCTCAAACTAGCTGTATAATCATAGGCAATCACTTAACTTTCTAAGACTCAGTTGTCTAATTTTTAAAATGAAGATAATATTTGTACAATCTACCTCTGAGAGCTGTTGTGAACAAAATGTTTTGACAACATTAAAGTGCTATAAAATATATTATTGTTGTTCCCATTATCTTTCTTTCTCAATGCTGCTCTGATGCTGCTAGCATGGCATGGTGGATAAATGCTGAACTTGGAGTCAGGAAAATATATTTACTCTTCCTCTTATGTGACATCCTATCTCCTGTCTCTGTACAAGGGCATCAATACTATATTTGTCATGTAAAAGGAATTTGGTAGAGTTTTTCTTTCTCAGTTTTTGAGAATAATTGGCATAATATAGGTATTCATCATTCTTTTAAAAAAAAAGATTTAATTCCTGTAATTTCGCTTTGACCAAGGTTCTTTCCTTCTCCTTTGATAATTCCTTAAAGGTAGTTCAATTTTATTTTCTGAAATTGTATTATTTAATTTGGGCATTTTATACCTTTTACAGTATACTACATACCATATAGTATAAAGTATACTTTTTATAGTACTTCTTCCAGGCGCTTTACAAATGTTATCTTATTTGATCCTCCTAACAACCTCTCATAATAGCCCTGTTATCTCCATTTTACAGTTGAGGAAACAAAGGTTAAGTGACTTGCCCAGGGTCATACAGCTAGTATCTGAATCCTTATTTAAATTCTTCCTGATCTTCCTGACTTCAGGTCCAATGCTCTATCTACTGTACCATCTAGTTGCCTCATGGTTTGTCCATGGTCCTTTATTTAGTTCTCACCACTTTAACTTCTATTTCTTTAAATTGTGCTTATATCATTATCCCTTTGTGTCTTTTTTTTTAATCATCCCTTGATGGAAGATCCCTTGATCCCCCTTTTTTTGTTTTATTTTGGTTTTGCCTGATAAGTCAGTCTTTCTGTCTTTTAAAAAATAACGTCTCTACATGGAGTGATTGATTTCATCACTCATTCTTTCTTAGTAGTTGTACATATTTATACCTTTCCTGTATTTTTATTTTTTGGTATGTTTACAGGAATGCCTCAAATGCTTTTCCTTTGTTGAATATCTATCTTCTTAAATGGTAATTAGGCACAGGTTTGTAGGTTACCATCTGGGGTTGCAGCTTGAGTTTCTTTGCTTTTGAATAGGTACTATTTCCATCTTTGTCTGCAATTTTTCAGAGATACTAAATAATTTTGTATATTCAATTTTTCCCGTTTATGCTTGAAGGTCTTTCTCCTCATCACTTACAAAATTAGTTTTTTATCATTGAAATTGTTGAATTTGAAGTACTTTGAAGTGGTCTATGGTTTTCTCTCAATTGGTACTGTCATCTGTATTCCAAAGGCTACTCATATTTTTCCTGCACTGTGACACTTGGATTTTTTGGTGTGCCATGGTCTTCTGGGAGACTTATGATCCTTACAAATAGGTATTTCTGTGCATCTTGTCTATAATATCAATGATTTTGGTTTGTATAAATACATATATTCTTTTAATGTTGTTGCCTTCTTTTATGCCAGATTTTCCTTCACTTCAACATTTTGTATTCCAGAATTCTTTTCCTTCTTGTGAGACTCTCCATATTTGATTTAATTTTTTTCTAAACTGCTAATTGTCTTAAAATCTTTATATCAAAAGTTCTAACTTCTGACCTATAGCCATTCTAATCTTTCCTTTTTTTTGAAAAAATAGATTTTGTCTAGAACGATTTTCAAGTTTCTTCTTCCATGCCACTTAGGAATCCACAGGATTCTTTCTATATTTCATCAGGCATAAGTTCATTTTCCTTTGTCTTATATTTATTGCAATCTTTGCCTGCTCTTTGTGTATTTAATGCTCATTCTTCTTATTGGTTTTAGGATCCTCTTTGTTCATTTACTCAACTGCACACTGGGTTAAGAGATTTTCCACTTAAAATCTTTGATATTTCACTTTTTAAAAAATCCCTTAACTTTTTAACTCCTTTTTTTTTGGTTTTTGGTTTTTGTTTTTGTTTTTTGTAGGTTCACCCAAGGAAGGCTACCTCAGCCATTCAAGTTGGGAGAATATGTTCACCAGATTTAGGAATTTGTTGTATATATGGGGTAAGGAGAGGGTAAGCATGGCTCTAAGGCTGAAAATCTGGGTAATTAGAAAAATAGGGAAGAAATAGGAGATAGTTTGGGGAGGAAAGATGATGAGTTGTTTTGGACAAGTTGAATTTGAGGAACAGAACATCCAATTCTAAATTTCCAATAGATAGCTGTTGATGTGGGACATACAACCTTATTTATGCATCTGAATCTTTCTGTCATGTCCCACTGCCCCCTCTTTTCCTGGCTCCTATACAAAACTTACCTATTCTTCAAGGCTTACCTCAAGTTCTACCTACTCAATGAGGCCTCCAGATGAGTTCTTTCCCCAAACTTTCACACCATTTGGTATATATGCTAATCTTCTTTCTTCAAAAAAGGGTCCATCCATTTTTGTGTTGTGTTTCCTCTCTGAGTTTGTTATCTGGGGGAAAAATACTGAACTATGATTTGGAAGATTCCAAGTACTGACTCTTCCCCTAACTTGCTATCTTTGAGTTTGGGCAAGTGCACTCCTTGGACTTCAGTTTTCTCATCGATAAAAGGATTTTTAACTGGGTGACTTCTAAGGTTCTTTTTAACTTTAAGATTCTGCATGCCAGGAAATGTTTACAAATATAATCTAAAGTGGTTTGATGACTTAATAAGGAACTGAATATTATCAAATTCTCCATAAGGTTAATAGGTCAAGTCTGTCCCAGCATGCCTAAGTCACCCTTCCAATGCACAGGTCTGATCATGCCATTCTGATATTCAAAAATCTCCAGTACGTCTCAACTGTCTAATGTCATGTTTCTAGTATTTAAAGACCTTCACAAACTGACTCCATCCTACCTCTCTAGCTTTATCTCATACTACTCCCCAATAGTATTTCAATGTTCCAGGCAGATTAGACTAGTCCACTCCCAATTCTCATTTTTCCTTACGTTAATGTCTGGAATGGGCTCAGTCCCTTTGCTACATTCTTCTTATTTTATATTTATTTGTATACATGTGATTCATACCTGTGTCCCCATTCCACCCCCATCCCCTAGCAAGGTAATCTCTTTGAAAGCACGGTGTCATATTTTTGTATCTCTAGCAACTAGCAAGTACCCCGTGTGTATTACACACTTAATGCATATTTATTAAAATGAATTGGCATCTCTCAGGTTGGAAACACTACACTTTTTTGTAGAGTAAATCAAGGCACAGAAAGACAAAGCAATCTGTTTACTGTCAAATATGTAGAAACAGAGGCCAAGTTATAAAGGAAATTTAAGAATCATTGATGGGGCCAGAGAATATTGAAGATCGAAAGGACCTTAGTGATTATCTACCTAAAACCTTTTAGTTTGTAGGTGTGGAAATCAAGTCACAGATTATAGTGCCTAAGTTGGAATTAAAACTTAAGCCTTCTGACTCCCAATTCAGTGTTTCTAACACCTTTATTATACTGTAATATCTTACAGTCAAGTCAGAACATTTTAGTAACAGATGAGTCTCTATGACTTCAATAGAAGATAGGTCATTGAGCCAGTCCTTAAGAGCATGTGCAAGACCCTCTGATTCAACCAACCTCCTGAACATGGGAGACGCCAGGGAACTCTTCTTCCAGAAGAGTAATAAGGCTGTGTAATGGTAGATGCCTTGGAGAGATTTAGAGTACATGCAGACATTCTGTAACTGGTTCAGGTCTGCTATCCATATGATGAGGATAAGCCTCTGACTGGCTGAGGCTGTATGGCTGGAAGTATAGTCAGCAGACATTAACCAACCAGAACTGCGGCCCCTCCTCTTCAGCTGATTGCTTCCTGCTATTGGTATGCTACAGAAAGACAATGTTATGAAAGAAATACAAAGCCAACACGTAGCCTATGAATATGGGCCTCAGTTTTTTGCCTCACTGTTGTTTCATTTTAGGTGAAACTGGGGCTATGACTTTGTGAGTTTCAAGGGGTCAGGTGAGGCAACTCATGTCAAGGAGGGTCAAATCCATGCTGGGTTTTGCAGCCAGCCTCTACTCTACAAGGAGTGACTTCCAGGAGCAAACTGGAGGTGAGATGAGGACTCATCTGGTAGAGCTCCATCTGGAGACCCATTCTCTCCAGAGAACAAGATAGTACAGGGTAAAGTGTGCCCTTGGCGTGTTGGGAGGAGAATGTACTTTTGTGCTTTCTAGATCTTCAATGGCTTTGAAGCAAGTATCCCTTTGAAAAAGCTAACTGATATTAGTTAAATGGAACTCAGACACTGGTTACTGGTTGCTAACAGTAGTAGGGGGTTCAGATTGAAATGGGAATTTCAATCCAGCGATGTTGAGGTTTAGAGGTTTATGGGTGCTGGGACCCCAAAATCATAAAACGTGGGTCCTACCCAACTGAATTTGACCCAAGCTTGCTTTCAGCCAAAGACAAGGTTTATTTAAGATCTGCCATATTGGCCAGATTCTTAAGGAATCTAAGCATTTGTATTGCTAATACAAGCAGGCCAGATCTTAAGAATCTGAGCACCTTAATGGAGACCAGAAGGACCTTATGTATAGAAAGACTGTGGGAGGGATCTAGGAGTGGACAAGTAGTCTTGGGTGCCTGGAGAAGGGGTCTAAGGATGATCCAATAAGCTAGGATGACTGTGAGGTAACAGAAAGCCAGGCACCTGGACCACATGGCCAAGGGAGAATGGAGCCCAGATAGGATTAAGGGTGGGAAGTGGCCTGGGCCATAGGGAGGTAAGACAATGGAGGGCTCGGCTAGGTTAAGGGTAACCAAGAATGGGGAGATTGGGTGAAGGTGATAATGAAAGGCCAGTTGATAGGATTATAGCCTCAGGCAAATGCCAGAGATTTGACCACGTGGGAAAGTCCAGGGCTTTTGCTTTTTGGGGTGGACATGGTCTTTTCCTTTTAGGGGTTCAGACCTAGTCCCCATTGTTGGCATTAGAGACAGACAATCCAATTCCTGAGAAGTATGCCTAGAGCCCTAAGGGGAAAAATGTAGTAGGCTTTGCTCTCTCACTGTATCAATTTTTCCAATCAGATTTTATGAATCCAAATAAGGAGTTCAAACCAAGTAGCTCTGGGGTTTAATGCTAATTCCAGCCATAAATTTGTGGCTTATGCTTCATTGTTGGCCTCATGCCATAAAACGGTTTACAGAGCTCTGTCCATAAATCCAAATTTACGTTCCAAGAGAGGAAGCAAGATTAACTCAGAAGTTGATATTCATTCTACTTTATTAACAAACAAGACAGTAAAGGCAAAATATTACTTTATAGCCAAAGAACACACACATACTTCCACATAACGCAACTTTGAGGCAAACTTGAAACATAAAACATCAGACACTAAACTGACAAATTGAACACATTCCCCAATCCTTAATTTCAAAGTTTTTCTAAAACACAGTATGTTAACATTTTCTATTAACACAGTTAATAACCACCTCAAGTTAACTGTTACCCATTTCTAGAGATCTTACTGTAGTTCTCCTACTTCAATCTCGGAAATTCTGAAGTAGATGGCCTAATAAGAGAACACACTATCAGATTTTTCAAAGTGACTTCATTCGTTTGGTCCAGGAAAGGTTATTACAATCTCTATATTCAGGTAGGTAACATGATCTGTAAGTCCTTGCCTATAGCTGATTCCATGAAAATGTCTGGATTGGCACTTATTTTTTGACTAATTTAAGCTGTAGTTTAAGACAACTGTACTGACTAGAATGGATTGGCTAAGAACAAGAGGGAATAAGGTTCCTCTTGTTTTTTCAGAGGAGGAAACTGAGGCCCAGGGAGGGCAAGTGACTGTTCCAAAGTCACGGAGCTGATCAGTCTTCTGAATCTTGGTCAAGGCTATCTCCACCCTGTCATACCACAGCTGCCTACTGATGAAGCAGTTAAAACCTGGGAGTCAGTTGTATTAACACCCCTAGGCCATTATTAAATCTGACCCTCATGCCCTATAAAGCAGTGGTTCTCCACTGAAGAGCTAGGAGTGACTGTGATTGACTAGGTTACAGCAATCCCATCTACCCAGGGAATACAGCAGAAAACCTGAAAGCAGCCAGCCAAGGGTTCAGAGCTACCAGCTATACACAACTATCCCAAAGGCTGCTTTTTACTTAGAAGAGTCTTCCAGGCTTCCTGCTACCTTAGAGCAGTACTCTTTAAGAAGGTGGGGATTTAATAAATCAAATCTACCTAGCTTCCTTTGGCAACCAATAGTTCTTCTCAGTTTACAAGGCGTGGTAGACTGAGAAAGAAGGGCAAAGCTGGCCCTGACAAATGACAATAATAGTGAAGGAGGATCCAGGAGAGGCTGAAGAATCACATCACGGAACAGCCACTGGACGGGACATGTGGCTTCTAAGGGCATTGAGCAGATGTACTATGAATGGTTATAAAAGGAACCCTGAGAAATCAAGGAAAATCTAAATTTTTGTTTAATGAGAATATGAAAGTGTTTCATTATTCACTTGACAGAGAGCTCGATAAAAGTTAAATTGTTTAAAGTTTTGGCACCTGAAGGGTTTAGCTTCAGTTATCTGGAAAACTTACTTAAGTGAAACATACTGGTCCCTGGACTTATGTTGGACAAATTATTTTACATAGATACTCACTACATTGCCATGAGTGACTTTTCAAGATCTTCTAAATTACTTTCTACAATTATTATCTGGATGGCTTCTTCTCTCCCCTCCTCCCACCTCACATTACTATTAACAAGATATCCCTTCTGTATGTTTAGAAATGCTGCCTAGGATTTAAGAAAATTTTCAAAAATGTGACAGCAAAATGGCATCATGAGGAAGAAATGTGTACTATTGGACTTCTAGAATAAAGGATATTTATAATCCACTTGATTTCCTGTCTTTAAAGTAAAATGAATTTAAAAGGTCACATAATTTTCACTGATTCCTATTTTCTTTTGATGAATGATTTATAAGATTATATTTGATATCCTTCAGAATTATTTTTGAAAATACATAGTAATCTGAAATCTAAAAATGTTACCATATATGAGTACAATTTGAATCTTTAGCAACATTATTTCATCAAAATATTTGGTTTGATAACCATCTAATCATAATGTAGAAGAAAGTGGTGCTATGAAAACAGAAGTAGCATTAAAGTTTAACCTCTGGTCTAAGTGAAAAATGGCTGCAATAGGAAAAAAAAAAGAAGTTCCTGATGCCCCTCCCCCCAGTTTCAATTCTAACCCCAAACCCACATTTCAGGTTTTCTTTGACAATGATTAAACTGATTCTCTCGAATTTCATGCAGTACTGGGGGGCATACTGGTTTTATCTGTAAGAATATACTAATTATAAGCCTTTAGAAAAATGCTTGGTTTGGACTAATGTAAGCTTCTACTCATAGACTTTATCCTAACCAACTTTAAACTGTATACCTCAATATACCTTAAACACTTTAAACTGTATACCTCAGTAAATACATTCTTCTCAGGTTTTGAGTACATCTCTAGCAGCAAAGGAAAACAAATACACACACACACACACATACACACACATACACACATCTAGCAGCAAAGGAACACACACACACACACACACACACACACAGCAACAGAGAAGACCAGATAATAAGACAATTTGTGGAAACTGAAAATGGAATGGCATTCCCCACAGCAGATGTATATGAGATGTACACAAACCTTAATCCAATGTTTTTATTTCTAGTATACCACATTAAAATGATTAAGAAAATAATTTTTTAATGATTAAGAAAGGAGGCCTGCTCATTGCAGGATACACTGTGAACAGTGGGCTCTAGAAACCTCCCCATTCCCAAAGAAGGAAGGAGTGGTTTAGTCTGCACTGCCACTTGGCCCTCAGGCCAGCCTCCCTGCTGTGATGATCATTTCATAGGATTGATCCTTAACTTATGGAGCCACTGCAGACAGAAGCTTAAAAAGAAATTTATTAATGAAATCATAAGGTGCTCTTGTTTTTTAAAGGAGAAAAATCAGAATATAGAAGTAAGTGATTGTTTCTTATGAGCATCTGATCTTTCAAAGCTTTCCCTTGAGATTTTCAACTTCCTGAAATTCAAAATCTGACACTATGGTTTTATTCTATCAATGAATACAAGTTAATCGGCACATACAAGTGATGGGACAGACCCTGCTCCTACTGAAACTGACTGAGTGCAATTTTGGGGGAGATGACTTTAACACTGACAGGGGAAAAAACTGGCTTGTAAAATCCAGTGCACAAAAATAGGGTCCAATGTTACCACATTTAATTTTTCCAGGTTTTCCTTTTGATGATACTGGGGAAGGAAGAAGCAGAAAGCATGAAAATGAAATTTTAGAATCTATCGTGCCAAGCTCTTGCATTTGCAAATAATCATACAGAGGGCAATTATGGAAGAGGACACTCCGAGAGCCATCAGCAGGCCTGAAACCGATGGTAAGTTCCTCTCCCAGAAGGTGGTGGTGATTGCCAGGGCTGGAATTTCCTGGATAAAGGAACACAAAAGTACATCTGTCAGGCTGTCTCAAGAAGAGGTTGAGCTGGGCTTGTATATCCAAGAAAGAGCAGGCACTAAAATATTTTATGGTAGACATATAATTAACCCAGAGGATCACAGGGAAATTAAGTATGGCTAAAGATATGACAAAAAATTGAAGAAGGAAGGGGGGGGAGAGAGAGAGAGAGAGACAGAGACAGAGAGACAGAGAGAGAGACAGAGAGAATGAAAGAAGGAAAGAAAGAAAGAAAGAAAAAAACCAACAAATTTACCTTTGACTCTGGTTCTGGTACCCAAATTTCCTTTTTTGCCACCTTCCCCAAGGCATTCAACACCTGAAAAGAAATACGATTAAGTATTATTGAATTCATTCATTCATTTATTCAATATAAGTGCCTCCTATATGTAAGAGACTTTTCTAGGGGCTAGTGTTACAAAGATAAGCCAAGACAATCCCTACCCTCAGGGGACTGATGATTTAATCTGCAGGAGGCAAGGACAGGGCACAATACATACAAAAATAATTCTGATACAAGATAGAACGTGATGGGGCAAAAGAGAAATATAAAAATTATAGTAAAATCGCCCGAGTTTTCCCAAATTCCCCTCCAAACAACTTCAAAATAATGTCTCAAGATGGATTCTGGAGCAGCAGAACCAACAAAAGGACAGGTTGAAACAATTTTCCAGCCCACGACGACTTAGAAGGTTGGCAGGAAAGGTCTGTCTCGCTGAGATAGAAGAATGTAGTCCAGCAAACACCACACCCAACAAGCCAGCAGCAAGGACCTGAGCCTTGGAGCAAACCAGCAGTGAGGCCTCCAGACTCGAGCCAGCACGACCTAAGCCTGGCACAAGCAGCTGTGAGACCCAGGCTATGGCACAGGGCAGTCAGTAGAAGCCACATCTAGCACAAGCCAGCAGCAGGCCTTGGGGGCAACTAAGCCTGAGGCAGCAACTTCCAGAGCTCTCACCCACAGACAGAAAGGGGGTCAGACAACTGATCAGAAGGCGATTATAAGGGACCCTTTGCTGGAGGTGTGTACAGGATTCTGTCACAATGCCTATCCTCGGTTCCAGGTCACAGTCCAAGGGAGAAGAAAAGCACTAAAATCCTAGAGATCCTGGCATCAGGGAAGCAGGGACCCTGTTCACAGTTCTGGGGCAAAAACAGTACTTGTGATTGCTCACAGACCAGGGTACAGGCCAGGAGAGCAGCAATCACACCTCTCCTTAGACCATAACACCTTGGAAGAACTGAAAACTTACAGACCCCCAGAATTAGCTCTGAAAACAACAGAACAAAAAACCTGAAATCTGGGAAAGTGTCCCCTCTACCTTAGGAGCAGAGACCAACTTTAATATAAAGTTGAAATTCAAGAAATGGGCTGGAAAAATAAGCAATCGACAATAATAATAATAACAAAGAAT
This sequence comes from Vombatus ursinus, assembly GCF_900497805.2. Classification (NCBI taxonomy): domain Eukaryota; kingdom Metazoa; phylum Chordata; class Mammalia; order Diprotodontia; family Vombatidae; genus Vombatus; species Vombatus ursinus. Next base: position 9,591,988 of record NW_020954587.1, on the reverse strand, counting down.
ACAGAAATTTAACATAGAACAAAAAACATAGAAAATTATTATGGTGACAGGGAAGATCAAAACACAAACTTAGAAAAGGACAACAATGTCAAAATGGCTATATGCAAAGACTCAAAGAAAAATGTAAATTGGTCTCAGACCCAAAAAGAGCTCCTAGAAAAGCTCAAAAAGGATTTTTCTTTAAATCAAATAAGGGAAGTAGAGGAAAAATTGGGGGAAAACATGAGAGTGATGCAAGAAAAAAATAACACATTAGAAAACAGAAGTGACCAAATGGTAAAAGAGAGATGAAAATCTACCGAAGAGAAGAACTCCTTAAACAGCAGAATTGGCCAAATGGAAAAGGATGTACAAAAATTCACTGAAGAAAATAACTTCTTAAAAAGTAGAACTGGACAAATGGAAAAAGAGGTACAAAAGCTCACTGAAGAAAATAATTCCTTAAAATTAGATTTGGGCAAGTGGAAACTACTAACTCCATGAGACATAAAGAAGCAATAAAACAAAATCAAAAGAATGAAAAAAATAGAAGAAAATGTGAAATATCTCATTGGAAAAACTGAACTGGAAAAGAGATCGACAGATAATTTTAAAATGAATGGACTACCTGAAAGCTATGATCAAAAAAAAAAAGAGGCCAGAAATCATATTTCAAGAAACTGTTAAGGAAAATTGTCCCTTTATTCTAGAACCAGAGAGTAAAATAGAAAGTGAAAGAATCCACCAATCACCTCTTAAAAGAAATCCCAAAATGAAAATTTCCAGGAACGTTATAGCCAAATTCCTAATCTCCCAGGAGGAGAAAATACTGCAAATAGCCAAAAATAAACAACTTTTTTATCATGGCCACAGTCAGGCAACACAAGATTTAGCAGCTTCTACATTAAAAAATCAGAAGGCTTAGAATATGATATTTCAGAGGGCAGAGGATTACAACCAAGAATCACCTACTTACCCAGCAAAACTAAATATAATCCTTCAGGGAAAAAAGTTAACATTTAACAAAATAAAAGACTTTCAAGGATTCCTGATGAAAAGATTAGAGCTAAATAGAAAATATGATATTCAAATATAAGACTTAAGAAAAGTATAAAAAGGTAAACAGGAAAGACAGATCATGAGGGTGTTCAATAAGATTAAAATGTTTATATTCCTATGTGGGAAAATTGGAACATTAATGCATTGTTAGTGGAGTTGTGAATTGTTAATTATGCCCAGAGACTATAAAGCTGTGCATACTCTTAGACCCAATAAGATTTAAAAAAAGGGGAAAAGGATATGTGTGTGTGTTTGTGTGTGTATACACACACACAAACACACACACACACACACACACACACACACACTTGATTTGGTGTCAAAGAATTGAAAATTGATGAGATGCCCTTCAATCACAGAATGGCTGAAGAAGGTGTGGTATATGATTGTGATGGAATACTACTGTATTATAAGAAATGATGAGCAGAAGGCTTCCAGAAAAACCTGGAAAAATTTAAATGACCTGATGCAAAGTAAAGTGAGCAGAACCAGGAGCACACTGTACGCATACTTTTTTACTTTATTTTTTTTTTTTGGTCTATGTTTTCTTTTACAACATGGCTACTACAGAAATATGTTTTGTATGACTGAATTAACCTATACCAAATTGCTTACTTTCTCAAGGAGCAGGGGAAGGGGAGAAAGGGAAAGACAGAATTTGGAAATCAAAAAATTTTTAAACGAATGTTAAAAATTATTTTTACGTGTAAGTGGAAAAAAATATAAAAAAAATTGACTGCCATGAAGATCAATCTTCTGGTGATGAACCTCTTTTAATTAAATTGAACCTTGGATTTCTAGCTTGTAAGGACTTTTCAGAGTATCTTTCTCCAGCATATAGCTCTCAAAAACCCAGGATTGTCTCCACATACCACATATGAAGTAGAAGCATATGTCATGTTAATTAATATAAATCAGATAAGTAACTATAGTAAACAAAGCAACATCTTATTAATATACCATCATACATACTGACATTGAATTGTAACCATATATTAATAGTCTACTTTGTTTAGCCATTCTTCTACATCTGAACATCTAGGATGATTCTTATTTTATGTTTTATATATAGCAGAAGTTCTTATGCATGAATTTGTTTTTTTTTTAAAAAGAGTTGATACCAATTTTGATATCACTTGTTTCTTTTTGAATTCTATATATTTATTTTATGCATTTAAAAATATTCTGAGAACAAAAACATTACATACCATCAGTTCTTAATGTGTGTGTGTGCATATGTGTATGATAAACCTCTTTGGTACTCTCAAATTTTCTATTGCAGATGTTCTAAAAATTTTACTTCTTTCTCAAATCAATATCTACATTTTAAATCCACTGTTTCTTTAAGTAGGTAAATTTTATTTGCTACTTTATTGGAAAGGTTGAGGCCATGGAACATAAAGCTTCCTCTCTCAATTACTTCCTTCACAACTAAAACTTTTTTGTTTTGTAACCCATTTTACCCTTCCATCTAGGTTCTTGAGCAGAGGGGTTCTTCTTTCTTTCCAAAGATAATTCATCCCACCCAAGCCCTTTCCTTACTCATAAAACACATATGTAACGTGGTATGGTGAAAAATAGAAATGAGGACCTGAGTCTGAATCCTGTTTCTTTGATTTAACCATTTCTGCAACTTTGGGCTAGTGACAAACTCTCTGTGACTCAGTTTCCTCATTTGGAAAATAGAAATAATATTTATGCAACCTGCTGCAACAGACTGTTGTAAGGAAATAATATTATAAATGAACAAGTTCTATAGAAACATAAACTAACATTAGAATTATTTATAGTGTATTATTCCACTTTCTCCTATACATACCTCTCTAGCTGCTCTTTCTCCAGCTTCCACTGCTCCTTCCATGTACCCACTCCAATAGGTTGCTGTCTCTGTCCCAGCAAAATAAATCTTGTCAACTGGCTGGCGGATAACCCTTCAAAGTGAATATGAGAAGTCAAAAGGAGTTCTCTGGGAAGATGACAAGAGCCAAATAACGCATTCACAATACGGATGGAAGGACATGCTCAATTATTTAAAAAACAAACCAAACAACTTCCCTGGTTTTCAGTTAGAGATGAAAGCACCGAGTCATACAAAAATCAAATTATTAGGCAGTTGGAGACAAACCTTACTCCATGCATTGTCAGGAATGCATTATATGAATCTTAAAAAGGAATTTATTTATTTTCGACAAGCATCATTATTTTAGTGAAATAAATTTCCTGTTAACTCTCTCACTCCTTAGGTTAATCACAGATGTTTTGTGTCAATAATGAACAGCTGATAACAATCATGCTGGGTTTCCCCCCCTTTTTAAGGTGATAAGCTCTATAAAATGCCTTATTGCCTGCAAGGTTTGGGGTGAGGAGGGGAAGAGCAATAAAGGATATTGGGGGCAGTACAAGAACCCCAGAGGTGGGAGAGGGAAGACAAGGTGACAGTTCTGGCAAAGGAAATGCCTGCTGGTGTTGTGTCAAGTTAAAGACTATCTCATAGTAGCTCAAGGCAAAGGGAATATTTTACATATGAAAAGGTTTCTTGGCAAAGAGAATAAGAAAGAAGGATGGGCAAAGTAGAAACCTAACTGCTTTCTTCTCTTTTCCTAGGGCTCTCTGCTTTCCTACTTTCCAATCTAGTATTCCTTGGCTTCAGCTGTTATCTGGTCTAGTCCCTTTGCTGGCTGGCTGCCCTCCCTGAAGATAAAATATTTTGTTATCTTGAGTTATTCTACTGTTGTCTAAGTCCTGTTAATAATAGCTATTTCACTGTATTTGATTTTATTTTTTATGAAAAAAATCTTGTTTCATCTTCAAATACCATGGCCTCCCTTCAGTTAGTTACCTACTTCCCAATAAAAACCAAGCAAACTATTATTTGACTGTATCGTGACTATTTTTACAAAACCAGACAGTAACTGATACCCAGGCTCCTACAGAGTGATTCACTAAAAACTGTAAGTTCTTTGATTACTTTTCTACTTTCATTTGTCTTTTATTCATCTTCTCAGCCCTTAACCCTATCGCTTTTCTAAAAGAAAAGTAGTTTACTTGTACCTTCCATACTGAGTCATGGTCCCTGGCGGGAAGTAGGCCGTGTAGCAGCCTCCAGAGTACTGATCTTCACACCAGTTCTTCTCCTCATAATGCACTGGCTACAAGATTCACAGGAAATGATACAAAGAGAAAACAAAGCTGAAATGCTGAAATGAAGGAAAACAAAGAATCTATTCCCAATAGTGAGAATAACAAAACCCATCACAATACTCTGTAGCATCCAAAGATAAGGGTCTGGACCTAAATGTTCAAGTTTCATCCACACTGTGGCCTTAATGGATAGAAGGATGATATTAATAGAGCTATGGACTCAGTGCCAGAAGACCTGGGTTTATATATGCATGCCAATCAATTTAATTTTATAGGTATTTCTGAGGCTCTGTATGTATTAGGAATGACTAGAATACTGTCTGGAAGGACATACTTTATTCTAAAGGGATAACATAGTTTTGTAAAAGCATGTGTATGTGGGAGGGGGGCAAGGATTTGAATTAGAGTATAGGATTAAGAAGATTTCTTGATGTGAGGAAATCAGAGAAAGGAAACTTTTTTGGGGTGGGGTGGAACATTTGAGTCAACAGACTTAACAGTGTCATTGTAATATACACCACAAAAAATCTAGGGAGTAGGACTGAACAGCTTAGGAGTTCCAGAAACAAATCAAAGTACTGACAACAGAGAAACATGATTATAGTAGTGAGAGGGGATTTTAATATCTGGCCATCTCTCTGCCAAAAGCAGAAAAGCTAAAGACTTTTTGGCTTGCCTCAATGATAATTTCATCTTTCAAAAGACAACGGAAACAATAAAGGATATTGCTATTCTGGATCTGCTTTTCACTATTAAAGGATGAACTTATTGCTGGGGTAGTCATGAATGGATTCTTGGAGGGGAGTGACCATTCCGTATTTAAATTTGTTATAGACGAAAGTAAGGGATAATCTGATATATCTTTTAGATTGATAGAGAGCAGATTTCATAAGGATTTAAAGAAAGAGTGGTAGAGGTAAGATTCTGTAACCTAAAATTCCATAGGAGAAATCATGACAAGAGGGCTGGGGAGCTCTGAAGAATTAAATTCCAAAGATAAAAGAAGAATCAGTATAAGAATGTCTATAAAGGGAAGATGTTTAAAGAGAACTAAGTAAATGTTCAGGGAATGAATCAACCAATTTTTAAAAGATCCACAGAAGATAGAAACAAGGGCAGGAAGCAAAATAGCTAACCATTTAATCTGGGTTGGCAAAGTATATTACCCATATTATCTTGTTTGATCTTCACAACTCTGAGATAGGGGGCATTGTAATCATCTCAATTTTAGAGATGAGGAAACCAAGACTGAGAGGGTTTAATTACCTGCCCAGAGTCAGCACCTAGTAAGTGCATGAGGTAGGATTCAAACAGGCACGATGAACAGGAGAAATATAGCTCAGAAAGAGCTAATAACAAAAATTTATTTTAAGAAAGCTATACTGGAAAAAAAGAAGATGTAAGGGCAATGGCTTGAGAGGAATGCAATGATGATAACTGACAATGGAAAGACAACATAGCTGATTCATTTTTGTTTTGTTTTGTTTTCTCTGCTAAGGATAATGATCTTTAAAACATAAAAGACAAAAACTTGCTAATAAAAACTGAAAACCAAGATAAATAAGGAGATAATAAGGAGGTCTGGATGACTTATATTCTGCAGTGAACTGGAAGATATAATTGCTGGATCATGGTCAATGATCTTGGCAATATTATGCAGAACAGGAGAGGTGATGAAGAACTGGGGAAAGATAAATGTTTTCCTATTCTTCAGAAAAAGAGAAATAAGTAAATTCTTCAACCTATATGGCAGTGAGCTTGATTTTGATTGCTGGCAAAATTCTAAAGTGATGGGGAGTGAATATCTGGAAAATAAAGTTAATGATAAAAGGCTTCATCAAGAACAGGTCATGCAATTCTAAGGGACTCATGATAAAAAATGCTACCCAACTCCAGAAAAGAAACTAATAGCAGTCTGAATGCAGACTAATGCATACTATTTTTCACAGGTTTTTTCTTTGGTGTGTGTTTTCTTTTACAACATAACTAAGATGGAAATATGTTTTGCATGACTGCATATGTATAACCTATATCAAACTGCTTGACATCTCAGGGAGGGGTGACAGAAGGAACAGGATTTAGAACTCAAAATTTTAAAAAAATGAATGTAAAAATTGTTTTTACATGTGATCGGGAAAAAATAATTTTTTTTTTTAAAAAAAGAACAGGTCATGATAGATTAACCTCATTTTTTTGTGACAGAAGATTATTAGAGAATTCTACAGATAAAGATTATCTAAATTTCAGCAAAGCATATGACAAAATCTCTCATGCTATTCTCCTCATTGCCCTCTGTGTGATATTAATATTAAATTTTGCAAAAATTATGTCCCACATTTTGAAACCAAATAACAACACTAGTAGAAGACAGGTATGAAAAAGGCAAGCCTGTGTTTCTGGTTGACAAAGGTACTCTGAAATATCTTGAAAGCAATCTATCCTGCTCCTCTCTTCCTTTTCCATTTTGCACCTAATTCATAATCCATTCTTACTGTCTGTTCCATATATACATATTGATGGACAAGCTCTATGGATTGTCCATTCAAATGCACATAATAATCTAAGTAAATCAAGTCAAGCAGCATTAATTAAGCACTTATAGGCCTGGCACTGTGCCAAGAAGTGGTTACAAAGAAAGGCAAAAGCAGTCCTGCCTTCAAGCAGCTCACTTCAAATGTGGTAGATCAATTTGCAAACAACTACAGACAATCTAGATGTATATGTCACATAATTTGTAGGGAAGGTATTATCGGCATCAAGGGGCACCAGGATTTCTTGCAGAAGGTAGGATTTTAGTTGAGACTTGAAGGAAGCCAGAAGAGTGAGTAGGTGAGAAAATTCCAGGCATAGGAGACCAGCAGTAAAAATGCAGAGTTAGGAGATGAATGTCTTGTGGGAGGATAGTATGGAGGTCAGAGTCACTGGATTGAATTCTGTAAAGTGGAGCAAGGTGTTAAGAAGACTGAAAACGCAGGAAGAGACAAGGTTATCAAGAACTTTAAAATCCTAACGAAAGATTGTATATTTGATCCTGGAGGGAGAGGGAGCCACTGGAGTTTACTGCATATGGGGGTGACATGGTCAGGTCCAATTTGACATCTGGGGGAGGATGGACTGGAGTAGGGAGAGACTAGAGGCAGGGAGACCAGCCAGAAGCGTACGGCAACAGTCCAGGGATGAGGTGACGAGGGGCTGCGCTGGGGGGTGGCACAGGACAATGGAGAGCATATATGAGAGATGTTATAAAGGAAGAATCAAGAAGACTTGACAACAGACTAGACACAGGGGTGACAGAGTGGGAAGAGTTGAAAATAGCGCCTGGATTGTGAGTCTGGATAACCGGGAAAATGACGGTGCCCTTTCCATTAACAAGGAAGTTAGGAAGATGGGAAGGTTTGAGGGAAGAAATAAGGAAGAAAGATAGAGTTCAGTCTAATATAATGAGTTTAAGATATCTACAGGAAATGCAGTTCATATCTGACAAGCAGTTGGAAAGGTGAAACTGGAGGTCAGGGGCAAGATTAGGGCCAGATAAACAGACCTGAGGATCATCTGCATGGAGATAACTGAATCCATGGGAGCTAATGAGAGCACCCAATGAAATAGTATAGAGGGAGAAGAGAGGAAGGCCCAGGACAGAATCCTGAGGAATGGTCAGTGATTAGTAGGATTGACCTGGATGAAGATCCAGCAAAGGAGACTTTGAAACTGGACTAAAGGAATAGTCTGACAGGTAAGAGGAGAACCAGGAGAGAGCTATGTCTCAAAAACCTAAAAAGAAGAAAATATCAAGAAGAGGGTGAATGATGGTGTTAAAGACTGCAGAAAAGTTAAAAGAAGGGATTAAGCATTTATATGGTGCCAACTAGGTGCCAGACACTATGTGCTAAGTGGATTTTACAGGCATTTGATCCTCACAACCCTGAAAAGTTATTATTATTCCATTTTACAGCTGAGGAAACTCAGGCAAACAGAGATTAAGTAACTTGCTCAGGGTCATACAGATTAGTAAGAGTCTGAGGTCGGATTTGAATTTAGTTCTTCCTGACTCCAGGCCCAGGGTTCTAACCACGGCACCATCTAACTGCCTCTATAGGATGAAAAGGATGAAAACAGAAAAGTCCATTAAATACAGATTGGATTACACAGCCACTAAAATCTCTTCCAACTCTGAGACCATGTGACTTTGAGAGAGGGGCTTTACTTTTGCAAGTTGCACTTCTCCATCTGTAAAATGATGCTGATGTTCGGAGTATTTTTGTGGGAAAATTGCTTTGCAAATCTCTTTATAAATATGAGTTATTATTATTAATGCTGAGCATAATGGTGGGAAGAAAGAAATGTGAGATAAGTAGAGAAATCTGAGAAAGACTGACTTTGGAAAAGATTTACTAAGCTTGAGGACCTGCTGGGGATGATCCTCATTGAATGAAGGCAGTTATGGTTAAAAATGCTTGCTGAAGGGGGTGGAGCCAAGATGGCAGAGGGAAAGCAGTGACTTGCTAGAACTTTCCCCCAAACCCCTCCAAATACCTACAAAAAATGGCTCTAAACAAATTCTAAAGCAGCAGAACCCACAAAAAAAACAGAGTAAAACAAATTTCCAGCCCAAGACAACCTGGATGGCTGATTGGAAAGGTATATCGTGCCAAGCTGGGAGAGGAGTGCAGTTCAGCATGGGTGTGCAGGCCATAGAGGACTGAATCGTGGGCAGCTGTGGCGGTTTCCAGACTTCTCAACCCACGAATGCCAAAGACAACTTAGGTCAGTGGGAAAAGTCTGTTACTGCGGTGAGAGAAGAAGCTAGATCTCAGCCACCCCGAGGGCAGCGGCTGGCTTCTGAGGTTATGGCCCACAGACTGAGGGGGAATCAAGTGGCTGATCAGAGGAGGATTGCAGGGAGCTCTTTGCCATTGCTGAGGCAGCAATCTCTTGATTTGCCCGTGCTTGGATTTGGGTCACATTTCTGAGGGGCGGTACTGGGGCGAGGAGGAGCGCTGGTGTGGTGGAGCTCGTTGTGGCTGTGGAGAGGAAACACCTCGCCCCTTATCATAGCACCTTGGAAGAACTGACACTTTTCAGGTCCCTAGAAGTATCTCTGAAAACAGCTGTACAAACCCCCAAAGCTTGGGACAGTACATTCTCCACATTGGAAACAGACTCTTACCTTAACAAAGAGTTTAAAACTCAAGTAATTGGTTGGGATCATGAGCAAGCAGTGCAAAAAGAGTCAGACTATATTATCTCACTTTGGTGACAAAGAAGATCAAAACATACAATGAGAAGAAGAAAACAAAGTCAAAGCTCCTTCATCTAAAACTTCCAAGAAAAATATGAATCAGTCCCAGGCCTTGGAAGAGCTCAAAAGGGATTTTGAGAAGCAAGTAAGAGAAGTACAGGAAAAACTGGGAAGAGAAATGAGAGTGATGCAAGAAAATCATGAAAAAGCAAGTTAACAGCTTGCTAAAGAAGACCCCAAAAAATACTTAAGAAAATAACACCTTAAAAAATAGCCTAACCCAAATGGCAAAAGAGGTCCAAAAAGCCAATGAGGAGAAGAATGCCCTAAAAACCAAAATTGGCCAAATGGAAAAGGAAGTCCAAAAGATTACTGAAGAAAATACTTCCTTAAAAATTAGAACAGAGCAATTGGAAGCTAGTGACTTTAAGAGAAACCAAGACACTATAAAACAAATCCAAAAGAATGAAAAATTAGAAAACAATGTGAAATATCTCATTGGAAAAACAACTGACCTGGAAAATAGATCCAGGAAAGATCTTTTAAAAATTATTGGACTATCCGAAAGCCCTGATCAAAAAAAGAGCCTAGACATCATCTTTCAAGAAATGATCAAGGAAAACTGTCCTGTTATTTTAGAACCAGAGGGCAAAATAGAAATTGAAAGAATCCACCAATCTCCTCCTGAAAGAGATCCCCAAAGGAAAACTCCTAGGAATATTGCAGCCAAATTCCTGAGTTCCCAGGTCAAGGAGAAAATATTACAAGCAGCCAGAAAGAAACAATTCAAGTATTGTGGAAACACAATCAGGATAACACAAGATTTAGCAGCTTCTATGTTAAGGGACCACAGGGCATGGAATATAATATTCCAGAGGGCAAAGGACAGAGGATTACAGCCAAGAATCACCTACCCAGCAAAACTGAGTATAATTCTTCAGGGGAAAAAATGGTCATTCAGTGAAATAGAGGACTTTCAAGCATTTGTTATGAAAAGACCAGAACTGAATAGTAAATCTGACTTTCCAATACAAGACTCAAGTGGAACGTGAAGAGGTAAACAGGAAAGAGAAATCATAAGAGACTTATTAAGGTTGAACTGTTTACATTCCTGCATGGAAAGATGATATTTGTAACTCATGAAACCTTTGTCAGTATTAGAGTAGTTGGAGGGGAAAAAATTATATGTATGTACATATATACAGATAGATAGATGTATAGATAGATAGATAGACAGATAGATAGAGGGCACAGGGTGAGTTTAAGATGAAGGAGTCTTATATGGAGAATAAAATTAAGGGGTGAGAGAGGATTATACTAGGAGAAGGAAAAAGGGAAAGGTAGAACGGGGTAAATTATCTCACAAAAAAAAACAGAAAAGAAAAGGCTCCTACAGTGAAGGGGAACTGGGGGAAGGTAAGAGGAAACGAGTGAATCTTATTCTCATAGGATCTGACTTAAGGAGGGTATAACATACACACTCAATTGGGTATGGAAATCTGTCTTACCCTACACGAAAATAGGAGGGGAAGGGGACAAGAGAGTAGGGGGAGGATAGAGAGGAGGGCAGATTGGGAAAGAGGGTAATCAGAAGCAAATGCTTCTGAGGAGGGACAGGGTCAAAAGAAAGAATAGAATAAATGGGGGGGGCGGGATAGGATTAAGGGAAATTAATTGAGTTAGTTAAATTAGTTGAGTTAGTTTTTCACAGCATGTCTACTATGGAAGTGTTTTGCATAACTGCATATGTATAGCCTATATTGAGTTGCTTGCCTTTTCAATGAGGGTGGGTGGGGAGGGAGGAAGGGAGAAAATTTGGGACCCAAAGTTTAAAAAACACATGTTTAAAAAAAAGTTTTCACATGCAACTGGGAAATAAGTACAGGAAATGGGGTACAGAAATCTATCCTGCCCTACAGGAAAATAGAAGGGGAAGAGGGGGAGAGATAGCAGGGAAAGCAGACTAGGGGAAGGGGTATTCAGAATGCATGCCATCTTGGGGTGGGGGTGGGGCGAGATGGGGTGAAAATTTGGAATTCAAAATCTTGTGGAAGTAAATGTTGAAAACTAAAACTAAAAAAAAATAAAAATAAAAATGCTTGCTGAAGAAGATAAGAGATGTCCCCTCTGGCTTCTCCAGCACTTACTGAAAGATGTATGTCTTTGGAATGCTGGAAGACATGTCCCCAAAGTAAAGGTTTCTTTTTAGCTTAAGAAATAATTCTTGGGGCAGCTAGGTGGTGCAGTGGATAGAGCTCCAGCCTTGGAGTCAGGAGGACCTGAGTTAAAATCTGAACTCAAACACTTAACACTTAACTAGCTCTGTGACCCTGGGCAAGTCACTTAACCCTTATTGCCTAAGCAAAAACAAAAACAAAAACAAAAAAAAAAGAAAGAATTCTTTTCTCTAGATTCATGTTCTTGTTGGACAGAGGCCATTGGAAATAAAAGCTAATTACTAACTCTAAAGAGAAATTAACCTGTAAGGACAAGATCAAAAGTTTGCATAGCACAACAATGCTTCACACTTGCTGGTAATTGCTGTTGTTGTTTAGTCCTTTTTTCAGTTGTGTCCATGCTTTGTAATCCCATTTAGGGTTTTCTTGGTTTCCCATTTCCTTCTCCAGCTTATTTTACAGATGAGGAAACTGAGGCCAACAGGGTTAAGTGACCTGCCCAGGGTCAGACAGCTACTAACTAAAGCTAGATTTGAACTCAGGAAGATAAATCTTCCTGACTCCAAGCCAAGCACTTTATCCACTGTGTCACCCAGTTGTCCTCAGTTTTAGTTTATCTTCTTAAAGTTCTTCTTGTGATTATCTTTCATGACAAAAGATGCAGCTCATGATCCTGATTGTTGGTCACTGGATGCTAGTGACAAGGACAGATGTCATATTGTCTACCATTCTTCACTTGGAAAACAACTCTGAAAGTCTTTGGTATTTTGATCAAGGATAAATTATAGGAAGAGAGGAGTGTGAATAAAAAAATGCTACCAACCTTCTGTCAGAGGTGATGGAATAAAAATCCAGAAAGATTCATACATTTTTGGGCATGGTCAATATAGAAACTTATTTTACTAGACTACATATATTTGTTGAGAATTTTCTTTCTTTAAAAAAAATGATTAAGGACATTGGAAGGGAGAGAAAATAAAATGCATATAAGAAAACAGTACAAAAAAAACTAAGGACTAAGGGAAAAAACAACTTTCTCCTCTCAGAACCACTAAACTGATCTGCCCTTTGAGATAATAAATGAAGATGCTGAACTTTAATGGAATTAATGGTCAGCTATCAAATTAAACCTTTATTTAATAAAGAATCTTGTGACCTTATGAATCAGATACTATTTGCATTTGAGAATTTGTGTTTTTTTTTAACTTCCTTTAATTGCTAAAGTGAATCTTCAAAACTAAACAGACACCTTTTATATATTTCTCATAAAACTACTGGGAAGTTATCATTTGCATTACACTTTTACCATCTAAATCAACCAGAAGAACATATCTATAATTTAAAGATAACTGCTTACTTGCAAAGCTTCTTGTGAGTGCAATACTTTCGCATAAATTTCACAGATTTTCCTCTTCCTACAAAATGGTAAGAACAAAAAGAAAAACTTTAAGCTCCAATAACTTGTCACAGAACAAAATCAGTAATTTTGATTTGTGTTCTCTAAGTACTCAAGAATCCAAATCTGCATTTAGTGGATAGCTAATTTAATTACAAATAAATTATTGTAATTAAAACTACTTTATGATAATGCCGATTTTTATATTCAATTTGATGACGCCTAGACCTTAAGTATCTTCTTTCTGTAATGCCTACTTGAATAACAATCTGCAAAGCATGACTTAATTTAGAAGTAGAGAGAACCAGGAGAAAAGTTCGGGCATTGATTCTAAATCACTTTTCTGGACAAGGAGTTATAATTCCTACAAGTTTTTGAGGTACTATATATTATAATAAGATTATCTCCCAAAACTCTATACTCTGTCTGAAATAATAAATAGATAAGGCTTAATTAGTATTTGAAAGAGTGCAGAAGAAATACCAGACTCAGGCATACCAATGCTCCAACCCATTGTCTAGGATTCTGTTTCAGATAGCAAGGTACGTACCAAGGAAAAGTTTGTTCAGGGCCATGGCCAATTACTATGATGTCATTTCAAGATGTTAAAGATCATTTTCTCTAGATTCCCTTTAGAAGCCATTATGGATCTATCACAAATTAATTTAATTATTCTTAAGCCTATTTATATTTTCTGCCTAGACTACCTCTAGGGGTCCCAGTTTCCATAATTTTAATAGCTGCTAAATAACAAAGAATAGCTTATTATTTGTCTTATAAATACCACATTAAGATTTTGAAGACTATCACTTACTTTGAGAACCTTAATGTTATATGAAGAAGACCACATACATTCTTAAGGGATTTTGCAGACTTTGATGATATCTCTTCAGCCTTTGTTTGAATAAGTACTACAGATTAGTATCTAAATTCCATACCCACAGTTTAGCTCTAGCTTGGGGTATTGAATGCCAAGTACTGAATCCCTTAATTACCTCAATAACAAAGAATAAATTGCTCTCTTTCTCTGGTTCAGTATGCTATTGCAGTTCCTTGGATTATCTTAGATTCCTGGGTCCTACATCTATTGTGAATTTTTGTTACTCCCCTGGGGTTCAATTTGCATGGTGGGACATCCAGGGCATGTTTGTATGCACCAAAAAAGAATGGGTTCTATGAGTTCCACTGGTTTTGTCTGTTTGGGGCTATGGGAATGTTACAGTAGCATATTATCTCCAACGAAACAAGAGTTGCTCCCATTCCCCAAACTCTGACTCGGCCACAAAGTACCTCAAATACTCTAGTGAGATGTTTCCCTTTCCCTAAGATGGGGACTAAAACAGAAAATATTTATCTTCTGACAAGGGGATGTTTTGGGGAAGACCTCAAGATTCCAATTTCAAAGAATGGTGATACATCCCACTTTCAAATATCTCCAAGTTACAGTAACTTATTAATGATCCATGGATCAATTTACCCAATACTCAGTTCATGTGTTGCTGTTTCTATTCCAAAGGGAAAGAATGTTCAGCTAGGAGCATGATTTAGAATTATGGGATACAAACTTCAAGGTATCTCCAATAGTTTATTATGGAAGATTTAAGGAGGGAAAGAGAGAAAGAGAGAAGGGGGGGAGGTGGGGAGAGAGAGAAAGAGAGAGAGAGAATCCCAGAGAAATGGCATACAACCTTAGGCAGGGATTTGAGATCAAAGGAGAGTCAAAATTTGTTCCTTCAGAGACACCTAGCTGTTTAATGGTTAATTTCACAAGTCAAAAATCATGAAACTACAGTACCAATTCTGCTCCTTCTCTCTGTCTTCTCAAAACGAAGAGAAGGAAGCTCTAACAATAATTACTTCAAACATAAATCACAGCATTTATTATAAAAATGTTCTGAGTATAAAACATTCTCAGTGCTCAGAAAGTCAGAATCGCAGGGCATTCAAGCAAGAAAGGACTTAAGGAAACCCTCTCGAACAATCCCATCATTTTTTCCTTTTTTTAAATAAATGAGAAAAATAAATCACAGAGAGATTAAATGATTTGCCCAACTCAACCGGATAAAAATTTATTATGGGATTATAATTTGAAGACCAATAAGTCAGGTACTAGGGCAGATAAAGAAATTAATAATGTTAAGTCTCCACCTTCATGGAGGTCATATGCTAATAATTTTTAATATGAATATACAAGTAAACTATTATGCTTGGCACATTAGTAAATATTTATTTATTGACTGATGCCTAGGATTGAGGTCAAGACAGGAAAAGAAATTTGTTTGCAGGGGAGAGTGCCTTCAAAAATAATACAAAATATTTTAGACACTGACCAGATGTCCCTGTGCAACTAAACCTTCTTTAGTCAGTGAAGTTTATTTAAAATTTTAAGGGTTATATCGTAGAATCCTAGGCATCTTATGAACATTTGAGAAGTGCAGGCATATTGTGAAAACTTAACCATATGTCTACCACCACCCTTGTGGTGTAAAGTACACTGTTTACTTAATTCTAAGGGAGAGAGAACAAGAATAGCAGATGTCTCCTGAACGTAACATCCCGTTTCCTGTGTGCACAGTCTATTCCCCAATACTAGAGGGTGCCCCTCTTCATCTTTGCCATGGAGAATCCTTGTCATCCTTAGCTCAGCTACCACGTCCTCTGGGAAGCCAGCCCTGATCCCTCATTGGGGTTACACCAGTCTCTTTTCCAAAGGGACCCTGTTCTCTCCACTAAAAAAAAAAAAAGCAATGCTTTTTTGATCACTAAATTTAGAGATATTTCTTAAAAGTGGCAACTACAAAGGTTCACACATGAATCTGGAAAAAATGGAGATTACAGAGTTCTCAATCTTCCCCATCACGCTTCTAGTCTCTCCCCTCTCCAATATATCCTCTACACCATCCAACTCTACTTTGGCTGTCCCCACCATTATCAACACCACTCCCCAGGCAGTTTTAAGAAGCAGCTTATGATACGGAGTCAGAATAGGGCCCACACCCCAGGAACCTGCTAGTCCAACTCCCACCTAAACCGAAATCCCATCTATGTTATCCCCTCTGTGGGGTCTCCAGCCTTTGTTTGAATTCCTCCAGAGAGAACAAACATGGTGCCCCTCCTCCACTCCAGCAGCCCATTCCACTTTTGGTAAGAAGTGTTTCCCTTCATCAATCCTAACTCTGTCTCTTGGGAGTGTCTCCTTATTGCTCTAAGTTTTGCCCTCTGAGGCCCAGCAGTAAGAAGTCTCAGCCGTGCTTCAGGGTACAGCCTTTCAAATGCTTCCCAACAGCTCACTCCACTTCCAAGTATCTTTTTCTGCAGGATACTCAAAAAACCCCAGTTCCTTCAGCCAATATTCATATGGTATAGACCCAAGGCCTTTCTGAATTCTGGCTGCCCTCCCCTAACCAGTCCAACTGCGCAATGGATAGGTATATAAAGGGGAGATAGGAGATCAATGGTGGCTGGGAGGATCAGAAAAAGCTTCCTGTAGAAGGTGGTATTTGAGCTGAGCACTGAAGGAAACAAAGATTCTCTAAGGTGGCAGTGAGGAGGAATTGTATCCCAGGTACAGAGGAAAGTCAAAGACAGAGAGTTTAGAAATGGAGACCCGTTTGTACTGAACAGTTAAAAAGGCCAAATTTACTAAACTGAAGTGTATATGAAGAAGAGTAATGTATAATAAGGTCAGATTGGTAGGCTGGGGCCAGGTTGGGAAACAGAGGCATTTATATCCTAAAGGTAATAGGGAGCTACTGGAGATTTTGATTAGGGGAGTCAGACATGTGCCTCAAGAAATTGTAGGTACACTGATTTCTTTTTCAAAAGTTATTTGCAGCTTGAAGTTTTGTCCTAAGATATTAAAGACATTTTTGTTAGAAAAGAACTAACTTTCTAATTGAAAATATCTGTGGATTTAACTAATTATTAGATACAATTTGGCTTACATTTGCAAAAATCAATTGCAAATGGGTTAATCATCTAGAAACTGCTTAAGTTCAGAGAATCATTTATATTAGAGCCATTTACACCATCATTAACTCTGACTTGATTTAAGTAAAATAAACAACTCACTGTCTAAAAGGGAACTAACTACTCCAGCTTTTCATTGTTTTTCAACCTTATTAAAGCAACCCTCCTGAAGCCTGTACCTGTCGCAAGTATTTTCCAAAGCCTCTTGTAGAACTGTGTTTACCAAGATAATTTAAAATCAAAGTTAATCTAGATACTTTCATTCCTATCAGTTCTCTTCAAAATTATGCTATTATCATTTTGAAATTTTTGATATCAACTTTTTCCTTACTTGGACAAATCTTATCTACACTTTCAAAGTTAATGTACAGCTTTAGATATAAAGGTTATAACTGCTACATGATAATCAGTTGTAAATGAGCAGCTAGTTGGCAAAGTGGATTGAAAGCTGGGCCTGGAGTCAGGAAGACTCATCTTCCTGAGTTCAAATCTGGCCTCAGACACTTGCCAACTGTGTGACCCTGGACAAGTCCTTTAACCCTGTTTTCCTCGGTTTCCTCCTCCATAAAATGAGCTGGAGAAGAAAATGGCAAGTCATTCCAGTATCTTTGCCAAGAAAACCCCAAATAGTTCAAGGGGAGTGGGACACAATTGAAATGAATGAACAACGATGACAACAACAGTCAGTTGTTAATATTTATGACTAGATATCCATAAAGGTTTGAATGCCGATGGGTGTGCTTACTTAAAAAAATACACATTATGTATTTATTTATTTATTTTTATTAGGCAATTGGGGTTAAGTGACTTGGCCAGGGTCACATAGCTAGTAAGTGTTATATGTATCTGAGGCCAGATTTGAACTCAGGTTCTCCTGACTCTAGGGCTGGTGTTCTATCCACTGTGCCACCTAGCTGCCCCCCAAAAATACACATTATTACAAAGCATATTTCTATAGTGCGTAAGTGGTTCCAAAGTACTTTTCTCACAATTCTTTGAGGTAGGTAGTATAAGTATTACTATCGCCATTTTAGAAATGATGAAATTGAGGCTAAGAAGGATGAGATGTTTTTCCCATAACAACTGAATATCTGGAATAGATAAGAATCCAAGTTCTAGTTTAAGTTCCTCTACATTACTCTACCTCTCAACCTTATAGTCTACAGTAGAAGAGGTTTCTATACTAAAAAGAAGTTTCCATTAGATGATTTCTAAGTATTCTCCTCCAAGAAGAGTAAGAGTTAAGTCCCTAATTCATTCATTACTCTTTCCTTGGGAACCTTCCAAACTAGCCCATTTAAAATGAAGCTGACATTTTAATAGATGACATAGACATTTTAATCGCTCAGAGTCACACAACCAGTGTTTGTCAGAGGAAGGACATGCACCTAATTCTTCCTTACTTGGTGCGTACCACAGAACTTCCCACTACTTTAAATTATAGAACAGTTGTTGATCTGTGTGATTAGAGGGAGTTATCTGAATGGGGGTTCCTTATAATATCGAAATCACAGATCTGAACAACAAACAACAAATAATGCCTTGTTTTAATAGATTTTTTTTTTCAAATTTAACTCTTACCGTAGCTCTTTACTAATGGTGGCAAGTTGATGAACCTTCCTGGCAAGGATAAACCTGATGAGAAAAAAAATTGTTTATTTATGTATTTATTTAATTTTTAATTTATGGACTAAAACAAACATTTCTATAACACAGTATAATAAAAAAAGATGATTGTACATGAAACTGCAAATCTTTAATGTACAACTTACTATTCCTTTTAAATATATAATAAAGTTACCATGTAAATTTCTTTTTTTCCCCCTTTTTTCCTCCTTCCCCCACTTCCCTGCCCTAGAGATGGCTACCACTAGACACAAACAGGTATGTGTGTGTATATATGTATACACATAGTTATTCTATACATACTTCTACTTATCAGTTCTTTCTCTGGATGCAGATAGCATCTTTCTTCATACATCCCTTTATAGTTAATTTGCATATTTATAATAGTCAAAATGACTTATTCGCTCAAAGTTGTTCTTAAAACAATACCGCTGTTACTGTACACAGTGTTCTCTTGGTTGTGCTCATTTCACTCTTCATTATTTTGTAGAAGTCTCGGGACACTCAGAAATTAGAACACTATGATGCAAAGCAGGATCATCGGTTCAGAACTGAGAGGGACTCTATGAATAGTCATCAAGTCTGACCCCTTCATTTTAGAGATGAGGAATTTAGGTCTAGAGTCGTTAGTGACTTGTCCAAGGTCAAACCACAATAGTAGACAGCAGAGCCAGAAGTCAACTAAGGAAAAGGCTCTTAGAGCACATGAGGTTTTTGTCTTTGAATTTCCAAACCCAATACTACCCTACGTATCTGCAGTGGCCCTATCAAAGTACCCTTCTAGGTTGAATCTAGGCAAAAACAAGCAAACAAATGAAAAGGGATCCTTGAAGGATCACCTGGCTGATGTAGAAGATGTGGTCCTGATTATATGATAGGCATAAGCAGACCCCTTATACAGAAATACTTTTAGTGTACAGAAAAATGAACCTCTGAAAGCCTGAAAACAAGGGAAATGGTAGAGGCTCCATAGTACTATGAGGAGAGCTATCATTCCCCAGCTTGACTTATATCAGGGTTTCCCTGCCTCCTCAGACTAGAAAGTCCCTAAACTGGAGCTGCTGTATGCCGAGTTATGCTACATACGCTCAGTGCAGGAAGAAGGACAGATATTCCCCACCCCCTCTACTGGGCAACTACTCAAGAATCAGTATCAGTGTAAGATACAGTTATCCTTTTTCTGGAAATTGCACAGAGGTGCAATAACAAGTAGGAAAGATGGGAAAATAATGAGTCCTAATTACCCTGCTTTTAGCTAGAAATCCCTAAGATTGATTACTTTATGTGAAAAGATCCTCTACCCTGATTCTTGAATGATCAAAAGATCCAATCTCAGTGCCTTTACTTCCCCTCCTTTCCCTCTCTTCTTAGTCCTCTGTAGTGTAGCTTTTGACCCTGCCACTCAACTGACGCTGCCCTGTGCACGTGACAGTGATCAATCTCTTTATTGCAAAATAGCCTTTTCTCAATCTTTGTCCTGCTTGACCTCTCTGAAGCCTATGACAATATGGACCATCCTAAACTTCTGAATACTCTCTTCTTGCCAGAATTTTGTGATGCTGTTACCTCCTGGTCCTCCCTTTTGCTTGTCTGATGACTCCTTGATCTCCTTTCTTTGATTTACATTCACGTCAGGCTCACTAATTGTGGGTGCTTCCCAAGGCTCCATCCTGGGTTTACTCTTTTCTTTCTACATTCTCTCACTTCATGACCTCATTAGCTCCCATGGTGGGTTCAATTAGCATCTCTATGTAGATGACTCCTAGATCTACATATTCAGTCTTGGTCTGCCACCTGAGAACCAGTTCCACATTACCAACTGCCTGCTGGATGTCTGGAACAGGATGTCCCCTAAGCATCTCAAGCTCAGCACATCCAAAATAGAAGTCATCATCTTTCCCCCTATGCCCATCCCTCTTCTTCTCTATTACTCTCAAGGGCATCTCTACCCTCCCAGTTACAGTTACTCAGGTCTGCAAACTCAGCACCACCGTTAATTCTTCCCTCTCACTCACTCCACATATCCAGTTAGCTGCCAAATCTTGTATTTTCTGTCTATAAAATGCCTTTTATTTGCCCCTTTCTTTCTACTCATACAACCACTATCTTATTTCAGGCCCCTCATCACCACTCACCAAGACTACTATAATAGCTTCTTAATTGGTTTCACTACTTCTTGTCATTGCTGCAATTCATCCTCCCTGCAGCTAACAAAATTATTTTCCTGAAGCAATTTTCCTAATGAATTTCCTAAGTGAAATTTTCTAATTCCTAAGTGAATTTCTGACTATGTCGCCTTCCCCCATTCTATAAACTTCAATGGGTCTTCCGCCTTCATCCCTGAAATCCTCTCAATCCCTCCTCTGCCTCTCTAGGAATCTTGAACTCCACTCAAGATTCATCTCAAATGCCACCCCCTACAAGGCATAAGACCTTTTCTGATCTATTTCTTGCCCTCAGCTGTTAGTGTTCTCCTTCAACAAATTACTTTGAATAAATCTACTTCAAATATAGTTAGTTTTGTCTGTGTGTTGCCAGGGCCTAGCACAGTGTCTATCTTGTAGTATGCACTTAATGTTTGCTGAATTAAAATGAAGTAATTCTGAAGTCCTAAGTTTTCACTTACAAACTGAGCTTTTTATTAGTTATGTTTTGTAACAAATATAACTTCCCAACAAAGTTTTCTAATTCTAAGAATAAAGCATTTTTAAATTCTCGATTACCCCATGATGGCAGGTAAAGTTCCATCTGGCTTGCAGTCATCTAAAGTGATTGAAATTGGAGAATCTTCATCTTCAATGACTACACAGCCACAGTAATCTTTTTGGAAAGAAAAGAAAAACAAGATGATGACAAATTACTAGAGATGGACAGTGTTGTCCTGAACAATTACACAGAAACACAATTTGCTAAAGACATGGCAAACTCTGAACATACGTATTCTTAAACCTGCAACTTATTCTCTCTTAAGTACAAACACTTGACTTCATGGGAAAATTTTGTCTAAAGAGGGAAAAATATTTTGTCTTCTTGTTCAGAAATATTCCTATCCAATATATGTCATGAATAATCTCATGATTAGAGATCACTAGTGCATTCTCCATGAGGATCTACTGGTAAAAGTATAGGAAGAAAACTGTATCAGGAAATCTCTCTATTTCAGGAATAAATACTAGGCCAAAAACAAGGCCACTTTTTTTTTTTACTGGTCCCGAAAAGTCTGATGACACGTCAGGACTGGGACAATGGACAATTTATCTTATAATTCAATTCACTTCAATTTATTCAATAAACATTTATTAAGTAACTCCTGTATGCATGAAGGGCACTGTAGCTATTAATAGGACCACTTCATGAAATCAAGGGGTATAAAAGAAATCTGGTTCTTCATTTCAATTAGTTGGGTTTCTTTCTTTTTTTAAAATTATGTCCAATGTATAGATTGGTTCTTGGCACAATGTGGTCCCTCAATTTATTATGAATTGTATATGAATAAGAGCAACCTACTCTTCTTCTTCCAAAAGGCTTCCTTGTAATACATCACAGTTTTAATGATGGCCCCCATTGGAAGACGCTGGATTAACTGGTTTCTCTCTGATGGAAGTTCTGGTCGGAAGTGGATCTTGGAAGTCAAGATTGGAGGGATGGCACTAATTACATATCTGCACTAAAACACACATATGGCATCAACTTAACTATGACTTCAGTCTTTTGATAAAAGTGTAAACACAGTCTTTTACATTTTCAATGACATTGAGCAGTAAGTATCAACATCTAAAACAAGACCACCAGGGGAAAACAAAACATAAACAAGAAAGACAACATAAACAAAACATAAACTAATGAAAACGATGAAAAAGGTACAAACCAGCATTAATCAAATAGTAGTGACAGTTGGAGAGATGTTTAAATAAGCAAAGAAAAGCAAAGATAGAAAGCTAATTACAATTATTTAAAAGCTACATCAGATATATCACCCATTAAATATGTTGTTTTTGGCTGAATGAAATTACCTCATATACGTCATGGTTTGTCGTTTCCACAAAAACACTTTGACCCGACTGATCAATATAGGATACAGCCTTCTCCAGCTTTACTCGTTCTCCAAGAAGTTCCATGATCTTTTCACTAACTTGACCAGAACCTCCAATAAACTTCCTTTCCTAAGAGAGGAGAGAGGGATGGGAAAGAAAATGGAAGAAAAGAAAAGCCAAAAACACACATATAAAAACTCTGCTCAATGATATCAATAATGGATATAACAGGAGGACTATGTAGCATATACCTAAATTATAAAAAAATCAATAATCATACTTTGGTTTGTGTAAGCACCTCTCAGAGCTCATGTTCCACTGGTATAACCTCTATGACTAAAGGATTTTTCAGAGAAGTATATCACCAGAAAAATGGCTACCACAGGATGAATGTATTTAGCTACAATTACTCATGAAGACCATCTACTAAGGCATAGATATGGGGGAGTGCCCATGTCAATGAAATGAATTTTTTAATGCTTTATGTCTTTAATCAAAATTAGTTATCTGACTCATCTGGATAGAAAAAGTATCCTTTTCCAACAGATTCCTGAATTAACATTATTTGCAGGGAGGCAAGGGCTAAGTGATAGATGGACTCAGGAAGATATGAGTTCAAATCTGACCTCAGAAATATACTAGCTGTGTCCCTGGGCAAATCACTTAACCTTGTCTGTCTCAATTTCCTCAACTGTAAAACAGGGACAATAGCACCTACCTCTCAAGAGCTGTGAGGATCAAATCAGACTGGTAAAGCACTTAGCACAATGCCTGGCACACAGTAGGCACTTAATATATGTTTGTTCCCTCCCTCATGCCTCTTCCATCAAATATCTGAATTAACATTATTTGCATGACTTAAAACAATGAAAAACTATCAACAGCTTACAGAAAGAACCTTTTCAGTACACAACTGCCCAACATAAAAAATATTTAAAGAAAAATATTATTATCCCCATTTTTAGATGAGGAAACTGAGAAGTTAAGTAACTTGCCATAGGTCCCACAGCTACTAAGGGGTCTAAGTTAGTATCTATCTATTTTAATCATCACCTCTTGCTATCACAAAAAAAATAGCTAAACACAACAAATATACAAAATTAAATTCTTTTAGTGAGAATTAAGGAAACCAATAGGGCAGATTTTGAAGAGCCAATGAAGTTATAATCATCTGGTATCAAAGCTGTTGTTGTTTAGTCTTCAGTCATGTTCAACTCTTTGCAAACCTATTTGGGATTTTCTTGGCAAAGACATAGGGGTGGTTTGCCACTTCCTTCTCTAGCTCATTTTACAGATGAGGAAAATGAGGCAAATAGGGTTAAGTGACTTGCCTAGGGTCACACAGTTAGTGTCTGAGGCTGAGTTTGAACTCAGAAATATGAGTCTTCCTGATTTCAGGTCCAGCAAAAGTAGAATCATTATATTTATTATACTTGGACAGAACCTCAAATGAAAAATATAGGGAAAGGATAAGTCAAAATCACATGGAGGATTTGAACCCAGGATGCTGACTCAAAATTGAAAGGCTAGTTGTGATTACTACTGTTTTACTTCTCCAAACCACAGCTATGAAGACATTATTAAACTGTCTTGCTTGTCCTGATGTGAGTTGTTGGCTTTACTGATTAAAAACAAAATACAACAGTTTTTTGACCACATAGTATGAAATAATTTCATGCAGGTTCATCTTTTCTGACTAGTTATAAACTTGAGATTGGGGGTCACTTGCAAACTTCCATCCACAAAGTCTGGAAAAGACTTATAGCGTAAACACTTGTATCCTAGTAGCCACACTAATTGGTAGAGTTCATAGAAAAGGTTCCCAAAGTGAGGGATGACCACACTTTGGTCATAAGCTATTTTGCAGAAGAAACTAAATATTTAACTTCAAATAGAAACAACATTAAAATAGGATCATGATGCTAAGGGGCTTAAAAATATTTTGGATGACTATCAGATACATATTTACTGGCTGTGCAAAGAGTTGCAGAGGCTGAAAATATAAATACATACCCAAAAGGTTTAATATATGTTAATGGATGGCATGGATTATTTGACTAGGAAATTAAAGACTCGGTTTTAATTCACATCTTTCCCTTAAGTTACTAAGGAAAACACCGTAGCAGGCTGTAAAGGAGATAATGATATTATCTGGTACACAGGACTTCCAGGTAAGGAAAGTCTTATACCATTGAGGCTGGGATCTTCTCTGCACCTTAGAGTCTTAGAGAGTTGTCTTGAGCACTGAGAGATTAAACAATTTGCTCAGGGTAACACAGCCAAGATGTGTCAGAGGCAGGATTTCAATCCAGGTTCTCCTGGCTCCAAAGCCAAGCTCTCACAATACCTCTTTATAAAGGAATAAGAGAAAACACTTTCCGGAATTAAGCAAAGCTAGGTTGACTGAGGTACATCTCTCTAACTTCTAAGAGGCTGATCTCAAAGGGGAAAATGAGATCTTCCAACTTTTAAATCTTTCTTTTCAGAAATGAGAAGAATGAAAATAAGAAATGACTTTTTTTAAAAAAAAAAAGAGCTCATACTAGAAGTTTCAAGTTGCCATTTACTCACTCCCCAAACTATTAAGACAGTTATTAAGACACCACTGTCAGTTTGTCACAAAGCTAGTCTATAACCACAAGTATGGTTAAAAGAAAGACATTGCATACCTGGCCCCCATTGCTGACAGAAAATATTCTAGTTGTGCCCCCACATTGCTTCACATACCACAGGAACCAGAGGGCAGAGATTTCATGAGGTTCAGACGTAACGTTGACATTCACAAAAAGAAAAGCAAATTGCTTGGCAGTTCTGCCAAAGGAAAGACAACAAAGACCAAACACGTGTTCACATACATGCAATAAGCTATGATCCTTTATATATCATTAACCATCTATTCTTGTTTATTTCAGTGGACATTTCTATCACCACTAAAACACCTATCTTCTTATTTTCCCCTAATGTCTTTGTTGGACCTGGGGGGCGGGGGTTCCAGTGTAGAGGTGGAACAAAGTCTGACCCACTTTCAGAAAATCTTTGGCTTTTCCTCATGTGCTCTGGTCTTATAGCAACTTAAACATTCAACATTCTTGCTAACAGCCTACAAATCATGGCTTACAAGGAAGAAAATGTCTAATATAGACATATTTGCAATTGAAAATTTCCCTCCAGTCCTTAAATTTACAAAAAAGTTTATTATAATACTTATTTGTTTACAAAGCCAAAAGTCTGGGAATCCCATAGTTGTATATTGTTTCTAGAGAAAAGGCAAGTTCATGGGTCATGTTACACTATGGAAGAAGTAGAAATTTGAAATAAAATCTCATAATTCATACAATCCACTCTCACAGTTTGGTGATATGAACATGATGCTGGGGAGCTTTAGAGTTCTTCAGGGTAAGGGGTCCCAGGATGCAGATATGAGCCAGGGTCAGAAGTCAGCCAGTTGCAAGTATAACTGCGACCCCAAACGGAATATAATTGTGAGCAATTTGAGCACTGTCTGGCTCACGAAGTAGCTGGAAGAGTGACCTGCCCACACGGATTTTGCTATCTTCCTGATGGCGAACCATTCCTGGGGCCTCCCAAAGTCTATCTCTTCTTCACTTCCTCCCCTGCCAATTGCCACCGCTTACCCTTGGGAATTTCCTGTTCTCTCTAAATCTTATGTGACGTCTGTACTTTTATTATGGGTTTTGCCTCCAAACAAAGAGAAGCTGATTTTCACTCCATTCTGACCAAGCGTTTCTTATAAAGGGGTATACCACATACTTGGGAAAGGACAAAAGAGAACTCATGGACCATTAATTCTAGATAACCCAACCCCAATACTAAAAGCACCTTCTGTCTAGACACGTAAAGAGGGCCTTTTAAAGTAGAACCTCCTTCAGAGAACAATAACAACTCATATTCCTATAGTGACTTCAAGTTTAGAAGTACTTCCTTTACAAAAACTCTGTGAGGTAGGGAGAAACTATTTCTAAGCATTAAGTAGCAACTGTCTGTACACCTTACAAAATTAGCTTAATTAGAAGTGATCCCTAGGATTCATTAAAGCCAAATAATTTTCACTTGGCAATGCTGCCTTAGCCACTGGTTTGTTTTACTGCATAGAGGTGAAAGTCATAAAACTGTATTTTTTTTGAAAATATGCTACAACTCAGATGTGTCCCTAACTTAGCCTGATCTTCCCCTTAAAGCAATCCAAATTAGTGAATTGTACTATAATTTTGGCATATAATTATGTAATTCCTTCTAGGAAAATCAGGATGCTATTAAAGCCATGGATTTTTGTCCAGCATCCTTCAGGTTCAAAGGAGAGTTGCATGGGCAGAATAGGCTCATGTGTACTTTATAATTTTATTTAAGAACAGAGAAAGAATGACAGAGAAGATCTCATTGAGGCTGAATGTCTAATTACTAATGAGTAATAATAATAATGATAATACACATTTATAACCTTTTCTAATTTTAGCATCAGAGTCTTTGCCTAAAGCATAAACATTTACCTTAATAAGTGGCACGTTAAAACAATTGGTATTTAAATTTTTTACTTTAATTGTGGCCCCAATGCATTATTAGTCAGAGACAGGCAACTACTACTGTAGCCAAGGGTAACAGCACACATAATCCAGTCAGGACCTGGACAATGTTTGGATTTGGTGATCTAATTGATTCTTCTTTACTTTGGGTGCCTGGCTCTTTGTCCTCACTCCAGTGAAACCAGAATGCCAGAGTAAGTTTGGTTTGATATGAGGTGATACAATAATAAAGAGGTGATAATAAAGAGACTTACAATGTTCGGCACATGGCATTACCAACTGATTTAAAGGGACTGAGGATAATATGTATAAGGAAGAATTAAACAAGGATGTGTCTATGAGGTCATAACTCTATCCTATGTTGGACTCACAATAACAATAGTTCACATCTACTACAGAATTTTCACAGGTAGGTGGCACAGACCTGGAGTCAGGAAGACCTGAGTCCAAATCTGATCTAGATACTTACTAGCTGTATGACCTTGGGCAAGTTACTTAACCCTGCTTACCTTACTTTCCTAATCTGTAAAATGAACTGTAGAAGGAAATGGCAGAACACTCCATTATCTTTGTCAAGAAAACCTCAAATGGGGTTATGAAGAGTTGGACACAACTGAAACGACTCAACAGTTTAAGTTTTGTAAAGTACTTGACATGATATCTTATTTGATTCTTACAACAACCTATGAATTGGGTTACTATTATTATGTTCATTTTACAGATGAGAAAAATCAAAGCTGAGAAAAGTTAAGTGACTAGACTTGAGTTGCATAGCTATTAAATTTTTCAGGCTGGATTTGAATCCAGGTTTTCTTGACTAATGAAATGCCCTCTCTTTAAAAAACTTGCTTTGTGTACATACCCAAGGATACACTAATGCAGCCCAATAGTGACTGCCATTTTCTAAAATAACAATATGGTACATATTTCTTAGCCATTCCCACACTGCTTCTGTAGCACAGAGAAAGTGATAACCTTTTTCATACTACTAGATTACTCTGCCTTACTAAAAAAAAATTCTAATACTTTCATCGTTGATTTTTTTAAACTTCTGATAACTATATCATAATTATTTTCCTTTGTAATTCTAAATATTTAAATTTATACATTTAGCAATATTTTTCTGAGAAGGAGCTCATAAACCCTCATCAAACTTCGAAAAGGATCCATGGCTTAGAAGAGGATAAGGATCCCTAGTCTAAGTACAAGAATGGTTCCCTTAAGGTTGCTAATCATCAGGAAAGTGAGTGTTTTTTTACTTTTTTCTTCTAAACTAGCAAGGAAATCATCATAGGTAGTGGCTGAAAGGAGGTAGGGAATAAAAAGGGAATTCCAAAATTAAATGAGGTCTACTTTGTCCAGCAGATTTTTTCAATGAGCTCCTTCATGGTCATCTTGTCCCATTCTTCAGCATGAGGTGCCTGCCAGGGAGCCTCTGAAGGAATCTGAAAGGAAAACATATACTATACTTAGGGTCATTATCCATGCTCCTCTGCAGAGCGATGCTGAATCCTAAATGGAGAGCCTTTCTTAATGACCCATTTACACAGAAAATTCTACCACACAGTAAATTAACACGTGGAATATGGAAATATGGAGAGGTGAATTTCCATTCTCACATTATCTGTGGGTTAACTTGTGAAAAAAAAAATGTATACACCTCTTTGCCAGTTCATAGATGAGAATCATGGATCTATCTAGCCTAAGCCTCCTTTATTATATAGATTAGGGAATTAAAATGCGGGAGGGGTTAATAAGTCTTCTCAAAAGTCATAAAAGTGGGACTCCTCTGATTCAAAGGTGGTAGAATTTGAACCCAGGTACTCTGAGTCCAGAGCCAGTACCTTTCCACTATATGTTGGAGCCAAAAGTCCTAACAGGAAGTGATTACTCAAAGTTATTTAATATAGCTGGTGGGGCTATAATGATAACATAAAGTATAATTATTTGATAAGCTTCCTATGGAAGCTTCACATCCAACATACCTCCTTCCCCAACATACCTCCTTCCCCATGTGATCTATTGTCCTCCACAGATTGTTGTAATCCAGATATGCTATGGGATTCCACACTGGAGGAAAAGTTCCCCGGAAGGCTGTAGATTTTCCCTTTAATATAAAAGTTAGGAAAATCAATTAGGTTATACAATGCTTTGAATGAAGATTTGGTAATTATAACAACAACAAAAACAACTGTAATCATCAGTAGATAAATCAACGAGAACAACTACATATGTCACCACATGTATACAGTCTGCAAATTTTCAATAAGAGAAATAAAATTTCACTAGATTGATAACAAATGATATCAAGTTAGCTATTCTTATGCTTTCAGAAAAGAATACTTTAATATATTCTCACCTATGCATAAGTAAAACCTCTACTAGCACCTGGAAAATTAATACTTATCCTAAGTTAAAAAAAAAAACTTCAAATTTCTATCTAGATTTAATTTAGGTCAGAGTAAAATGGTATATGGAGGAGAAGGCAGCCTCCAAACCATAAAAGACATAAAATACAGTAAGTTAATAGTAATATTAAAATACAGTAAGTTAATGATTTTAGCTTTCATTCTGTAGCCAGACTAGGAATGGGAAGGTATCAATGTTAAAAACGTGGAAAAATAAATTAGCAATTATTTATGAAGTAGCTACTATACACTGAGCACTACAGTCAGCGCCCTATCATATTAGATAATGGGAGGTGAGGTCACCTATAAGCTACTTTTTTAGCCTACTTTTTTTAGAAAATGGTTTTTCACTAAACTAAAATACATTTTATTAATTTTTTCAAACATCCTTTACACTAATCTATGTTTATTCCCCAAGCCAATACTGCACTATAGGGTATACAAAGCAGTAAGTGTCTGATCTTCAGGAGTTTATAATCTAGTTGGCAGGGGAAAAAAAAACCCATACACACAAAATAATACTACAAAAATATAATTATATGTTATAAGTGGCACAGACAGTGACTTCTTCCATGATGGAAAGCCAAATGATTTTTACTTATAACATCTTAAGTTATTCTTATCTTTGACTCTTAAGCAGCAATGTGGATATCTATCTATGTCTTTCTCTGCTCAATAAGCCCTTGATCTTAAAAATTATTCCCTCTGTCTAAATAATTAAAAGAATGGATTTCAAAATACCATGTATAATGGTAAAATGTATCAAATACTTGACCATAAACCTATTAAGAAACATATAGGGTGAGACTGTCTCAAAAGCTTTACGAGCTAAAGTCCATACTAGGGTTTTGGGGCACTCAATATAAGACCTACATGAAGACAACTACAAAAACAATTTGGACAGAAATAAAGGGAAAACTAAATAACAGGAGAAATATATAATACTATGGTCAGGATGAGCTAATAGAGTAAAGATGGCAGTATTAATTTATATACATATTTGTATACATGTATAAGGATAGTTCTATACATGCACATACATATTTATTTCATTCATATATTTTTAAATTATAATATATACATATATATGAATACATATGTGCATGAACACATATAATTTTAAAGAATTCTAATGTATTATATTTCATTAGATAATTACATATTTATTTATTAGATAATTAGATAAGTTGATAACAAAATATATATGTCTGAACAAGTGATTATAATAATGCCAAGGAAAATTACACTTAGAAAAAGAATGTCTTATACCAAAGAAGGGCATTAATTATTAATTTAAATTATTAATTATAAATTTAAATTAAATTAAATTAAATTAAATTAATTAATTTAAATGATCTAGTTTTATTAACTATTAATCAACCAACAATAATGTATTAAGAGTCTATTATGTGCTATTCACTGTGCTAAGCATTCAACATACAAAAACAAAAGTGAAATAACCAAAGGGCTTACATTTTAATGGAAGAAATAATACATACATATTTAAGTATATATAAGATACAGAGTTTCAAAAGTTAATTTTATAGAAGGCATTACCTTATTAAAATATATAGATAAAACAGAAAATAGATAAATGGAACAGAACCAAAAATTCACAATTAGAACCAAAATTATGCAATAGATTAGTAGTTCATAAATTGAAGATTATAAACTTTGAGGAAGAGTACCCATAATGGTTGTTGTTATAAGAATTATGTAACAGAAAAATGAGATTGAGTCCATATTTCATATACAATGCAGTAAATAAATCAAACATATTAATAACCAAATAATAAAAACTAATAAAAATTATAATATATCTAATTCACCCTGAAAGAGTAGAAAAATTATTATCTTTTCAATAAATTGAAGATAATATTGGAGAAAAAAATAGATCTATTAGAACAGCTAAAAATAATGAGTTTTATACAACAGAAAGCAATACATTAGAAAGGAAAGAAAGATACTAGGGAAAATGTTTACTATTTCTAATAAAATATATTTCTAATAAAAATCTGATACACAAAAAATTAAGGAATTAAGGGTAGGATTCACTTTCTAAAGGAAAATGGCTGAGATATGAATAAATAAATGATAGAATTATGTCACAGAATGACAAGATTAGAGGCAGAAGGTACCACAGAGGTCAAGCAACCTCCTCGTTTTCCTCAGATTTATTAGTCCCAAAAAAGTGAAATAACTTGACCAACATCACACAGTTAATGGCAGAGTTGGGATTTGAGCCCAAGTTCTCTGATTCTAAAGATCTTGAAAAGAAAAAAGAAAAAAACAAATCATAAAAAAATAACCTGGGGCAGCTAGGTGGCACCGTGGATAGAGCACCGGTCCTGGAGTCAGGAGGACCTGAGTTCAAATCCAGTCTCAGACCAGACAACTGACCCTGGGCAAGTCACTTAACCCCACTGCATAGCCAAAAAACAAAACAAAACAAAAAACAACAACAACAAAAAACCAAAAACCTGGAAAAGTGTTCAAACCCTTTAATAACTTGAGAAATAGAAGTGCAAATATCTCTGAATAAACTCAATACTGGTGAGGCTATTGAAAAAAAGGTCTTATTATGGAACTGTAATGTTACTGAAAGAAAAAAAAAACTATCTGTACAAAGTATTTATAACATAATTATTTATAATTGTAAGCCTTTATCTAATGATTGAGATAGTTGAGGTCTTCTTGGACAATCATGGCATGAATATAATAAAATATTGTTATACAATGAGAAATCGCAAACGTCAAAAATGCCAACCACTATGGAAAATTTTATATGGAACAATACATGATGAAGAAATAAGTAAAATAATATATAAGGATTATTGGCAACAAAAGCTAACCCCACCAAAAAAAAACAAACAAATAAAAACAGAAGAAAAAGAGTAAGGAGACAAAGATGTAAATAGGACATTTTTGTTACAGTCTTATTAAAATTAATAATTACATTTAAAAGCAAACTTTAGGTAACAAAATTCATGATTATAGGTATTATGTGAACTTTTGTTTTCATTGATGATTACTATTGTTTAGAAGAAAAAATATTTTTAAAAAATTTTATAAACAACTGAGCAAATCAATTCTATTGTGAGAGAATGAAACTATTAAATAAATGGAAACATCAGGATAATATTTGTAAATCTTTAGCACACAAGTCCTATGTTTTTCAAAAATTAAAAGGAGACTAAGGAGAACAGTAGAAAATATATCTGGACTATTTGAAATGATGACCCTGCAAAATATTCCATGTACTCTGAAAGGACAATGATGGAGAATCTATTTACAAAACGCAAACCTGGTATGGGGAAAAGAAACACCCAAGAGGCTATATTTGGGTAAAGAAGTTCAATGGTAGTTCTCTTAACAGCTAGTGCTTGTTACAGTTCTTGTGTTAACCAGGACTTAGCTCACATTTTCTCACAAAAACACAAGTGTTTTTTGAAAAAAATAACTCAATGAAAAACAAGTCTATGTTTTGCAGAACTATTTTATGGTTTTATTTGAGACTTTTCAATTTGCCTTGGATAGGGCATGCTTCTGGGCACATTTAAAATGTGTTGGATAAAATTAAACAAAATTTTTCCGACATCCCTAACTTAAAACTCCCTGGCCACACTGAAAAACTGTACTTTGAATATTGCCCTGAAGACCAAAGAATCTGCATTCTGGAAAACAAGCAGAAGAGTCAAGAGTTAGGTGGCTAAGTATGTAAAAAGATGAACATCTATTTTACAAGTGGAAAGATATAAAAAGAGAGTGCAGCAACTTCAGAGGATACAGATCAATCACTTCAAAGACCATAGGAAAAAGAAAACATTTTGACATTTAACTTTTTTAACAAATGAGTAAAAACTGTCATATTAAATAGTTGCAAATGTAAAGAGGTGTTTCTGATAGTCCCACCAGCTACTGCAAGTTTTGATGGAGAGCAACAGGTCAGTGAGAAAATGGGGGAGGTAATAAGAACAATAATAACTAACATTTATATAAAGTGTTAAGGTTTGCAAAGTGTTTTATATATATATAGTCACATTTCATCCTTACAACAGCCATATAAGGTAGGTGCTATTACTATTATTTCCATTTTGTAGATGAGGAAACTAAAACAAAAAGTTAATTAACTTGCCAAAGGTCACATAGGTATTAAGTGCCAGGAGCAAAATTCAAATTTAGATCTTCTTGACTCCAATGTCAGCATTCTATCCATTACATCACAATGCTTTACCAGAACAGGTAGTAAGGCAGAAGAACATGAAAATGTGCACACATTTCCACATGCTCCCACGATTCTTCTTCCTTAACCTTCAGAGATCTGCTGCCAAGAGATTTCTGCCTCTGTGCATCTTGTCTGACTGACTGACAGCTGTTTAAGTGTCTCCGTGTATGGCTCAGGTCTCTCCCCTTTCCAATCCATTCTCTGCTCAGGGGACCACTGAAGTACAGATCTGACCACATCACTCTCCTACTCAGTAATTCCAGTGGCTCCCGATTACCTCCAAGATCAAATATAAAGTCCTGGCCCCTTCCTACCTTTACAGTATTCTTATGCTTTATTCTCCTCCACACACTCTATGATTCAGCCAAGATGGTCTACCTGCTGTTCTTTATTCAAGATTCTCCACCTCCTAAATCTGTGTCTTTTCATAGACTGTCCTCACTTCCATCTCTTAACTTGCCTGGTTTCCTTCAAAACTCAGGTCAAAGCACATCTCCTGTAGTAGGCCTCTGCCTGTTAAATGGAAAATCCTAGGCCTCTAACAACTTCAACTTTTCATAGAAGGGAAAATTATATGGAATACAGAGGAAAAGCAGAGGCCAAAAAATACAGTTTGATTAGAAAAGTTTGCTTAAAAAAAAGTTTGCTAAGAAAAGCTCTAAGTGGTGATTGGTTGCATTCTCTAGAATCTCCAGTGCTCCTAGATGTGATAATATGATCAGGATTTCAAAGACTTCTTGATCATCACACATTTCTCATGAAGAAAGATTTTGGTGAATTAAGCATCAGTGAGTCAGACACCTGAGGAATAAGCACATAACTCCCCAAATCCCAAGCTTTTGAGATCCCAAGTACTTCCCTGAGGCCAGTACTCCTCTCTCACAAGAAAAACTACCCTGTAAAGCAGCAAGAATTGTTGTTCTAAGCCGAACACAATGTCCCTGGAAGTGTACCAAAGCTTCTTGGGCCTTGTTTACAGTAAGTACTGTTTAAGCCAACCCATGTTTGTGATAAAAGGGGAATACTGTTCAAGAGATAATCATTTGTTGAACCTATGACATTATTGTGTTGGCCCTTTCAAGATGGGCCAAGTGTTGGCACACTAGTAAACAACCGTAGGCATTTACTCTTTGGCACTGTTAGAAATTTTTGCTGCTGTTCATCTTTATTTTTAAAATATTTCTTTAAAAGTTAGTACTGGCTTTGTAAGTTTGACATATTAGTAAATTTTAGTGGATTATCTATGGAATGACTGGGAGTACATAAGAATTGTATGGAATTTAAATTTTCTTTGCTTTGAAAAACAAACAAAGAGGAAAATTCACTGACGATATAGAAGCAGATCTGGGTTCCAGCTTCAGCTCTCCTACTATCCAGCTTGGTGATCATAAGACAGAGCCTAACTAAACTGGGCATCAGATTCCTTAAGCTCAGAATGAGAATATTATGGTACATTATCTCTAATGTCACTTCTGGTTGTAAACTGCTATCATTTCTCGGCTTCCTGTGATAAGATCACCTCTTAAGCTATGCCAGTTTTCCTTATCAAGCCTGCTGGCAAGGTAAGATACTTAAAGGCACTCAGATGCTGAAGTGCAAATCAGATATTCACGGCAATTTATTGCCTTGTAATCTTAACAAAATAACTTCGCCAGCCTCTCCCTTTAACTACAGAGACCTTCCACCTGTGAATGCAGCATGGGGAATAATTTGTGATATCAAACGACAGGGCACTTTATGAACGATCTTCCTTATTATTATCCACAGAAAACAGATCAGGAGCTGTGTAGACCTTCAACCACAAGAGGAAGGCTTCCAGTTAGAAATAATGAAGTGAGGGTAGACAATACAATGGATTACTGAGAAGTGTTTCTAAGCTTTCTTCCTTTGAAGTTTTGAAAATCAGAAATACCTTTAGGGAAGTCCAATTTTGGGTTGAATAATATAATATCTTTAAGAAAATATATTACTTTCATACTTAACTTTTTTCCATATCACCTCCATTTCCAAATATATTCCTTCCCCTCAATCCCCTAATCAGTGTGCCAGCTCTTAAAACAATGATTTTAAAAGAGAAGAACAGTTTAGTAAAATCAGGTTAACATACCAACCACATCTAACAGTACATACAATATTCCACAACCAAAGTCTTCCTCTTTTGCAAAGAAGGAAGGGGAGGGGCATTTTCTCAACTCTTGTCTGGGTGGAAGCTTGGTCATTTTAATTACACAACGTTCAGCTTTGGTTTTCTTCTTCTTTTCATTTACATTCTTGTAGTCCTTATCTACGCTATTTTCCTTGTTTTGCTTACTTCACTACATCAATAAGTCTCTGCTTCTCTGAATTCTCCATGTCCATCATTTCTTACGGAACAGAAACATTCCATTACACTCCATGTGTCACATTTTGTTTAGCCATTTCCCAATTTCCAGTTCTGAGCTACCAGAAAAAAAGTGATGCTATAATATTTTGGAGTTTATGGGACTTCTCCTTGGATTTTATGTTTAACAGTGGAATTTCTGTATTCAAATGGTATGAGAAGATGTCACTTTTTTTTAGCCTAATTCCAAACTGCTTCACTATCAACAGTGTGTTGGTATGGGCAATATAACTTCTTGCTTTATTATTTTATCCTAAGTATTTGTGCACATGTTATCTATCAGATTGCAAGTTGCTAAAAAATGTCTTATCTAAACTTTGTCATTTCTATAATTAAACATTTAAAAGCTTCATATATACAAGACATTCTGTTAAGTGCTAGGGATACAAAGACAAAAATCAGACAGCCATAGCTTTCAAGGGGTTTCTGTTCTATGGCGAGAATGTCTTTACTCTGGTGCTAAACAAATAGCAGGTGCCTAATAATTATTTCTGAATTAATGCTACTTCTAGTACTATAATTCTGAAACAGAAGGACATGAACTGAAGTTTCACTGATATGGAGAACTCCTAGGTAAGGAAACTCCCTCCCACAATTCAGGAAGGCACCTCCTCTGCAATTTATAGTCACAGAAGGTTACACAGAAAGACTTGCCTGGGGTCACACAGTCAGTATATGTCAGAGGCAAAACTTGATCTTAGGGTCTTTCTTCACTCTGATGCTGGTTTGCTATACACTACCCCACACTGCCTCTCCATTATGAGATAAGTGAGAGAAAGTACTTGTGCTTTCTTTACCATAGTGCAGAAGTATATTACAAAATTTGGGGTACTAGAAAACATATAGGCACTCATTAAATTGCAGGGTCACCTTGGTTTGCATTTGTAACTGAAGGGATATTGGATTAACCACTCTGGAGAGCAATTTGAAACCATGCCCAAAGGGCTATAAAACTGTTCATACATACCCTTTGATCCAGCAATATCACTACTAGGTATGTATCCCAAAGAGATCATAAAAAAGGGGAAAGGGCCTACCTGTGCAAAAATATTTATAGCATCTCTTTTGGTGGAGGCAAAGAATTAGAAATTGAGGGGATGACCATCAACTGGGGAATGACTGAACAAGAACAAGTTGTGCTATACCAATGTAATGGGATACTATTGTGCTATAAGAAATGACGAGTAGGATGATTTCAGAAAAACCTGGAAAGACCTACAGGAACTGATGCATAGTGAAGTGAGGAGAACTAGGAGAACATTATATACAGCATCAGCAACATTGTGCAATGATCAACTATAAACAACTTAGCTCTTCTCAGCAATACAATGATCCAAGACAATTCCAAAGGACTCATGATGGAAAATGCCATCCATGTCCAGAGAACTGATGGAGTCTGAATGCAGATTGAAGCATACTATTTTCACTTCATTTTTTGTGGTTCTTTTCTTTTGGCCTGTTTCCTCTTTCACAACATGACTAATAGGGAAATGTTTTACATGACTGCACATATATAACCTATATTAAATTGCTTACTATCGTAGGAAGGTAGTGGTGAGGGAAAGAGGGAGATAATCTAGAATTTGACATTTTAAAAAAAAGAAAATTAAAAATTGTCTTTACATATAATGGGAAAAAATACTATTAAAAAAGATGTTGGATTTTCTTTCTTCCTTCTGAATGGAAGAAGACAGAATTAACCAAGATGCTTTCACTTCAACTTTGCTTCTCCTTTAAACCATGACCATATTTCTCGATTTCTTTTTAAGGCCATACTTGACAAATAAGTGATCTAAACTTGCTGTCTCCATTGCATTAACATTACCAATTGGCTTAATTTTGCTCCAAATAGGCCATGCGGTTGTCTAGACAGACCCAATTTATTTGATTATCATTCAATTTTTACCTTCATTTTAACCAAGAATGTCTGGCCCAAGAATGAAAAAGCTGTCACCCTCTAAATCACTGAATCACTATCTTATATTCCTTCATGGGAACACCAAAACAAATGTACAATGTACCACTCTACAATGTTGTCTTTAAGGTCTATACCATATATTGTTGTTGTTCAGTCATATCTGTCTATTCATGACCCCTTTGGGGGTTTTCTTGGCAAGGACACTGGAGTAGCTTGCATTTCCTTCCCCAGCTCATATTATAGATGAAACTGAGGCAAACAGCATTAAGTGACTTGCCCAGGGACACACAGCTAGTAAGTGTCTGAAGCCAGATTTGAACTCGAGGAGCTCATGAGTCTTCCTGATTCCAGGTGCAGCACTCCATCCACTGTGCCATTTAGCTGCCCCATCTACTACAACAACTACTCATTGCAATTTGAGACGTGACCAGAGCTGAAGCGTGGAAAAGGTGATTGTGACATAGGAAACATTTTTATCTGTGTTTTTAACAAATCACTGAACTCAACCAATACATTTTATGTGAATATGTTTACCTACAAATCATTCAGAACTCATTATCTTTACCCTTAAATTCCTCATTCCTCATTCAAACTGCACTATTTCTTCTGAACGAATCTCTCTCAGTCACTCAGGAACATAACTTAAGAGACAGGCTTGACCCTCTTCTTCCTTTAATCCCTATATCTAATCGGTTGTTAACTCTTGTCAATTACATCTTCTCAAAAGAGACACATGACTCAAACACCTTCCCCTTTATAACGCCCACCACTAATCACAAGAAATGTTCTAGGAAAATGCCCCCAAACTTGGA
Organism: Vombatus ursinus; assembly: GCF_900497805.2. NCBI lineage: Eukaryota > Metazoa > Chordata > Mammalia > Diprotodontia > Vombatidae > Vombatus > Vombatus ursinus. Next base: position 9,553,084 of record NW_020954587.1, on the reverse strand, counting down.
AAGCACAAGTGAACCCACTCCATGAGACCACAAGGAGACAATATGAGATTTGAATATATGTCACTCAAACAAGTAAGCAATGACAACAGGACCGATAGCTGAATCTGAGGAGGAAGAACGGCTCATGTTTATGTTATTGTGACAAGGATTACATTCATGTATGTTAATACCATACAATGAGAGTAATCATAAAAGTGGTCCTTTGGGAGGAGGGGGAGATAGGTCATGTAGAGAGAAGGAAGTAGGGTTAGTTAATAAGACCAAGAAAATCAGAGAAGGAATGCACAGCTTACTGAATATTATGTTCTGTTGGTTAAAAAGTAAACAAACATTTATTAAGCACCTACTATGTACCAAGCACTGGAAAGGAAGTTAAAAGGCAGTCTGCTCTCAAAGAGTACTGGGAAAATATAGGTGATAGAATTTAAAGATAAAAATTGGCTGTAAGGTCTGGGTCAATCCTGCTGTACGTAGTTCAATTTACATAAATTACATGCGCATATGATGCTACTCCACGGCACCCAGATCAGCAGCCACATAACTCTACTTAATTGCAAAGCAGAATTAAATCTCCCCAAGCTTGTTAGTCAGTATTGTTAAGCATTGATATTCCCTCTCCCATCTTATCTAGTGTATTTTAGAGGCATTTACTTGCTAGATATGGTTACAAAACTATTAAACACTTCAGCAAACATACCAAATTAAATCTCCTAGCCTGGGTTCACTATGGTTTTAGAATAAATCTGACAAATTAAGAAAGGCTATGGGAATGAAAGGAAATATGCTATTCTAGTAATCAGAGGTTTTTTTTGTTTATTTGAGAAGCCTAACATGAAAAATGTATAGTAAATGAAAAAGTCTTAGCTCCAATTTTCAGATTGAAAATGCTTATAATTTATGACTGCTAACATTCACATTTTTCCTTGAAGTTGTTATTCCTAGATTCCATCTCTTTCCTCTTCTTAGTGCATGAAACCCAGACACATAAAGTACATTTGTCTTCTACAATTTGAAATTAATGCTTCAGTAAAATGAAAGAGAATTAAGGGCCTCATAGGCTCCTATTCCTGGCTTTCCCATCTAACTATGATCGGCCCTTAACTATTCGGTCTCTCTTTATCTTGTAAATTTCCTCATTTCATAACAACACTGATACTTCAAAAGATCTCCAATACAGTATCACTGGCATGAAGACTTTAAACAGTAGTGCAGAATGTAAGCTATCCATGACTTGTAATCCTTCGTGATTCCTTCACGCCTTTCCATAAATCCTCCAAAGAGGACCTACCAATTGCTGGAGGCCTTCCTCTCAGCAACAGATCCCCTCATTCTTGATACATGATTGGCCCAATTCTTTTTCTAGTTCTATAATGTACATAGGGGTTTTATAACACTTCTCAAATATAAGCTACTGATGGCAATAAGCTGCCTTTGACTTTTACCCACCATCTTTTTGAGTCAACAGCAGACGTAATTCTTCTGAGATTGTAGTATTCTCTGCTTTGTAATCATTTAGCATCATCACAAAAATGTGGGTATTACAAAGCTAGAACGAAGGCTAAGCTCCTCATTTTAGAAATGAGGAAACTGAGGCCCAGAGAGAGTGTGACTTCTCCAAGTTCACACAGGTAGTGACAGAGGCAAAATTGAAACCCAGGCCCTCTGATTCCAGAGCCAATTCTCTCTCTACTGACTTAGCTTATTTTTTGGGGGTGGTGGGGTGGTGGAAGTGAGCAGTGGGGAGCATGGCGAGGTAACTAAATAGAGTTATATTTAGATCTAGCAAGTCAAATACTTTTAGTTGGATGGGGTAATAGCAATTAGGCGGAGGATAATCAACACATAGTACATAACAATGATCTAAACCTGTCAGTCAGTTGTGTGACTATCAAAATAGGGTATGCTGTAGAATATCTTCTGTAAAAGCCTCCCAGTTTCTGTTTCATATCTTCACTAAGTATACTCTTAATATAGTCACAAACTCTCAAAAAGATTGTATGGCAATGAAAATACTGGCATATAGATTAGGATTTATTGATGCTTTTTTCAGTTGTTTCTTTCTTTGGGGACAGGCAACAATACTATTATAAAATCTTTTCCACTCTCTTTAATCATTCCTTCTTTAATATCTCGAAAATCACTCATTGTCTTAAGAATATTGTGAGGCAACAGTCCATTAGTCAATGGCATTAAGGGCTGGAGATACAAAGAAAGGAAAAATAAAATACGAGTCTCTGCTTTCAAAATCGCTAACAGTTTCTACAGGGGTGTGAGTGTGTGTGTGTGTGTGTGTGTGTGAGAGAGAGAGAGAGAGAGAGAGAGAGAGAGAGAGAGAGAGAGAGAGAAATTGCTGTATGTTCACAAAATACATATAGTACTAAGTTTCTGTGGTTCAGTTGTTTTAGTTATATCCAACTCTTTAGTTATATCCAACCCCAATTGGGGTTTTCTTGGCAAAGATACTGGAATAGTTTGCCATTTCCTTTTCCAGATCCTCATTTTATAGATGAGGAAACTCAGGCAAATAGGGTTAAGTGATTTGCCCAGAGTCACAAAGATAATAACTGTCTGAGGCTGGATTTGAATTCAGGAAAAGGAGTCTTCCTGATTCCAGGACCCAGCACTCTACCACTAATGGTTCATTTCACCATTGATGAAAATAGATTACTCCCAAAATTATGGCAGCTCTGTTCCATTTCACTTTTTGTCCTTGAATTCAACAGGCTCAAAAGATATAAAGACAAAATGAGTTTTTGTTCTCAAGGAACTTCTACTATGGGAAGGAAAAACATGCAGACAGATAAATAGATACACATCAAATAAGAGGGACATACCAAATAATCTGGGGTAATGGAAGAATATTTACAACTGGAGAAGCCTCAGGTAGAAGGTAGAACTTGTGCTGTACCTTGAAGGCAGCTAGGGAATCTAAGACGGGCATTTTAGTTGACGATGGACAGTCAGTTCAAAGGCATGGACATGGTCAATAGAATGTCATATGCAGGTAACAGAAGTGTGAGTAGCTATGTGGGGGAAAATACGAATCAGTTCAGAAAGGTGGACTGAAGCCAGATTGTGAAGGGTTTAAATGACACACACATAAGTTTGTAGTTAATTTTAAAGGCCATAGGGAATCACTGAACTTTTTTGAGCAGGGGAGCATCACGGTCAGACTTGTATTTGCAGAATATTAAGCTGGCATCTGTATAGAAGATGAATTAGAAGGGGGGTAAAAAGACTTGCAGCAGGGAGATTAATTAGGAGGCTATTGATAATAGTCCAGGTGAGAGGTGATAAGGGCCTGAACCTGGGTGTGAGGTGAGGTGTGGTTGTGTAAGTGAAGAGAAGGGGACTAAGGTGAGAGATACTGAAATTCAGTAAGATGTGGCAACTACCTGGATACGGTGGGTGAGGCAGTTAGAAAAGTCAAGAATGGCTCTAAGATCATAAACCTGAGTAACAGGGGATTGTGGTATCTATGACAGACATGCTGAGTCTGGGATGCCTATGGGATATGCAGATGGAGATGTCCAGTAGGCAGCAGATAATGTGCAACTGAAGTTCAGAGGAAGTATCTAGGGCTGGATATACAGATCTGGGAATGATCTTCATGGCAGTGATAACTGAGCCCATGGGAGCTGAAGCCATCACTAAGTGAGAGACTGACTATAACTAGAAAAGAAAAAATGGCCCCAGACAGAGTCTTTTAGTATGCCCACAATTAGTGGAGATGGCATAAATGATAATTCAGAAGAGGAAACTGAGCAGAGGCCAGTCAGGTAGGAAGCCAAGGAGAAAGCAGCATCATGAAAACTCAGGGAGGAGAGAGTATTCTGAAGTCAACAGCATCAACTACTGCAGAAAGGTCAAGAGGAATGAGGACTGAGGAGAAAAGGTCAATGGATTCAACAATTAAGAGGGCAGTTTCATTCATGCGGTGCGGTCAAAAATGAAACTGCAAGAGGCTGAGAAATGAGTAGGATATGAGCACATGGAGGTAATGTAATGAGTATAGACAGATTCTTCTAACAGTCTGTTGGTGAAAGGGAGAAATACTATAGATTTAGAGAATGGCAGGGACAAATGAAGGCTTTTTTTAATGATAAGGGAGAGATGTTCATAATTTGAAAGAAAATAAAGATGACAAAGAAAGAGGAGATGATAGAAGGGGCAAGCTCCTGGAAGAAATGAGAGATTAGAATCAAATCAGATTGTGAATGACTTTAAATACCAAGCTAAGAAAAAGGAGTTGATGTGGTTAAAACTGGACTATCAATCCAACAACTGTGTAGAAGATGAGTGGGTGAGACAAGAACTTGGGTACAGGGAAATAAATTAAGAGGCTGTTTTAATAATTTGGGCAAGAGGAGATGAAGCACTGGCCTATGGTGGCTATGAAGTAAGGAGAAAAGGGCATGGATTAAAGAGGCGTTGAGGATATAGAATCAACAAAATCTGGTGATGGAATGAAAATGAAGGTGAAAGCCAGGAATCAAGAATGATTTCTAGGTTGTGAACTTGGGTGACTAAAATAATGGTGGTTCTCTGAACAGAAATAGGGAAGTTAAGAGTTTAGGGGAAAAGATAGGAGTTCTGTTTTATACATGATGAATATCAGATGCCTCTGGGTCATATAGGTGAAGGTTTTGAGCAAGCAGTTAAAGATGTGGGCCTGGAACTCAGATGACAGACGAGGACTAGTTACATAGATTTGGAAGCCATGTGAATTAATGGCAGCTGATGAAATCATTCAGAGCGTAGAGACAGAAAAGACGGCCCAGTACAGAGCCACAGACTACCTCCACAGATAGGGAACGTGGCATAGACGATGAAACCTGAAAAGGGCTCAGAAGGAATGTTACAATTCTGAAATGACTACTGTTATCAGTAGCCCGTTTTCTTTTGTTTTTTAATTTCCTCTGCCTATTAAGAACAAATTTTATTTGTTGTGATATTATCTGGTGCTTACTGTTTGGTAGCTTATATTTTTTCTTCATTATGTTTGGTAGCTTACATTTTTTTCTTTCTTGAATAGGGTATTTATGATGGCAAGGTATGGGACTTCTGAATAAGCTGCAATAATCTGGCCTCTTTAATTTCTAAATCTTGAATCACATTTTCCAATGCATTTTTTTAGCCATGGTCCCCTATGACTACATTCACGGTAAAATGATTGAATACTAAGATACATGCTGACTTGCTTTGGAAGATCTTGTAAAGTATACAAAATTTCTCTGCTTCGTACACTAAAATCAAGGCTAGCTTTACTCAGAATGAATAATTGTTGACTTAGCTTGACTTGGCCATGTTGGAGGGATTCAGAACCTGAAACAGAGTAAATTCGTCCTCTTAGTTTATCTTGGGTCCCAATCCCTTGTTCGTCTGGGAGATGGGGATGGGATTGTCTCATGAGTCAAAGGAATTACGTGAGGGAGCGTAAGAAAACCCTTTTCAGCTATCACATCCTGGGTTCCCCTTACTCTTCCACCTACTTACACTTACCCCTTACACTTACACCTGCCTTTGGAAAGGCAGGGAGTGGATACAGTTATAAAATAATGAAGAGAGGGGAAAGGGATAGTGGGACAATGGGAAGGTCTTTACCATCAAATTGGTAAATGTTATTTCCTAAAAAGAAAAACCATAAAAAGATACTGGCTTGGTTCCCATGTTGATGATGACAATATTTATGAAAACAATATGATGAATAGTAGCTTGCCTCTGTATAATTTTTATAAAGCACTTTCACATGCATTTTCTTTTACAAAGCTTCCCTATTATATGACTTACTTCTGTTCTTTCTGAAGCTGTGGACTTTAAGAACTTCACTATTAAAAATCTCCTAAAAAGTAAGAGTTCAGAGTCTCATAATCCCTGTAGTCAGGAAACTGTCAAACCTGAACCTTTCTTGCTGCAAGTGAAGACTAATCACAAGCTAGGAGGTAACTAAAATACTGCTGAGTGGAGACCGAAAATGAGATTTGTCAGGATTTTTTCCTTATTAAAAGGTCACCACAAACCAATAAAAATGGATGCCTTTCCTATCTCACCTGCTTAACAACTCTACACCACATCTTTTATGTCATAAAATTCAACTAGTCAAGCTAAATATCTGTTTTCCAATGTTTCTGACTTATAATACAGATGCAAATACCTATGATTAGAAAAAGAAATGATCCCCACTGCTTCTAAAAATCAAATAAAAATTTCTAATCATGGCCTTGAAGCCCTGCCAGGATTTATCCGCTCTTATCTAACAGTTTTTATTATCTTCAAAACCTTGACTCATGCTCTCTAATCTAGGGAGCTAAAATATTTCTTTGTCACTCAGTTACAAAAGCTCTTCCCACATCTGAGCCTACTAGAACACATAGTTGCTTGCTCAATTTATCTCTCTCCTTTCTTGCTAAATTGTCAGAAGAAAAGCACCATAAAATCCTTCCAGAGAAATTAAACTATCCTTCCCATTTTCTTGGTCCAATAAAACTGAACAAATACTAAATGCCTGTGTAGAATATGGTGTAAGTGTTGGAAGAGATGCAAAATTTGAATTAGACTTCATCTCTGTCCTCATGGAGTTTAAAATCTGGCACTTCTCCTGAATAAAGGAGAGCTCCAAGACATGTGAAGATCTATTCTACAAAGATCCCAACTTACGAATAAAAAATAAGGTGTCTGTGCTTCATTTCATATGGTAAGACCTTTCATAAAAATGAATTTTTAGAGTCCTGGAATACGGCTAGGATCATCATGGATCATTCAATTCAAGAAACATTTATTAAGCCTCCATGTGTTCAAAGTGCTAGGCATAGTGTTGTTTTAAGAACTTCATGGCACAGTGGAACAGAGCATTAGAACTGAAGTCAGAAGACCTGGGATCAAATCCTGGGAAGATATCTCTAGCTATCCAAGTGACTCTGAGCACTTAAATTCTATGAACTTCAGTATCTCTCATCTGTGAAATGAGGAGGTTGAACTAGATGAACCCTCAGGTCCTTTTTAGTTCTATATGATCTAGGATCCTTCTGCTTGTGTAGTACTCTATTCCTTGGAATTTCAAAGACAGTAAAACTGGGAACAAAATAATATAAAAATTGACCCTAAAGTCCATGTTACCTCAAGAGATGCTAGACAGAATTTAGAAATTCATCACCTGGTGGCCGACATTTTAGTGATGGACTTGTCTTAATTTACCGAGGCTGATCCTTGTATGACAGATGTATAGCCCATTGCTGGACTAGAGCTAGAAGCCTTTTCAGTTTCATGTGACCTGCTAGAGCTTGAACTCTACTGGCTCAGCTTTTGAGAAGGCAGAGTTACCTCCACGATACAATGAGACATGGGAGTCTAATTTCAGCGGAGGTAAAAAGTCAAACTCTAATCAAGACATCATCGACAAACTGCTAAGATCCATTAAAAGTCCTTAGTCCTGCATATTTCTGTGGCATCTTCAAAAGTACAATAGTTACTCAAAGGTCATGGTAGGATGAGGGTCAGTCATTTTGTATTTCATTTACACGTAGCTTACTTTGCAGCCAGTACCAGGTTCAGTACAATGGAAACAATCTATATCTTCCCTTTCTTCCTAAACACAGACCAAAAATATCTCCCTTAACTATGCTGGGGAAACAAACACACAGCACATTCAAGGATCAAAGGAACTAACCAAATTGAAATTAGGGGGTAGGGGAAAGAAAGAGATTGTATTTCTTAGGAATTTTATCCATAGGTTGACAAATATGAGCTTCCTTTTTTGAAACAATGGGGCTAACTCTAGGCCCTGGTCTGGCACATGGATTTGGATAAATTTAGAGTACCACCCCAAAGGGGAAGTAAATTTCTCTCCCACTCCTGAAAAGCTGGCCCTACCAGATCTCCTTCACTTGACTTGGAGCATAGCTCAAGAGTAAACATCATGTACCATTAGGCATTCTTTCCAGCAATGCCTACTCCAAAACATTCATGTCATTTCTAAAGTAGCACAGCGAGAGGTGCACTAATGGCTATAGTGCAGCTGGTTGCCATGGAGTGCTTCTCTGCTCTTGCTGGAAAGGAGAATATGGTAAGAATTCAAAGGGTGAATTTTTTCCCCAGCATACTGTGTAATCAGAAGTTAAGAATTATGGCAATAAAATGAATATCATATTTTTCAAGGTCTTAACATCTCAGTTATCTAAAGCTGCCTAGTCAATGGTTGAAAAAGAAAAAAATTAATAACTTTCAGTGAGGATAACAGAAAGGTCTCCCTGAGAGTTAAAAGAGAAATGTCAGCTCAAACTGAAAAGGAACAAACACCTTATTATGAATCTGTTTAACAACAGTCATAGCTAAGTCTAACTAATCGAAACAAAGTCAAACAAAAATCACTCCCCCAGTCTTAACCCCCATAAATGCCCCAAGGTTGAAACTAAGTACACCTGTTCCGTACAAACATTTTACTTAGGATTCCAGAACACGGACACTTTGAAAACTCTCTGATTTCAGTCGTTGGCATGGTAACCATGGATAAATGTCTGTGGGAAGAACAAAACAAATACTGAAAAGTCAGTGGCCAGTGATGGATTACTATAAGATAACCTGTATTCTTCATAGAACAACCTGGGTTCTTACAGAACGAAAAAAATAAATTTGCACTGCATACTTCTCTAAATATGTGTCATATGTGTGCACATCACTGGGTTCTTAATGGAGATGGGAGGGCAGCAGAAGCTCTGACAGGTCCTATCAAACTGTGTTCTCCATTCAATTCTACACCTCATTTTCATTTTAATCAAACTGTGATACAGAAAGGTCCAAAAGCTACAGACAATGAAAATCCTGAGTATTTCCATCATGAGGTGATACTATAAAGATTAACACAAAGTCTCCAAACTTGCTATTAAAAACAAATTCTAAAATAAAAATTTAATTGTGTCCACGCTGATCTCAGTACTGCAGAAGCACGAATTTGAAATTCATTTATTTGGTGACAGAGAACAACTTGTTTTATTCATGTAGCTATACAAACAGCCTAATTAACTTGGGGAGGGGGAGCAATCCACTGTAATTGTTCTAAATCATGCCCGGTCACAGTACCTATCACTTAAATACTACCTCTCAGGGCAAACTTGAAGATAGGAAAATTCATTAAGAGGCACAGAATAGATCAGATATCTTCCAGCTAAATAAAACACTTAAAAATATTAATAAACTGCCAATGACATACACTTGCAAAAAAACTATTAAACAAGAAAAATCATTACACTACATGATTCTATTAACAAAATATTGCAGCATGTATGACAGGTTCAATAAGGTTCAATTTAAATATTTTATAATAATGTCCTTTTTTTTTTTTTTTGGCTAGGCAATGGGGTTAAGTGACTTGCCCAGGGTCAATAATGTGCTTTTAATGTATCAAGAACAAGTTAGAAAACTGTGAGTCTGCAGAGCAGAAGGCCTATGCAAGAGGATAACGATAGTTATTAATGATAATAGTTATATTAATAATAATAGCTTAACATTTATATAGAACATACCATGTGTCACACACCATGCTAAGCACTTTGCAAACTCATCTCGGTAGATCTTTATAACTACTCTGGGAGGTGGGTGCTATTATTATCCCCATTTTATAGATGAGGAAACTGAGGCAAACGAGTTTAAATGACTTGCCCAGGGTCACAAGCTAACAAGTGTCTATGGCCAAGTTATTCTGACTCCAGGTCCCAGGCTCTGCACACTGTGCCACCTAGATGCACCTATGATTAAACATTTTCTTGAGCATGGTGGGGGCCCTTAAGAACAGCTCAATCAGAAATGTAAACTTCTCTCAAAATGGCAATATAAACTCAATCTAGAAAAGGCTGTAGTAGTTTCTTTTCCAAAGATTGGAAAACAATCCCAAACTCATAGCGTATGGAATACAAGATCTTAGTGTATGACCACTTACAGAACACACTTACGCAGCACTTATGGCTATAATCTGGAAAAAGCGGACACAATTCTAGCTATAAATACTATTGTATGAAACAGCCAAAAAACTGAGGACAAATTGAATTACCTGGAAAATGACTACATTCTCTGTTTCATTTTATATTTATAGATATGTAATAAACAGCTATTTTGTCCAATTTTTTCTAGCTTATATTGCAAGGAGAGGAAAATAATTGAATACGCATTAGATCCTGAGACAATTTTTTTTTCAAACTACAGTCCTATGAGGTTTTATTTTTATTAACACTGGATTTCATGATACAGCATGACACAGCAAAGACAAGTGAATTATTAACCAGTTACACTACTTATCTTACTTAAACAGTTCTTTTAAATATAGAGGTGAGGTGTTTTCAATTATGAAAAATAATATTTTTATTTGGTTCTACTTATTAATCCCACCTGAAATGCTTCTTTAACTCAAATTACCTTTATATTTTACCCTGTTCTGCCCTCCCTATCCTGTTCCCACCCTTTATTCAGCAAAAAAACCACCAAAGTTTTAAAATTACTGATGCCGAAATGTTGCCATTCATCAAATAGTGGCAAAAGAAAAGCAAATTGCTCAGATGGCATCCAGATGTGTCAGCCAATAGTAACTTCCCTTACACCCTCAAATACACACAAACACAGCCATAGAACTGTCTTAATTTAGGTTTAACTGGGTCAGGGGTAAGGTCAAGTAAAGCCAAATCAACAACATTTATTAGGCATTAACTAAATGCCAGGCACTGGAGAATGCAAACACAAGCAGAAATAATACAGTTTCTGCCCTCAAGGAGATTACATGGGGAATGTGGCAGTGGGGAGAACCCAGGAGTGGAATCCTAAAAGAAATGAAGACGTGACTGGTCTGAGCACTTTCCATAAAATGGAGGTTCTGAGAAAAATGAATCACTCAAGAAGGGGACATAAGTGCGGAGTGCAATTCCAGTGACAGAAGGCTGGGGAACACAGTGAATTTCCATGATAAGGAGACCATAAGTGCAGAGTGAACTTTCTGGCAGAGAAGACTGCTTGGGGCATAGTGGAGAAAAGTCCAAAGTCAGACCAGAAGAATGAATGAAAATGAAGTGAGAGTAAGACTGAAATAGCTACAAATAATTCTTCTTTAATTTACCAGTGAAGATTTGGCTTTTACCTCGATGAGAAGAGTTAGTGTCCTTCAAGATACACAGTGAGCTATGGGATTTTAAAGTGAGCACTGGTGCTTATATTCTGGCATTCTGGCATGGTGGGTAGTGTTAGACTTGGAAGATTTAAATTTTACCTCTTATACTTAATCCACTTCATGACCCCAGTTAAATTCGTCACCCTCTTCTACCCTCAGGTAATTCTCTAAGACTTATCAACTAAGTTATATATGTCCAGTTTGCCCACATTTACTGACATACTTTAATTTCATAAGTAGGCCTTTTGAAACACAATTTACTCTATTTGAATCCTTTTTACAATGTTATTCCTTTAAAAATTGAAAACAATGCATGTATTATGGGATACTCAAGCATTTTTCTGAATTCAGTCTTATCTATAAATGCATAAACACCTGAGTAATAAATAAACACACTCATGAAATTGTGAGCAAAAATGGTTTAAGAGGAGAGTGTCTGTTGTGGTCTCAAAACTTTTCTAAGACTTTTTCTTTGAAGTTGTAACAAAAGCTTGGAGTGAACTGAAGGAAATTCCCATCTCTGACCATTCCAAATATTCTTTTCAGAGGTATGTGAAGTCCTTAGAGACCTGCAACTCATTATTCTTCCTACTGCTAGATTATCCCAACCTTGGTTATGTGAAAGGCAGGTAGGGAGAGAAGGAAGAAAGAATTCTTGTAGCTTCAAGCTTTCCAATAGTCCAGGTCAGCTCAGAGGGCAGGTCAGTGAGAAGAGGAAAAATTATAAGAGATGGCTAAGTGGGAGGGAGGAATGGTGAGGATACAGGAGAAAATCTGAGTGGTGTAAAAAGGCATTAATAAAAAATTATTATAAAAATATTTGGAAGATCATCTAACTTTTATTTAAAGACTTTCACTGAGGGAGAACCCACTTCCTCTCAAGGTAGTTCATTCCCCTTTTTGTTAGATCAAATTGTTAGTCATTGTTGCCTTGCATAAACCTGTTTGATATTTTGCAACTCTGACCCACTACTCTTACTTATTATGCTTTTATATTATGAGGGATAAGTAGAACAAATTCTTTCACATGGTTTATTGTTGTTTATTTGTTACAGTTTTATTCGAGTCTTTGTGACTACATTTGGGGTCTTCTTGGTAGACATATTGGAGTGATTTGCCATTTTCCTTCTCCAGCTCATTTTACAGATGAAGAAACTGAGGCAAACAGCGTTCAGTGACTTGCCCAGGGTCACCCAACTAGTAAGTATCTGAGGCCAAATTTGAACTCAGGTCCTCCTGACTCTAGGCCTGGCACTCCATCCACTGTGCCACCTAGCTGCCTTTCTAAATGGTAGCCTTTCAAATACCTGAAAACAATTATCATATCCCACCAAGAGCATCCTCTGCACTTTCAATTAATCCTCTTATGGCAAGAATACAAGGTCTTTCACCTTCCTAGTTGTCATGCTTTAAGATGTTCACTAGCTCACTAACCAGCTTTCTAAAATGGAGAATCTAGAACTGACCACAATGCTCCAGATGTGGTGTGACTAGTAGAGCAGGACTATCACCACACTAATCCTGGACACGACCTTCTTTACGCTAACCTAAAAGAATGATAGTTGTTTTGGTTTTCTGGAAGGAGGGGGAAGTTGGCTGCTATATCACATAGTTGACTCATACTGAACTTGTATCTAACTGAGGCAGCGAGGTGACACAGTGGATAGTGTTGAACTTAAGAGTCAGGAACACCTGAAATCAAATCTGGCCTCAAAACTTACTAGTGGTGTGACCTTGGGCAAGTCTTAACTCTGCCTCAGTGTCCTCATCTATAAAATTAACTGGAGAAGGAAATGGCAAACCACTCCAGTATCTTTGCCAAGAAAAGGGATCACGAAGAGTCAGACACAACTGAAAAAGAATGAAGGACAACAAAAGATAAGGATAATATATTTTCCATGGTTAACATGAGTATTTGTTGAGGTAACATATATATGGGCTTTCAAAACCTTAAAACGTAGATGAATACTAGCTATTATCATTTATAAATAAAACCACTATCTAGCCATGGCTTTATATAAATATATGTATACATATATACATATATATATATATATATATATATACACACATACACACACACATATGTATAGTATGTGTATATGTGTATTTTTTTAACAACATAGGATCAAGAACAGATCCCTAGCCACTGGAGATCTCCTTCCAGGTTGGCACTGAATCATTAACCATGATGTTTTGAGTAGCCATTCAGCCTGTTCTATACCGACCTCACTGTATTTTGTGCAGCCTATATCTTTCCATCACATCCACAGAGAAAGAATGAGAGACTTTATCAAACGCTTTCCTAAAATCTGGGTAAACTATCTACAGCACTTCCTAATCTACCAATCCAATAACCCTGGCAGAAAGAGAAATGAGAGGAGTCGCTAGGTGGTGTAGTGGATAGAGCACTAGACCTGGAGTCAGGAGGATGGGAGTTCAAATCTGGCCTCAAACATGTAACACTCACTAGCTGTGTGACTCTGGGCAAGTCACTTAACCCCAATTGCCTCAAATGAAAAAAAAAAGAGAGAAATGAGGACAGTATGTGGCAAAACCTATTCTCCATGGAGAACTGGCTCCTTTTGCCTTTATTGTGACCTCTAGCCCTTTGACTCATCTCTGTTTTTTCATCTCCCCTACTCTGATTTCACTTTCCCCCATATCTAATCTTGACAAGATGGCTTGCCACTTTAATTTTTCACTAACAGCTGCCCAAGAAAGCCTCATTCTCTGGAACTTTCACCATTTTTAAGCTTGTAAATTCCTGTCTTTGGGTAACATCCACCTGATTAGTCTGTTCCTGGAACAGGAACAGGTTAGCATTGATGGAAAAAAAACATATCATCAAACTGACTTCCCCTACTATGAATTTATTTTAATAATTTCTGCTGCCTCAATCAAAAAATCCTACTTCAGTACCTCATCATGGCCTGGAGTCCAAATCAAAAGACAGAAAGTACACAGTATAGACAGCTTAGCTGCAGCAGGCTAGACCCCCATTTACTTATTCTTTATCTTTAACTTATTCTTTAACCCATTAAAGAAAATGAGCAAACTAATCAACCAACCAATAAATAAATGGTCATCAGTCTAGTGTGTTTCACTTGTGTAGGAATGATGACGGAAGGAAACAAACATTTATTAAGCACCTAATATATATCTGGCAATGTGCTAAGTGCTTTACAAATATCTCGTTTGATCTTCACAACCACCCTGGGAAGTAGGTGCTATTATTATCCTCATTCTACAGCTGAGGAAACTGAGGCAGACAGAAAGGGTTTAAGTTGACTTGCCCAGGGTCACACAGCTGTTTAGTGTCGAGGCTAGATTTGAACTTAGGTTCTCCACATCTGGAAAAGGGATCAGAGTGTGTTCAAACACTTTGTAAAGGTATCTACACTCATTTAATTGTTGGTATTCTAAATGTGAGATCCCTTTTCCATGATCAGTGAACTGACATTTGAAAACAGATATCAGACCACTTGCATATGAATATGCTTTTAAAAAAACAAGACTGCAAGTCACTATGAAATTATAGCTCAAGGGAAAGGTTGGCTCATAGGTTCTATTCAGGTGAATAAATACATTGATTTCACTGGGCACCCAAGAGCAGTAAGAAAGATGATTCTGTGGTACATGGTCATCTTGTTTTGCTGGGCTTATGATGAATATATGTAATAGGCCACTACAAAGGCAGCTGGAGCTTATGTGCAATGTGTTTCATATTCAATTAAAGACATATTTAGTAAAATGTCTCCAAACCAAGTCAAAACATAACTTCATGCTCTGTGTTTTCAATATTTTAACAGTAAAATGACAAAAAAAGGATGAAAATTTTGATTCAGAATTAAGCCATGAAAGAGGCCAAAGTGTAAAAGTGTAAGACATGGCGAACACCAAACAATACCTTAAAAATAAAACTGACTATGTATAACAAGAAATGACATATTACTGACATAGGACTCACTGCAGCATCAGGACTCTGTCAGAGCAATGACTTCTCTTTTTTAAAAAATTATTTATTTTACATGCCTTTATAATCGGTCCCCTCCACTCCTCTATTGAACAACACAAAAAATAAAATAAAATAAAACCCTCATCATAAACATAACACAGCACAGTACATAGCATATTATGGCAAAATAACTCCTACATTGGTCATGCCTGGAAATATCTCTCTTTGGCAATTTGGGTTCATCACCTCTCTGGCAGGGGATGAATAGCGTGTTTCATCTTCAGTCTTCTGGATATGTGGTTTATCACTTCAGTAGATCAATGACTTCTTAAAGGAAATGTGAAAGTTAGCACCAAATTGTAGAAATCATAAAAATGAGAAAATACTATATGCCATTTTAATAGCACCTATTTGACATAGTCAAACTGATAACCCTGAAAATGGAAAAAGAATTAAAAGTAAAGGCATCGACTATGATCACTGACAGTTGCCAGCAAAGTTCATCTGATATAAAACTAAGATCACAAAGAACCCAGAAAAAAAAATCCTCCAAGTAGCAAACATTTGATCTCCTTGCCAAACAGAGGTATGGTGACCAAGAGCAACACTGATTTAGAACAAAGATCATTTTGTAGTATATAGCAGATGGAAGAATATGAGCAGAATTACTAGTCTTCCCAAACAGTAAAACGCAGGGAAGAGGGAAATGAGTCTACAAAAAGCGTGTGAGACCAAACAAGGCCAGAACATGTTAGAAAAGCACTTACTGATAAAACTGGAAGGAGAGTAACTACAAGACATGAAATGGAGCAAATCTGTCAGTGTTTCATCACACCAAGGACAATGGCATTTTCAGTATCGATTATATTACCTGAGGATGAGGAAGGAAAATGAGTTTTGTTTTGTTTTGAAACAGAGCTGTGATTTCATTAACATAGGGAACTCTTGCTGAGGACACTCTCCCTACCAATGAAGGCCAGTTCCTGCTTGGCAAGACAGTGCTTGGGGGCATACGTTCCGGGTCACAAGGCCACTATATATCAGAAGCAAGACATGAACCCAAGCCGTCTTCACTTAAAGGCAAGTTCTCTATCCACTTCACTGGGGTTGCTTAAAATTTTTAATGTTATAAACCCTTTTTGGAAATTTGGTGAAACTCTATGGAGTCCACCTCAGAATAATGTTTTTAAATACACAAAATAAAATACACAGGACCACAAAGGAAACCAATTACACTGAAATAGTTAACAAAATATTTTTTAAAACACAAACCCAGGTCAGAAACCCCTGTACGATACCATGTTGCCTCTCATGTTAATGCATATGTTAAGGTCATATGCATAAATCCTTCATAGAGGTAACTGCAGACACAATTTTGTTCAATGAATATTAAACTATTCTTAAACATGTAGTCATATAGTTACCAAATCATCACTGTCATGGAAGATGCCCTCTGCAAAGTTCAATAGAAAAATGTTCCCTACAGGTTTTCTAGAACTATTTGTGGATGATGCTGCCGAGTTCACTGAGCCCCAGAACTCTACAAGACTTTCTCCATGAGTCAAGGCTGTTCAAAAAAATTAAGACTGCTAATCCACACAGTAAAAAAAAAAAGTATGGAGAATTCTTATTATATCTTAGGCACTGAAGATGGAAAATAAGTTGGGAAAAGAATAAAAAAGGAACAGATTGTGTTGGACCCTACTTGGAGATTGGAGAACACTTTCATGATTCAAAGCTGTTCTCTGTTAGCACAGTATTTCATTTTAATAGCAGTGTCTGAAATGTGACATGGCTGAAATCATGCCACACCATCAGTCAAAAAGTATTAAGTATCTACCACGCACTAGAACCTGTGCTAGGCTATGATAAACTGTATGCAATAAATGATGCATTGTTGTTTAGTCATTTTTCAGTTGTATCCAACTCTCTGTGATCTAATTTGGAGTTTTCGTGGCAAAGATACTGGAGGGATTTGCCATTTCCTTCTTCAGTTCATTTTATAGATGAGAAAACTGAGGCAAACAGGGTTAAGTTACTTGCCCAAGATCTCACGGCCCAGTTAAGTGTTTGAAGCCCAGATTTGAATTCACAAAGATGAGTCTTCTTGGCTCCAGGCCCAGTGCTCTAACCACTGTGCCAGCTAGCTACCAAAAAAAATGATGTATGGGGCAAAAAAAGGAGATAAGCTGGTCACAAAACCAGAGCAAGGTCTCCATATGAATTTCACTCTCACTCTTACCTAAACTGGGCAAAAGAGAGTGGTGTCTATATGCACACACACAAACACATACACAGAGTTTATTGTAATGCAATAAATCCACAGGGAAGCAGGTGAGATAGGGAGAAGAGGGTTTAAGGAGGCTAGTACTAGGAAGGAAGTCACAAGTAAAACAATTTCAACCTCAATGGATGAACTGCAAAAGGATCTTATATCCAGATCATGAACACCCATCACATACTTCTTTCACTATCACCTACCTCTGTTTTGGGAATAGGGGAAGAAGAAAAAAGTATGGCAAGATGGAAAGATATACATGGTTATGTTCATAACCATGAACCTGAATGTGAACTTACTGTTAAATAGAAGAGGATACTTTATTGGATTAGAAAGCAGAATCTAACAGTATGTTGTTTAAAAGAAACAAAACTTGAAACATAAAAACTCACACAGAATTAAAGGAAGAGCCTAAAGAAGAATTTATTATGCCTTGATGAACTAAAAAAAAAAGCTGGAATAGCAATAGTAACTTCAAATAAGGCAACAGCAAAAATAGACTTGATTAAAAGAAACAAAAAGGGAAACATCATTATATTTAAAAACAACATTGACAATGAAATAATACCAATACTTAACATCTATGCACCAAATGGCATAGAACCTAAGTACTTACAGGAAAAGTTAACTGAATTACAGAGAGGAAGAAAGACAGAAAAACTGTAAGACTTGGGAACTCAATGTACCACTTTCAGACCTGCACAACTCTAACAAAAGATAAGAAAGGAGCTGAATATTTGAATAGAATTTTAGAAATGTTAATCTCTGGAGATTACTCTGAAAATAGTAAAGAAGACACATATTTCTCATTTATCCATGGAATGGAACTTTTAGAAAAACTGACCATGTACTGGGGCATAAAAATCTCACTAGCAAATGCAGAAAAACAAATATTGAAACAGAAATATTCTGATAGCAACACGATAAAATTATAAGTATTAAAGAGCCCTTGAAGAAAGATTCAAACTTGAAGGGACGCTGATTTAATTTTAAAGAATGGTGGGTCAAAGAACAAGTGTTAGAAATAATAGTTCTTACATTAAAAATGAAAACAAAACTTAGGAGACGTACCTAAAGTAGTCCATAGGGGATAACTTATATCTTTCAAAAACAAAAGAGAAAAAGAACTTATCAATGAATGAGACACTCAACTAAAACAATTAGAAAAGCAACAAATAAAAAAATCCTCAACAAATGCCAAAACAGAAATTCTGAAATTCAAAAATATAAATGAAATTAGGGGGGAAAACCCACTAACTTGGTAAATCAAACTAGGAACAGTTTTTTTTTGGGGGGGTGGATAATGAGATAAAAAGAGAGGAAAATAAAATTGCTAATATCAAAATAAAAAGAATTAACAAATGAAAGTAATTAAAAAATAAATTTTTACAAAGTATTTTGCTCAAACTGATAAATGGAATGGATTAATATATACAAAAATATAAAATATCCCAATTAACAGAACAAGAAGTAAACAATTTAAATAAGTGAATCTCAGCAAAAGAATCCTAACAAACTCTTTCTGTTAGACAAATAGGGTTCTGATTCCTAAGACAAGGATAGATAACTAGAGAACAAAATGCCTAATGAATATAGATGCTAAAATGCTGGGAAAAAATATAAGTGAGAGGTTACAACAACATATTTAAAAGATTATACATTATCTAACCAGGTTGGCTTTATAACAAGAATGCAGAGTTGATTCAATATTGGAAAAACTATATACATAATAGACCATATTAATAATGGAAACAAAAATGATGTTATTATTATTATTATTATCAACAGATGCAAGAAAAGCTTTCTATAAAGTATATCACTTCTTTATGTTAAAAACACTAAAAAGCATAGAATAAATGGACCATTTTTTAATATAGCAAGCACTATTAATCTAAAACCAATAGAAAGAATCATCAGTAATGGATAACCAACAGAAGCCTTTCTAATAAGAAAAATAAATGGTGTACACTGTCACCTCTATTATTTTACATAGTTCTAGAAATGGTAGCTATAGCAATAAGGAGGAAGGAAAAAGGAAGGAAAGGAAGGAGGGAGGAAGAGAAGGAATAAGGGAGGGGAGGAAAGAGGGAGGAAGAAAGGAAGGAGAAGGCTGAACCAACGATGGGTAAAAGTTGCAAAGAAGTAAATTTGGGTTTAATTAAGAACTTCCTAACAATGAAAACTATACCAAAGTGGAAAGGGTTGCTTTCAGGAAGTTGTGGGTTTCCCTTCACCAAAGGTCTTCAAGCAAAGGCTGGAATACTGCTTTTTGGGTATACTGTAGAGGGGATCTTTGTTCAGGTCCTCTCCCCACTTCAGTCCATCCTCCACTCGGCTATTAAAGTGATTTTTATAGCAGATCTCACCATGTTACCACCAAGGTCACTCAATAAATTCTCCAGTGGTTCCCTATCACCTCTAGGATCAAATACAAAATCCTCTGCTTGGTGTTCAAAACTCTTCAGATCCTAGGCCCCACCCCCTCCTTCACCTTTCCAGTCTTCTTACACCTTCCACCCTTCCCCCTCCCCAATACTCTTGGATCCAGTGACACTGGCTTTCTGGCTAATCCACCAACAAGACGATGCACCTCTTAGCTCCCGGCATTTTCTCTGGGTGTCCTCCACTGCCGGGGATGCTCTCCCTCCTCATTTCTGCCTCCTGGCTTCCCTGACTTCCTTCAAATCTTAGCTAAAATCCTACCTTCCAGAGGAAACCTTTTCTAATCCCTCCTAATTCTAGTGCTTTCCCTCTACTATTTCCTATTTATCCTTCATATGGCTTGTTTGTACATAATCTGTTTACTGATTTTCTCCCCCGTTAAATTGTGAGCTCCTTGAAGGCAGAGACTGTTCTTTCCCTTTCTTTGAATCCTCAGCACTTAGCACAATGTCTGGAACTAGCAGGAACTTAATAAATGCTTACTGACTGACTGACAGGTGGAGGCTGGACTAGATGGCCTTAGTAACTGAGATTCTGTGATGCTGCCTATAAATCTGCCAGCTAAGTTATCTCCAGCCCTAAAAATGCCTTTCCTTGACCCTTTTATCTCATTCATTTATTGTTCCTGGGCCACTTCTCTCCTTTACTGATAAACTTCTTGAAAAACTTATCTATGCCTGATAATTCCATAGCTCTAATGAAAGTACTCTTCTAAAGGTCACCAATGGTCTTTAAGTATGAAGTATAAAATGAAGCATAAAAGTATGGAGATGGGGGGAAGGAGACAAGATGGTAGAGTAAAAGCAAAGACTTGCTTGAGCTTTCCCCAAAACCCTCCAAATACCTGTAAAAACGACTATAAACAAATTCTAGAGCAGCAGAACCCACAAAAATATGGAGTGAAATAAATTTTCCGCCCAAGACAACCTGGAAGGTCGGCATGAAAGGTCTGTTGCACGGGGCTGGGACAGGAGCTCAGTTCAGCATGGGTCGCACAGGCAAAGATAGGGCCCCAGCAAACATGGAGCAGGCCTCAGGGGACTGAATCACAGAAAGCTGTGGTGGTTTCCAGACTTTTCAACCCACAAACACCAAAGAAAACTTAGAAGTGCT
Source organism: Vombatus ursinus (assembly GCF_900497805.2). Lineage (NCBI taxonomy): Eukaryota > Metazoa > Chordata > Mammalia > Diprotodontia > Vombatidae > Vombatus > Vombatus ursinus. Next base: position 9,532,147 of record NW_020954587.1, on the reverse strand, counting down.
TTGATCTTGGTCACAGTCCTGGGTGGCGGTTCTGGGTTGAAAAGGAGCGCTGGCATAGTGAAGAGGAAATCTTCCTCATAGTTCCAAGGCAGAAAAGAGTGCTTGATGTCACTCATAGACCAGAGCACAGACCAGAAAAGGAGTAAACACTCTCCATTGATCATACCAGCTAGGAAAAACTGAAAATTTACAGGTCCCTAGAAGTACCTCTGAAAATAGCTGCACAAAATCCCCAAAGCTTGGGACAATACACCCTCCACACTGGAAGCAGAGCCCTATCTTAACAAAGAGTTTAAGACTCAAGTAATCAGCTGTGAACATGAGCAAAGAGCAGAAAAAAACTCAGACTACAGAATCTTACTTTGCTGACAAAGATCAAAACATACAACCAGAAGAAGACAACAAAGTCAAAGCTCCTACATCCAAAGCCTCCAAGAAAAATATGAATTGGTCTCAGGCCATGGAAGAGCTCAAAAAGGATTCTGAAAATCAAGTAAGAGAAACAGAGGAAAAATTGGGAAGAAAAATGAGAGTGATGCAAGAAAATCATGAAAAACAAGTCAACAACTTCCTAAAGGAGATCCAAAAACATAATGAAGAAAATAACACCTTAAAAAATAGACTAACCCAAATGGCAAAAGAGATCCAAAAAGCCAATGAGGAGAAGAATGCCTTAAAAAACAGAATTGGCCAAATGGAAAAGGGGGTCCAAAAGCTCACTGAAGAAAATAATTCCTTAAAAATTAGAACGGAGCAAATGAAAGCTAATGACTCTTTGAGAAATCAAGAAATTATAAAACAAAACCAAAAGAATGAAAAAATAGAAGACAATGTAAAATATCTTATTGGAAAAACAACTAACCCGGAAAACATATCCAAGAGAGATCATTTAAAAATTACTGGACTACCTGAAAGTCATGATCAAAAAAAGAGCTTAGACATCATCTTTCAAGAAATTATAAAGGAAAACTGTCCTGATATTCTAGAACAGAAACTGAAAGAATCCACTGATCACCTCCTGAAAGAGATCCCCAAAGGAAAACTCCTAGGAATATTATAGCCAAATTCCAGAGTTCTCAGATCAAGAAGAAAGTATTGCAAGCATCTAGAAAGAAACAATTCAAGTATTGTAGAAACACAATCAAGATAACACAAGATTTAGCAGCTTCTACATTAAGGGATCAGAGGACTTGGAACATGATATTCCAGAGCTCAAAGGAGCTAGGATTAAAACCAAGAATCACCTACCCAGCAAAACTGAGTATAATCCTTCAGGGGAAAAATGGACCTTCAATTAAATAGAGGACTTTCAAGCATTCTTGATGAAAAGACCAGAGCTGAATAGAAAATCTGACTTTTAAATACAAGACTCAAGAGAGGCATAAAAAGTAAATGGGAAAGAAAAATCATTAGAGACTTATTAAAGTTGAACTGTTTACATTTCTACATGGAAAGATGATATATGCAACTCATGAGACCTTTCTCAGTATTAGGGTAGTTGGAGGGAATGTATGTATCTGTGTGTATATATATATACACACATATATATGTATATATACACACACACACATACACATATATATGTATGTATGTATGTGTCTATATATACAGATATATACATATATATTCACACACAGAGGGCACAGGGTAAGTTGAATAAGAAGGGATAAGATGTAAAAATTAAAATTAAAGGGTGAGAGAGAACTGTACTGGGAGGAGGAGAAAGAGAGAGGTAGAATGGGGTAAATTATCTCACATAAAAGAGGCAAGAAAAAGCTTTTACAGGGAAGAGGGAGGAAGTAAGAGGGAATGAATGAATCTTTTTCTCATCGGATTTGGCTTAAGGAGAGAATAACATACACACTCAATTGGGTATGGAAATCTATCTTGCCCTACAGGAAAATATGGGGAAAGGGGATAAGAGGGGGTGAATGATAGAAGGGAAGGCAAATTGGGGGAGGGGGCAATCAGAAGCAAACACTTTTGAAGAGGGACAGGGTCAAAGGAGAGAATAGAGTAAACGGGAGAGCAGGATAGGATGGAGGGAATTATAGTTAGTCTTTCACAACATGACTATTACAGAAGTGTTTTGCATGACTACCCATGTATAACCTATATTGAACTGCTTGCCTTCTCAATGAGGTGGGTGGGAAGGGAGGAAGCGAGAGAATTTGGAACTCAAAGTTTTAAAAACGAATGTTAAAGATTGTTTTTACATGCAACTGGGAAATAAGTTATACAGGAAATGGGATATGGAAATCTACTCTCCTGCCCTACAGGAAAATAGAAGAGGAAGGGGATAAGAGAAGGGGGATGATGTTAGAAGGGAGGGCAGATTGAGAGGAGTATTCGGAATCCACTCTGTCTTGTGGAGAACGGAGGGGGAAAATGAGGAGAAAATTTGGAACTCAAAATCTTGTGGAAGTGAATGCTGAAAACCCAAAATAAATAAATTAACTTAATAAAAATTTTTAAAAATTAAAATAAAATAAGATAAAATATATGACTTAATGCAGTATCATAAACAGCACCAGGAAAATAATGCACATAATGACTATAACCATGTAAATGGAAAGAACAAAAAAAAAAATCAGAACTGAAAGCTATGTAATTTATTATATATTTACAAGGAACAGCAAGTAGTACATAATAGATCTGCAGTTCCATGCATAATCTTTTTTTCTTATTCTATTATGTTATGGAAATGCTTGTTTTTTTTGTTAAGTTTAGAATAACGTAAATATATTTTTTTAAAAGTATGGAGATGGGAGAGCCAAAAAGCGTAGTCTCTCTGTCCATGTATGATATCATAAAGTTGCATGTGACTACACAAGCCTAGAAATCATAACCCCTGGGGAACTGAACTGGCACATATTGGAAAACCAAAGGCAGCCACAACTCACTTTTTTTAGGACAAACCAGCCATGTATCCTTGCAGATACTGATAAATAAAAATGGAAATGAGAACACATAACTGCCTGTAGTGTCAATTCTGGGCCTTTAAGCATAAGTGCAATGACTTTAAGTAGATCTTGAAGGTGAGAGGGGTAGATTACCATGCTCACTTTGTCAGAGCTTAAATAGTGCTTCCCCATCACCTGGGTGCTATGAACTGGACTTTCACTAATGAAATGGAAGACAGAATGGTGTTGAGGATTCTGAGACCTCCATGCCAGCAACCAGTGCCATAGGTTGAATATAACTGGAAACTAGTCTTTAGAGTAAACCAAGAGTAGGATTGCTTTGGCTGCTTGAGAGACTGGTCAGTGGAGCTGGGGTATGGGAAAGAACAAGCCAAGTAAACAGTATCCTTGTTAGCAAATAAAAATAGGATCATGCACGACAGTTTGAAAGAGACCTTAGAGGTCATCTAGTCTAATGTGCTCCCTTTACAGATGTCATATCTGAGTCAACAGAAGTTAAGTCAATCACTCAAGGATACATGGATAGTATGTGGCAAGAGTCGGCAGATTCTACCCCCAGTCCTCGGCTCCAAGTTCAACATTATTTCATTACTGTGCAACCTCTCCAGGTAACCACACCAATCATTCAGACCAGAAAACTGCTTTCAGTTCAGAGAAGCCTAGAGGACACTGGGCAAGCATTTGGGAATAAACCTTAAGGGCTGCCAAAAGTCGTCACTAGCACCAAGCCCTTCCATTCCTCGGAAGAGATATAGCATCTCAGACAACCAAGAAGAGATCTGAGTGGTTCACTGGCTTAGCTGTGAGGGCTAGAGGTTATGAAACCCATGCCCCTTTCACAAAGACCATTGGGCATAAGGGAGTAACCACATACTTCTCAAAACAATGAGTAAATAAGAGGAAAGGGGGTGAGAGAGACCTCAGTTGGAATTGGTCCAATTTAAGAACTCCCCACCAGGATAGGAAGTGGGTAGATCATAGGTAGGATAATAGATTTAGAGGTAAGAGGTCTCTTTGAGGTAATCTAGTCTAACTCACTCAATTTTCATGTAAGGAAACCGAGGCTCTAAAGCCATTAAGTGAATACCCAAGGTCAGATTGGTAGAAACTTGCAGATTCAGGATATGATACCAGATCCTTGGACATCAAAATCTATGTTTCTTCCAAATGCCTACTTAGGAATTTCCAGACATCCCTTGAGCACCTGAAGTAGAATATTAACCAGGAAAAGTTAGGAAATCCTGGCCTTGATCCTAGAAAATTAACTTAATTTGGTCTTGTCTTATACAATGTCTGTGTGATCTGCCACAGTACCAAAGAGAAAAAAGCATTTTAAAAAGTTTTTATGCTACAGACTAAAAGAGTTTCAAACTACTTTTATATGTTTGTGTGTGTGTGAGCCTACTATTAAAATGAATATTTACTAGTGACTTAGGAATTAATTGGTTTAAAATCTATTATTCCTTTCTCTATCTAGTAAGCTGCCAAGTACAGAGAGTCTTGGGGAAAAACTATGAGGCTTCTGACTGAATAGATGAGGGGTAAAGGGAGAGGAAAGATGAAAGTTAGCAGAACAATGACTTCAGAATATCTAAAGAACTGGAATTAGAGTCAGAGATTCTTTAAATTTGGCATTTAAAAGATTATAAAATTGGATTTAAAAATTAAGTCAACTCATCTTCCTATGGTCATCTTCTGATGGTTGGCAAATCTGAAATGTTTTAGCTGCTATATTTATAAATTATGTATGTCTGTATGAATAATTTCTTTACTAAGGGATGTCTAAAGTCATTATGTTTTTTAAACTTGTTTGTATGAAAGTAATATTTAAATTCTGATTTCTTTTATAAGCACAACTGTATTAAATGTTAATTTAGTGATTTGAAAATTTTAATGGAATAGAATTGTATCTGGAATAACTGAGTACATTCACAAGACACTCTTCTGCCTACCTTTCTGGTATAGCCTGTAATGACACTGCCTTACTTTTTGATTATATTGATTTGTTCTACTGATGTTTGATTTCTTTATAATGATGTAGAGGATGTGTCATCAAAGACAAACATTATCAAAAAAGAAGATAAGTTTGTCACATGGTAGGAAACTACACTTCCACCAAAGTGACCCATCTATCTATTCCCTCAACATTCTATGCTTTGTTCACTTCCTTCCCTCTACCTGGAATATTATCCTCTTCCCTCTCTGCCTATTCTTCCTTTAATTAATTCGTGATTTAATGCTTGAATCAAGTGCTAGTTTGTGGCCTTTCCTGACTGATCAAGAATATCCTTCCTCTTGGGCCTCAGCATTTTACAATTCTCAAATGCACTTATCAGATAATACTCTTTAGTATAGTTATCTGTATTTCTGTCTTACTTCCTTCCCCCCACACCAGCTCTTGCTCCAACAGGGGAAGGACCATGTCTTTATCCAAACTAATTTTTTTAATCTCCCCTGCACTGTGCTGTGTATACAATAAGTATTTAATTAAAATTTATTTAATCCAATTCAACATTTATTCAGCAACTAAAGTACAAGACATTGCTAAGGACCCAATGAATTCTGATTTAACAGAAACAGATATGATTATGCAATTCTCTTAGGATACATTAAGATGTCCCACAATCCTAAATGTGAAAGAGAGCATCTGTACCATATTTGAGATATAATCATAAGAACAAATTTTCAAGAGCTATCTCCTTTCAAGTATATAAATGGCTAAAGAACAAGAGAAGTATAATGGTACAGTTTTGTTTAATTATACTTTGATCAACTAAAGGCAATGCATTCTCTATGGTTGTGGTGATACACATGATAACTGACTGAATGTCAACTTAGTAATGACATGAAATAAATGGGATAAAAATGCATACTTGATCCAGGTTCATACTGGATACATATTCTCTGTAACCATCCAAGGTGTTCAGAAAGTGGAGGGAGATTCATGAAGAGGGGCCAAGAAAGCATCACCTCCAAGAGAGGAGGTGAAAAAGAATTCCCTCCCCATCTTGCTTTTCACAGACTTTTCATATCTTACTCCAAGTTGAACACTTAAGTTTCTCTAAAAAACATAAGGTTTTCTTTTCACAACACATTCCCAGAATATATAAAAGTTTTTAAAATAATGTTTTCTGCATCCGAACATTAGCAAATCTAGAATACAGTTGTGTTTCAGTCCCTTGACCACCAGATAACTGTATCTAGAATATGAAATTTTTTAAAAAATTAAGTTTTATGGATATCTTTTATTTTTATATCACCTAGATTTCCCTCTGTATCTCTCCCCTTCTCTCTTCCTTGAGATCCACCTCTTTTAACAAAGAATGTGTTTTCTTTAAAATAGGAAGAAAAAAATCCAGTAAAGTTCATAGTACATCAAAAAATAATCCGATGCACTATACAATATTCCATATTTCTAGTTCCTCCCTCCCATCTCAACAAAAAAGCAATAAATGGTGCTTTCTCATATCACTTCTTGCACAGCAAAAGAAGTTTTAAAGGCTAGAAAGGACCAGCTACTTCCATTTGCCTCTCCCTTTCACAGATGAGGAAACTGAGGCACAGAGACTTGCCCCTGTCTCAGAGCTAATTGTGGCAGAGCTTGGAGTAAAAAAAGTCAGGTCTTCAGACTTTCAGTCCATATAACACATTCTGCAGTGACTTTTTGAGAGGGGGAACTATTATCAACATTTGAAAGTGTTAAGGTGAATTAGTAAAGACTTGGCCCCCAGTTGTTGATCTGCATTCTCTAGACCCGTTCTAGGACTAGGACCACATTGTCCAACTAAACTTATTTCTCGGGGCCTATTTCCAGACCTCAAGTATTATACATTTATCTTCAAGGAGGAAGAATAACACTGGCTACAACTGTGGTTTCTTGCTAATATACCAGTAGCTCAAATTTAAATAGCTGCTTGCCTAAGCAGTAGGAAACAGCACAAAGGGGCCGAGCATCTGTGATTTCAGGCAGTCATGGCCTGGTCCAAGATGAAGATGTTCCAAATCCTTCACTTAAATATAAACCATACTCACTGAAACTGGCACACCATTCTACCTCTGTTTTTCCATGCTACTGAATTTACAAAAGTCTGTGATTGAAGTTTTGAAGAACTGATCTTCCATTAAAAATGAGAGAGGCTTTCTGGTCAGTTCTTGGAGGTAAGGGTGCCATTTTTACTGAGCTTCCATGTTAACCCCCATGTTCATCAGCAAAAAGTTAACAACAAAGCAAGCAGAAAAGCTGAGGGGTTGGGGGCAGCTAGATGGCACAGTGAATACAGCACCAACCCTGGATTCAGGAAGTCCTGAGTTCAAATCTGGCCTCAGAAACTTGACACTTACTAGCTGTGTGACCCTGGGCAAGTCACTTCACCCCACTGCCTCACAAAAAAAAGAAAGAAAAGCTGGGGAGCAAAGGGCAAGGGAATCTTTTACCTTCAAATTCTTACAACCGAAAGTAAGAGATAAGGATAAAACAAAACAATTAATTCAGCTTCTTACTTCAGAAGGATAAAAACTAAATCAAAACAGAAGCACATAAAGGGAACCAAGAGGGATAAGGGCTGTGGAGCACTGAACTGCTTGGTGCTATTGATGGATCCTGAAAAGTCAAAGGTGGAATAGCTGGTGTTTTTGAAGAAAGGTGAGCAGAAGCTCAGAGGAAGAATAAACTAGGGAATCAATAATTTTATGCAATGCAAAAACAACTTTAAAAACAAAATACTTTTCCAAGCCAAATAACTAATGAGAATAATTTATTTCTTTTAAAAAAACCATAGGCTTACCTTTACATGATGAATAAGGCATTCCTCCACATTTACTTTGTAAGTCTCTATACCCAGCTCCTTAGATAATCGTAGGATTCTATTTTGAGTAGGTCCTACATAAGCTCCACCAATATCAACATAATCAACAAAGTCATTCTAAAAAAAAAAAAAAGATGGATTGAAAGATTTTCATTAAACACTTTTTAAAAAGAATAATTTCAGTCATTACAAAGGATTTCCCCATTGATTGTGTGCCCTCACCATGAAGTAATGGACCTGGAGTCAGGAAGACCTGGGTTCAAATGCTCTCTCTCATACTCAGATATGTGACTACTGGTAAGCCACTTATTCTCTAAACCTCCATTATCTCATCCATAAAATGAGGATAATAATACTTGTAATATTGTTGGGGAAATAATATTGGCCAATAGGAATAGCATGAATAAAGGCAAGAAACTTCAGGTCACAGTAAGTGGTCATAGAACAGTACAGTTTGGCTGCAACATGGAGTGTCTGAAGGAAGAGATAAGCTCGGAAATAGTAGCTGGGGCTTAGTTGTGGGGAAGCTCGAATGTTGGGCTAAAGAGTTTACATTTTATTCAGTAGGCAATGGAAGTCATTGAAAGTATTTTAGAAAAGGGGTAACATGATCAGAAATGTGCTTTTAAATGATTAATCTGGCTGCATACTGCAGGATGTGACTCAATCAATCAACCAACAAGCATTTAATAAGCACCTACTATGTATCAAGAAAACAACATGGACAGTATGGTCCATGGAGTAACAAAGTGTCAGACATGACTAAACAACTGAACAACAATGTGCTAGGAATCAAGAGACAAAAAAATCCTAGCGGATAAAAGCTGACCTCGGAGAAAGATGTGGATTCAAGTCCTCCTTCAGACACTTGATCAGCCTGTTGTTGTTGTTATTTGTCCTTCATCCTCAAAGAGGTCCAACGGCCAACTATGTGACCCTGCCCTCGGCAAATCTCTAAGACTATAAGTCACAGAGAAAGTGTCAATTTGCATTGGTAGTTTTCTCATTTGAAAGGTCCCTACACTGATAAAATCATAGGTTCAGTCCCTATCACTGTGCGCCAAGCACTATGCTAGGAGCTGGGAATATTAAGACAGGAAATTTCTATCCTGATGGGGGAAGATACGTGTGTGTGTGTGTGGGTGTGTGTGTGTGTATGTATATATGTATGTATGTAAATAAGTACAAAACCAATACAAGGTAATTGGGACAAGAGACACTAGCACCAGGACGATTAATAAAGACAGGAGTAAAGAAGGTGGCACTTAAAGGAAACCAGGAATCCCAACTGGGAGAGGTGAGGAGAGAGGGTATTCCATGCATAGGAGACAGTCTGCGCAAAAGCAAAAGAAAGAAAAGCTGGGGAGCAAAGGGCAAGGGAATCTTTTACCTTCAAATTCTTACAACCAAAAGTAGCTGTCCCTCATGCCTGGAATGTTCTCCCTTCTTTGCTCCAACTACCAACCTTCCCTGGTTTCCTTTAATTTTTGTTTTAGTCATTTTTCAGTCACACCTGACTCTTCATGACTGCTTTTTGGGTTTTCCTTGGTAAAGATACTGGCATGGCTTGCCATTTCCTTCTCCAGTTCATTTTACAGATGAGGAAACTGAAGCAAACAGGGTTAAGTGACTTGCCCAGGATCACACAGTTAGTAAGAATCTGAGCTGGGACTTGAACTCATGAACAGAAGTCTTGCTGACTCCAGGCCCAGCACTCTATCCACTGTGCCACCTAGCTTCCCCTGGTTTCTTTCAGTTCCAACTAAAATTACATATCCTACAAGAAGCTTTCCCCCAACACTCCCCTTCCCCTTTTAAGTCCAGTGCCTTCCCTCTGTTAATTATTTCCTGTATATCTTGTATGTAGCTTGCTTTGTATATATTTCTTTGCATGTTATCTCCTCCATTAGATTTTAATCTCCGTAAGGGCAGGGACTTTTTGTCTCTTTTTGAATCCCCAATGTTAAGCACAGTACCTAATACATGTTAGGCACTTAATAAATATTTATGGAATTGAATTGACTACTATCTCCTCTCTGGATTTCAACGATACCTCTCTCTTTCTCTCTCTCTCTCTTTTTCTCTCTCTGTCTCCCCTTCTCCTATCTATCTGACTGCTCTTTCTTAGTCTCTTTTGTGGGATAACTACAATATGCCTTCTAAATGTGGGTATACCCCAAGGTTCTGTCCTGAACCCTCACTACCCTTTCTCTCAGCCCCATCCATGTCAAACCTAATCCCTGAACTCCCTGCCCTTTCTAGTAAGTCCTCTGGAAATTTCTTTCCATAATTAAGAAGTTTTTCATGAGGTGCTTCTAGGACAAGACTAAAGATTAAAGAGAATGATGGGATGATAGTAGGGGAAATCTGCTGGAAAAAAACAGGAGGGATGGGATCATGCATACATGTTGAGGGATTGACCTTGGTAAGGTGAATAGCTAGTTCATTATAAGAGCCTGGAGGAAAGGAGGAGATAAGAAAATGGATGAGGTTGTGTGATGCTGAACTGGTGTCTGGGATGGATAATAAATGGGAATCTATGGAGGAGAGAGACACAGTTTATCAGCTTTCTGCTTAGAGTCCAGAGGTTCCCAAAGTTTTTTGGCCTACTACCCCATTTTCAAAAGAAAATTACTCAGCACCCCTCTGGGGTTAGGTTAACCCTTATTTTTATTCAACACTCCCCAATTGCACCCAAGGCTACTACCAATCCCCCACCCCCAATCATTCCAGCGCCCCCCTCCAGGGGTGGTTATAACCCACTTTGGGAATCTATGACCACCTCCTCAAACAAATATATTCAGTCCTTGGGAATATTTTGTGCAGCTTCCAGGTGAAACCACATCAAATTTTACTATTTTAATTGAATTATCAGTAGTATTTTGATAGGATTAATTAGCCTAATCAAAGGCAAATTTCATAATAGCCTCCTTGCAAAATGATTTTATTTGATCCTCTACTACAAACAAGTCTATTCATATTAACGTCTATCTACCAATATTTTAAATAATCTATTCTGTAGATCCTAATTTTCTGTCTCCCTTTCTCTCACACAACTGAAGATGAACAGGTTTATGAGCATTTAGCAAATTTGCTGATTTGAAAATTGGAATACTTTGCTATAAATGGAACCATGTTCTAATGTAATAATGATATACATCAAGGGGTTCTTAACCTATTTTGTGTCATGGACCTCTTCTCAGAAAAAAAATGTTTTTAAATAATTGAAGGAAATGCTAAATTTTAGTTAGAGATTAATGAAAATAAAGATGTCTTTTTTTTTTCCTGTCCAAGTTCATAAACACCTGAAATTTCTCCATGGATCCCAGGTTAAGAACCCCTGATACATAGAAATGATATAAGCATGGAAACCCATGAAACTAACCTAAGGCAGTGAATATGTATGGGGGAAATAATGCTGACATATAACTACTGCCCGAAATAAAGAATCTGGTTCTTTAATTTAAAGCATTTTATGTGAAGGTACATACCTATTGAGAGCCATAAAGAAGGAATCAACAATCCAGGCTTTCTAACACTACTAGGTATCTCTCATTAAAACTGAAGAATGTTAGCACCTTCTGGATCAACTATTCCAAATCCTTCTGTTGTCAGGAGGAAAGTTGAGAGCATGCTTTATTCAAAGGTCACACAGTTAATTAGTAGAAAACCTGTGATCCCATCCTCCTGACTCTCAATCTAGTGCTCTTCTACTCAGGCTATCCTGTTTTATCATTTCAGTACCTATCACTACTGGTAAAGGAAAATTCAGCTTAACATATATTAATTTTTTTAAAAAAGGTCATTCAACACTATTAGAAGTAGAGACAGTAGGCAATAAAACATCCAAAAGCAAATGAAGGGGAACTGGAACTGGGAATCCTCACAGGAGGGATTTAAAAGTCTCCTGATTAGAAAAGAATTTATGTGTTATTGGGTTATGGAGAGAACCCGTGCAATCCTTCTTAAACTGATGGAAAGGCTGAGGTTCCATGATACCACAGATAAGGAACTGAACTTGATTTCTCAGGGTCTTCTTAGCCCTCTGAATTTCAATTATCTTCTTAGCCCTCTGAATTTCAATTGTACTTACAGTGTGTGTCAGATAGTGCAAATGAAATATTATGAAGCTCTCACCCTCAAAGTGTAAGTCCTTCCTCCAACTCGGTTCCGTGCCTCTAAAACCACAACATCAATTTCATATTCGGCCAACAGTTTGGCAGCAGACAGACCTAAGCGAAAAAGAGAAAGAGATAGAAAGTTATGCTTAATAAAATTCATTTCCTTATAAATATATCTGGATTGCTGAATCAATTCTACAACTACTTGCTAAAAATCTACCATATCCATACACATATCACTATATTCCCACAAAAGGCATGTTCCTATATAAAGAGGTAAAAAGGGTGTCCTTAGAAGTATTCCCTGGTTATTCTGGGCCTTGCTGATCTCGCAGTCTTCTGATATGAGGCTCACAGTGTCTACAGAATCCAATTTAGCATCTACACACATGCTTTCTTATATTATTTGCTAACTGTTTAACATTTATTCATCTTTTTTCTTCAGCTAAGTATGTATTAGGTTCTGTGAAAGTATGGACCATATCTAACAGCCTTTCTTGATTTCCTCAATTCCTAGTTTCTTCCCCCCCAAAACGATCTTTTATTTAACTACAACATGTATGTTTGTACTTCTTTATTTTTATGGTTTAAATATATTTTATATGTATATATTATTTACTCCATTTTAAATGCAAATACATTGCGAAAAGGGAATGTTTCATTCTTGGGACTGATACTCCCAGAGCTTTGCTTAGTAGCTGGCACAAAGTGGGGGCTTAACAGATAGTTGCTGGTTGACTTCTGATTTTTCTTACAGCACCAAAGAAATATTAGGCCACTGACTGCTTGAAAATCCTAATAAAAAAGATGAGATTTTACAGCCAAAAGAATGAGAGACAACACGGTGTATAGAGAGAGAGCTGCTCTTGGGGTCAGGAAAATTTAAGTTAAGTTCTATAGATACCAGCTTTGTGATCACAGGAATGTTCAAGCAACAACTTAATAATTAAAGTTACAAATGATTTATTAATTTGCACCTCATGAAGGGTGTTTCTAAATAAGGAATTTCCTTACAATGATTAAATTATAGGTCTGTCCTACCCTTCAAAAAAGCCTATCAATCCAGGCAACTAGGTGGTACAGTGGGTAGAGCTGTAACTGGAAAGACCTGGGTTCAAATCTAGTCTTGGCACTTACTAGCTGTGTCATGCAGGGTAAGTTAAGAGGCAACTTAACCTCTTCCTGCCTCAATTTCCTCATCTGTAAAATGGGAATAATAGCACATTATAACAGGGTAATTGTGAGGATTAAATGAAATAATATTTGTAAATCATTTTGCACATCTTAAGGCAATATTTAAATGCTAGATACTATTACTATTATGAGAGAGAGAGAGAGAGAGAAACTGAAAAGTAATTGAAGGAGATTAATGAACTTTATGAATCTAGACCAAATAATCTATGGTAGGTTTTACTTTTTGGTGGTTTTTTCTTTGCTTGTTATAAGAGCAACATATTTCCTGCTAATTTTACAGCAGTGACTTGCTTATATATACTACAGGGGTCAAACTCAACTCCTGCAAAACTCCGACTGCTGTGGTCAGAACCACATTAAAATGTAAATTGGGAAATACTTGACAGAACAAATAAAAATACAATATCGACAATGTTAATTTGTGGTTTTTTAAGTCAATATGCCACCATAGGGATCCCTTCTGTTTGAGTTTGACCCCACTGGCCTAGATTGTAAGTCCAGATGATGGACATATCAGTTGTGACTGGACCCATACTCAAAGTTTTTCCAGTTCAGAAGGACCATCCAGAACATGTGAATTGGCTACAGAACCCAGGATCACCTCCACATGATGAGGTGGTACCAGAATAGGATTTTGTATTTTATACCATTCAACTGCATAGAAAAGAGAGGCTTTAATTGCTGGGGGCAAAAAAGCTAATTCAAACTATGGTAGATGTTTGAAAGTCACTTCACAACTCTTTTGGTGGTAGAACACAGGTGTTTTTCATTAGATTCATTTATATGCTGTAGCATATAAAACTCCCTAACAGATTTATTAATGAAGTACATGCCCTGTGCATTATATGTACCATATTTATAAATGGTCTTCAGACTCTTGCCAAATTGTGAGTTTTCTACTTCATGCAGGAGCCCATTTGCATCAGATGTCCTGATGTTTTACACAAGAGGAGCCGAGATGACCCTGCATTAGAGAGACTGATCTCACTTTGTCATAATTTTAAGATAAAGAAAAGAACAAAAAGTTTAAATTATTTTTCCTGGGAAGCAACCCCTGGGAGATGCAGCCTGGCAACTGTTCATACAGGTGCTACAGCCACAGCTACTGAAGATCCAGAAAGAAAGTTCTTGCCCTGAAAGTCTTTGATTTTGTCAAATGGTTCAACAGAAACAACTGATATGATTTTGATCAGCATAAATGACATTAAAGAAGAGGCATCACCATCTATTTTGCCTCTGCACCATAAGGACAACTGGACCTTTCCATCTGACTTGCAGGCAAAATATTCCATACGTGTTATCCTTGACAGTAGGGATGTTTTAGTTTTCTATTTGTATCCCCAATATTTAACAAAAGGATTTGCAGATAGTAAGTGCTTAATCAATGCTTCATTCATTCATTCTGTTAGAGCAAGGGTCTTCAAACTACAGCGTGAGGCCAAATCCCATCTGCTGCCTGCTTTTATATGGCCTGCAAGCTATGGTTTTTACATCTTTAAATAAAGCTGTATATTTAAAAATGTAAAAGACATTCCTAGCCAGGAGGCCATATATACACAAATAGGCAATGGGTGGTATCTGGTCCTCAGGCCATGGTTTACCCACCTTAAATTAGAGGAAAAAGGTCACTGAACACATATAGTTGCTACTCTTTACGATCTCCCACACAATGCTTAACATTAAATTTTTAGTGAGCTTGAGGAGCTGGTTTCCCAGAAGCAACAACTGGAAGTGGGGTGAGAGTCAGAGCCATGCAGACACAAGCTATATGACCTCCACTAAAGTGGAAACAGATGACCTGACATAAAAGGAAGTTAAGGGAGAAAGAATTTACAGCTGGAAATCTAGTCCAACCCCTTTATTTTATAAATGAAGAAACTGAGGTCCAGAAAGGTTAAGACTTTTCAATGTCATATGACTTAAGATGGTAGAAAAAAGAGTACCTCAAAACTCTATACATGCTGTCTATTATAATAGATGTGCTTAACGACATTCTAAACAATCAATAAATGTTGAGCTATGTTCTTTGTCTTCTGCTTAGAAAGGCAGAGAAGTATATATTTTTGAAAGATTTCAATCAAAACAATTTTTGAAAAAAAAATTGATGCTTAAGGTTTAGTTATGTGGAAAAACACATTTATGTAAACATGAAACATTACCCTATCATATTTTTAAAATCATCTTTCCAATAGAGCAAATTCCCTAAAATGTATCATTTTTTTTTGTTTAATGGAACCATGATTTCACAGCTGTTTTCAGTGAGGAAACTCCTTCTACAAAGCAAATTGTCAACTGCTCTTCAATTTGTAGTCTTAGACAGTTTCGGGTATTCCAAAAATTGAAAATGGGTTATAGGCAACTAAAAAAATTTTGGTCCCAGAAATGCATTGCTAATGTAAGAGCAAATATTGAAGATACTTGTAGTACATATAGCTACATCTATAACTTCCTGTTGTTTAATCATTTTTCAGTCATGTCTAACTTTTTGTGACCCCTTTTGGGGTTTTCTTGACTTAGGTACTGGAGTGATTTGCCATTTCCTTCTCCAGCTCATTTTACAAATGAAGGAACTAAGGCAAACAGGGTTAAGTGACTTTTCCAGGGTTACACAGCTAGCAAATGTCTGAAGCTGGATTTGAACTCAAGTCTCCAGATTCTGGGCCCCTTGCTGTATCCACTGTGCCATCTAGCTCCCCAGCTAACTTCGGGGCTCCCTAAATCTTATTTCTTAATTATAAGCCAAATTTTATAGAACACCAGAGAATAGCCTAGAATAAATAGGTTGGAGAAAAAAACTCAAAGTAACATAAGTCAACAAGCATTTATTAAGTACCTACTATTTACCAGGTACTGTGCAAATAACTGGGAATACAAGAAAGGCAAAAATAGTACCTGCTTGACTTCAAGGAGCTCACAGTCTAATGCGAGAGACAACTATGTACAAACAAGATGTATACAAGAGGAACTAGGGTAAATCTTAGAGGGAAGGCATTAAGATTAAGGAAGACTGGGAAAGACTTCTTTCAGAAGGTGAGACTTTAGCTGAGATTTGAAGGGACCTGGGGAAGTCAAGAGGCAGAAATGAGGAGGGAGTGAATACTAGGCATGAGGGACAGCCCAGTAAAAATGCAGTCAGGAGATGGAGTGTCCTGTGTGAGGAACAACAAGGCAGCCAATATCACTAGATCCTAAGAATGCAAGGAGAGAAAAAAGGTCTAACAAGGCCTTTTTGGCTTTTTATAACTTTTCGTTAAGAGAGGGCCAACTAATGAATGGATTTAAAAGCCAAATGGAGGATTTTATATTTGATTCTGGAGGTAACACGAAGCCACTGGAGTTTACTGAACAGTTGGTGACATAGTGAGACCTATGTTTTAGGAAGATCAAGTTGACATCTGAGTAAAGGTTGGACTAAAAAGAAAGAAGATTGGAGGCAGAGAGATCAACCGAAAGGCTATTAGAATAATCTAGGAATAAGGTGAAGAGACTGATCCAGTATCAAGAGGACAGAACGGGGTGTATAGCAGAGATGCTGCAAGGTGGAATCAACACGATGTGGCAATTGATCAGAAATGTGGAATGGGAGAGTGAGGACCTGAGTTTGATACCTAGTTGGTGAGCCTCAACAACAGTGAAGTTAAGGAGAGGGATTTGGGAAGAAAGATAACAAGTTCCGTTTTGTACATATCAAATAAATTTGTGCTATCTATGTATGGGACATCCAATTTAAGATGTTGACTGGATAGTTGGAGACACCAGACAGGTCCAGAGAGAGGTTGGGGCTGAACAAATACAGCAGAGGTTTATTTGCATAGAGGTGACAATGTAACCCAAGGAAACTGATGAAATCGCCAAGTGAAATCCAGAGCACCTCAAAAGTCTTAGGGTACTAAAATTGCACTAAGGGATGACCTGTAATGTAAGGAAAGAGGAGAAGAAAATGAAGGGCAGGGCTTTGGGAATATCCAAGGTTAGTGGCCATGACTTAGATGAAGATCTACAAAAGAAGACTGGGAAGGAGCAGTCAGACAGGTTAGAAGAGAAACAGCATATAGTGTGTCTCAAAAACTAAAGAAAGAGAATATCAAGGCAAAGAGGAGTTGAGTTACCAACTTTTGCAAAGGCTGCAGAGAAGTTATAAGGATAAGGACTGGGAAAAGACCATTATAGGCAAAATGATTAAGAAATCATTGGTAATTTTGAAGACAGCAGCTTCAATTGTATGAAGAGGTCAGAAACCAGCCTGCAGAGGATTTGCAGGAGCATAAGAGGAAGGAAGTAGATGCACTGACTGCAGAAGAATGCCTTCTCTCAGCACAGAAAGGGAGGAATGACACGGGATGACAGCTATCAGGGAGAAATGGATCAAGTGAAGGTTTTTTAAGAATGGGGAACATATGGGCATGTTTACAGGCAGTAGGGAAGCAGTGGTTAGACAAGGGGAGACTGAAGAAAAGTGAGAGACGGAATGGGGTCATTTGTACATGTGGAAGGGTGGGTCCTTGGCAAGGAGAAAAACCACCTACATGAGGCAGGGGTGAATGAGGAGATAGCAGCAAAAAAATCTGAGATATGAGATAAAGAAAAGGGAATAAGAGAGAGTTCTCTGTGAATGGCCTCAAAATTTTTTTTCAGAGAAATTATTAGGCAAAGTTTTCAGTTGAGGGGGTGAGGGAAAGAAGAGTTGCAGAAGGCTTCGGTAGGAATGAAAAGGATTGTGATGAGTAAAATAGTAAGTCAATTAGGGAAGTATTAAAAGGGTTGCTTTTCCAGTTGAGATTGCCTAACATAATTCTCTAACGGCATCAAGTCAGCATGGTTTTGTGATTTTCTCCAACTTTGATCAGCACATGAGTAAGATCAGAAGCAGAAGCAGCAGATGGTGGGAATAATCCAAGGCTGAGACTTAGCAAGGCAAGACTGGCAACTAGACAGAGGCAAGGGACTTAAGTGAAGAGGGCAGTGTACAGTTGAACTGATTCTGTAATGGTGCAAGATGGAGAAAGGATTAGTGTGGCCAGCGTAGGGTAACAGCCTCTGAAAGGACTAAGGGGCTAAAGGACCAGAGGCCACAGTGAGAATGAAGAACAGGGTTTAGGGTTACAAGGCAGAGGGACAGGTGGCATGGCAACAGATTGTTATCAGATAAGGGAATTTCTGAGTTCACAATTTGTGGGTGATGGTAGTATGACCATATCTTTGTGTAGCTGAGGTTGGTGAAGGAGTAGAGCATGGGATATGAGTTAAGATGTTTGAGAGAATATCAATAAATATGTTGAAATCCCTTAATAGGAGGCTATCCTCATAACTAGGAGAGGACAGAAGACAGAGCCAGGGACTGAATTCATTGAGGAAAGAAGGGAAGTATCCTGGAGGTTGCCAGATAACAGATAAGGGCAAAGAAGAAGGTTAGGGGTTGCAAGGCAGAGGGAGAGGAGGAATGAAAACAAGATTACATTCAGATAAAAGAATTTACAAGTTCATGAACATAGAAATAGAACAATTTTGGGTGACAGCAAGATCAAAGTTATGATATTTTGATGTTTTTGAAATTTTCCTGGAATAACTGTCTACATCCTCAGGAAGAACTTTTGAAAATCATTTTCGTTCTCTTCTCTGACATAGTCAGCCCAATTGAAAGTCAGAGGACCTGAGGGTGAATTCTAGTTAGGCCACATATTACCTGTGTGATGTTGGACAAGTCCCTTCACCTCTATGGGCCTCAATTCCCTCATCATAAAATTAGCAGTTTGGAGCAGATAACTTCTGAGATCCCTTATAACTCTACACTTTACAAAGCAAGATATTTTTTGAACTTTAAATCATTAGAATCACAGATTTAGAGATAAGAAGGGAACACAATGCTATCAGATGGAGTGTAAATATTTTGCAGATGATAAAAAAAGTAATAATAGCTTATTTATTAATATAGTGCTTTCAAGTTTGCAAGATGCTTTACAAATATCACTTAATTTAATCCTCACAACCACCCAGAGAAGTAGTGCTATTATTCTCCCCATTTAACAAGGAGGAAACTGAGGCAAATAGAGGTTAACTGATTTGCCTAGGGTCAAATAGCTATTGAGTGTCTGTGGCTGGATATGAACTGCAGTCTTCCTGACATGAGGTCCAGTACTCTGAACACTGTACCACTCAACTGCCTAGTATAAGGCTAAATGAAGAAAGGGGACTTGCACAGCATCACACTGTAGTAAACGTCAATGCTGGGGCTAGAACTTAGGTTTTGGGAACTTAAGATCAATAAATACTCTTACCACTGTTTCCTCTTTTGCAATGAAAACATCTCAGGATACATCCATTCAAGATACCACATCTAAAAAATGCATCTAAACACTCTGTCAAAAACCATTTATAAGATTACAAAATACCTGAATTTCACCTATTTCCTGTAATTGCACTTCACTCATATTCCAAGACATCTTTTGCACACCATAAGATTACCTAAACCATTTCTAGAATTCTCTCAAATGCCTATTTACATTTACATAAAAAAGGGTGCTTCAAGAAGTCACAGTTCAATTTAAACTATTAAAATTTAAAATCAAGCTAAGCCTTTCTGGACAGCCTGTTTAAATGTACATACATACATATGCACATACATATCACATATTTGTGTGTATGTAACAGGTAGCTTGGTGAAATGACTAGAGAAATGGCTTTAGTCCCAGAGATAAGAAGATCTGGATTAAATTTCTACTTTTGACTCATACTAGGTGACCCTAGGCCAGTCATTCAATAACTCTGTGCTCTAGGCAACTATGCAGTTCTCCATTGGCAGAAGAGGTTTCTCTACCTGAGAATTTCCTCTATCTATGAAATCACAAGTTTAGTTCCGATTGCCATATATACATGTATATACATACACAAACATACATACAATTAATAGATTATTTTCAGTACGTTGTAAGGTAACATAAAATCTCCAGGAAATTTATAGAATGCTTGAAAATTAAAGTTTTGCATTTATGATACATATGGGTTTTTTGATACCAACAACCGACCTATGAAACCTCTCTTTAGAAAAAATGAAGCCCAGACTATCCCTGCTATAACTGCAGATTTCTATAAGCCTGTTTCAGATGCAAACACTGACAATATGTTGAGAGAGGCCTGCAGGGCACTCCCTTGTTTTACAAATGAGAAATATGATCCTACCTTCAAATAGCAATAATTTTAAGAATAAAATTCTCCCCTTTGGATTTTTTATTTAATTTTGTGATTTTCACAGTAGGGGAAAAGGAAGGAGAGACAACGTTTTAGCTAATGTGACAAAATACAGTCTATTTTTTAAAGCATTGTTTGAGATTTCAGACAACATAGGTCTATTTGTTATTACAGCAGCATAATCAGGGCAAGATGATTAATATAAGCGACAGCAGTTACCATGGTAACTGCAAACAAAGCTCTAGCTGCAGAGACACTGTTTAAGAAAACAGTTTCCCAACTGATTTTGCATTGCTTAAACCTAAAAATTGCTGTTGTCACATACCCAAGTGATATATAATTATTACATAAACAAAACCAGAGCAGCACAAGTAATAAGTGAGTTTACAGGGTAGTCTCAGAGGCAGAGATGGCCTTCTACTTTCTAAAACAAACTTATTCCTTGTGATCTACATCTCATTTCTTCTTGGGACCTATGTCCCACACATCTTTTCCATCTCTCTGGTGCCTTCAGTCTCTCTTTCTACAGTCATTCTACACACTCATTTTCTATAGCTGCTCTGGGGCTGTCATTGACAGATTTCTGTGGAGGTCTGAATCAATAACCAAGGGTCTTTTCAATTCTGAGATTCTGTGGTTCTCTTGTTTCTGAACTACCCAAACCAAAACAAACCCAAAAGCAGGGGGGAAAACAGGTCATCATTCGACAATTTCAAGACTTTCCAGCCATCACTTTTTTATCCTTTCTTTCAAGGCTAAATTCCTCAAATCATTGAAAAGCCTGTTGATTCCATTGTCATCACTCACATATTAACCCCTAAAAATCTGGCTTCTACATCCAAAAAGTCCATAGTATTTGTTCTAAGGTCAACAAAAACCTTCTTTTAAGCCAGGAGTTTAAAAGGGGTTTATGGAAAGAAAATATTAAAAGATGCCTAGGACAGAATGGTCACACAGGAGAAGGCAAACAAGCAGAGTCACTGAAGCCAAGGGAATTGTATCTCTTTGATTTTTTTAAAAAGTGCTATTCCTTTTTCACAAAACTAGAGCAATAGAGGTATTTAATAAGACAATAACAAGTTCTCCAAAAAGACAAAATTGAAGTATGAGGAGAGCATCAAATAGCTGTTAACCAATTCTAGATGTATGTTTGTCTTAACTAATCAAGACAGGATACAAGGTATAGGGACCAAACCACATGAAACTTCATGTTCACTTAAGACTGGCAGCTAATCAACTGATTTTAAACCTTTTCTGTAATGAGAGCCAGAATTGTGTTGGCAATGCAAGTGCCTCTATACTGTAATTATCTGCCTGTGCACAGAAACTCACATACACTAAGATAAACCTATATGCAGATGTGTTATTTATTTTCACAGGAACAACATCCTTTTTTAAACATTCCAATGGCAATCTTCCTTAGGCTAAGGACTCATTTTTGCTTCAAATGACACTAAGAAATAAGTTAACAACTGGCTTTATTTGGCATGAATTACAGACTCGTTGTCTAGACAGACCCAATTTATTTGATTACTATTTAGTCCTCATCTTCACTTAAGCTAAGAGGAATTGGTTTAAGGATGAGAATGTCATCACCCTATAATTCATTGTTTCACCCTATTTCACAAAAATGTCCTATCAGGAGCACATTGGATACTCTCTACAACGCTATACCATGGAATTGTTACAGATTTTAAAAGTATTATATTGACTTCGTTAATAAATTCTACCACTCTCCTAGTCACTAAGGCTGAAAACTATTAGTCATCTTTGACTTTTCCTTCTCCGTCAAAGGCCATATCCAGTCAATGTCCAAATCTGATCTACCCTGTCATTGCAGTCTATCTCAACATCCTTTCCTTATTCCATTTACACTTCCACCTCCCAAGTTTTGTCACATTCTGTCTTATTATTACTGTAATAGCCTCCTAACTATGCATCCTACCTCTAATCTCTACCATCACCAGTCCATCCATTACACAGCTGCCAATATAATCTTTTTAATGCATAGATCTGGCTCCACTTGCCTGCTCAAAAAACTTGTTTTTCTTTGAATACTGTATAGATGATAAAATTAAATTTCTCAAATGCACACCTCCTCATCTTCCCTTATCAAAATCCTTCTTTTCCTAAGCTCGCTTCTGGCCTTATCTCTTTCAAGATGCACTCCCTTATCTGCCACACTGCAATGTTCTCTATCTCCTCAGATTTTCACTTTTGCTGACTATCTCTCCTTTGCTTCCATTACACCCTACTTTGTGTTATACTTGTGTTCCTGCCATGTTCTCCCCTACATATCGCAAGTTCCTTAAGAGCAGGGACTATGTAATTTTTCATCTTGTCATATCTAGTTCCTACCATATCTAGTTTCTTACACATAGTAGATACTTAATAAATATTTGCTGAATTTACTAAATTTAAAAGTATAGGGTTCTGGGTCGACTCATCTTAAAGTGAATTCCATATCACCACAGGGATGCTATAGCAAAGCTCCAGGAATACCTTGTTACCCTCATATCTCCTCCTTTCTCTGTATTTCTTTCATCAATCTCAAGTATCATTTCTTTTACTTTTTAAGATTTATCAATACCCAGTGAAATGTACAAAATATATTCCCCACACCCAAGTGTTTGAAAAAACTGAATTATAGAAATGTGTGTATGTATATACATATACACACACAAATTTGTGTGTGTATATGTGTGTGTGTGTGTGTATGTCTGTGTTGGAAAGCATAATAGAGTCAAAAGACTAGTTTTGGATTTCAGAAAGGTAACTATCATTATAAAGAGACTATAATCTAAACCAGGGGTGGGGAATCTGAAGCCTCAAGGTCACATGGGCCCTACAGGTCCTCAAATGCAGCCCTCTGACTGAATCCAAACTTCACAGAACACATCTAAAAGACTTGTTCTGTAAAACTTGGACTTCATCAAAAGGCCACACGCGAGGACCTAGAAGGCCACATGTGGTCTCGAGGTTGCAGGTTCACCACCCCTGATCTAAACTATATTTATTTTTGAAATTCTATACATTATTCTAACAAGTTAAGGATACATTTGAGAAAAGGAAAATTAATTTTACTTATGTGTAAATGAAGTTTTTTCTAATATCATATATAGTTTAGTTAAAAAATTCAAAGAGTAGTATCATTCCACTTTATCATTTCTTAAAATTTAATATTTTGCCCCCTAAGTGATATAGTGAAAAGTGAACAGGACTGAACTGAGTTCTAACCCAAATTCTACAACTTATTATTAGTGTGGTCTTAGGCATATAATCTTTCTGGGCTTTGGTTTCCTATAAGGTCTACTGTAGTTATAATACATAATAAGTAATGTACAATTAAATTCATAGCATTTTACAACTACTATCTTAATAAACCTGGGAGGTAGGTTACTACTATCTCTACTCTACAGTTGAGGCAAGTGAGGAAAATAGAGGTTAAGTGACTTGCCCAGAATCACACTGCTAGTAAGTACACGAGGCTGGATTTGAACTCAAGTCTTCCTAATTCCAGGTTCAACATTCTATCTACTGTACCACCTAGTGGCACCTAAATTTTATAATCCCAATTTTCATTCATTAATTCCCTCAAGAAGTATTTAAGAACTTACTGCATCTAGGAACTACTCAGGCTCAAGGTATAAACTCTTATACAGGATGCCAGCTACATATTCATTTCCAGGAACAGGGACTAGATCTGGCATTCTATTTGCATAGGAAACTCCCCAGTCAGGAAAATGGCTCTACTAAATACACATCAGCTCCTTCTCTGCAACTTAAGAGTGTCAGAGAGCAGACTACATGAATAACGGGTGAAACCCAAGCTCACACAGCTTGTACTCGGCAGAGGGAGGATTTGATCCCATGTCTTCACGGCTTCAAGACCAGTTCTCTCTGCTGCCTCCATCAAAGTGGCAGCACAATTGAAAAACATTTAACTAGGAATTGTAACAGTGCCTCTGGCCTCACCTCTGGTTCAAGTCATTTCACTTTCCTGAGGATCTCAATTCCCTCATCTATTAAAAAAAGGGGGAGGGGGGCAGGTAGGTGGCACAGTGGATAGAGCACCCCGGCTCTGCACCTGAGTTCAAATCTGGCCTCACACACTTAACAGTTACTAGCTGTGTGACCCTGGGCAAGTCACTTAACCCCAACTGCCTCATCAAAAAAAGAGGGGGGAGGGAGTGAGGAGAAGTATGACTGGACTAAACAATTTCTAGGTCCCTTCTAGCCTTAAAATTCTCTATGGTCTCATGGACAATGTAATTTCAATTCTCAAAGATTATCATCTTGCTTTAAAATGTATATTAATGCCAATTTCCTTTGCTAACCAATTTTAAGTGACATAAACAGGTATTTGTTTACTTTAGCTCAACAAAAACTGAAAATGGAGACTTTTCATATCAAAATAATTCCCCATGACCTTGGAAAGCTAAAAACAAGAAAGTGAGCTAAGAGTTCAAGCTTTGCTTAGGGTTAGCTATTAGCATCTTTTTGAAAGATCCAAAGGAAGAGCTTTACATAATCTGAGAACTAGGGCCTTAGGGATAATCCAGCCCTAAAATACAATCAGGACATCCTGAGGCTTGAAAAAAGTAACAGTTAAATGCTGAGAAGAGAAGGAAATGAGGTTCAAGGCAGAAAGGGCACAGGTTTTCTTTAGCCTTTTTGTGTTTAGAGAAACAGAGAATTCCTAATTAAGTTATCTCGTGTGCTGACTTGGCCTATAGTATTTCTCAAAACTATCCCTTCCTTTTTATTTAACACTGCTACTCTAATAGTTTGGGCCTGGAACACCTGCCACCTAAATTACTTAGCCCCCAAATAGTCTTCCTGCCTCCACTTTCCTCTTCTCTCCAATTCATCCTTCTTAAACTGCCAAATTAATTTGCCTACAGTATACATCTGTTCAATTACCTATCGGATATTTCAAACTGAATGTCTTAGTGCCATATCAAATGCCACATATTAAAAAAAGAACTCATTTTCTTGCTCCCCATAACAATCTATCTTACAACCTTCCCTATTTCTGTTGAAGGTATCATCATTGTTGTCATCTCTCACGTTCATAACATTGATATTGTCAACTCCTCACTTTTCCTCACACAACATAATGTCACTGATCCTCTTCTAAAAATGAAGGATGAACAATAATTCAATAAGCTGCCAAATCTTTCTGTTTCTATTGCCACTCATTGAGTCATTCAGTCACGTCTGACTCTTCATGACCCAAAGCACGCCAGGACCTTCTATCTTCCACTATCTCTTGAAGTGTGTCCAAGTTCGTGTTCATTGCTTCCATGATACTATCTATCCATCTCCTCTTCTGTTGTCCCCTTTTCCTTCTGCCTTCAATCTTTCCCAACATCAGGGTCTTTTCCAATTAGCTCCTTCCCTATGCTCACCCAGCTCAGACCCTCATCATTTTTCACCTAGATTATGGCAACAGTTTCCTAACTGGTTTCTCTACCTCAAGTTTCTCACCACTTCTGTCCATCCTCCACACTGCTGCTAAAATGATGTTTCTTATGTTCATATCTGACCATGTCACTCCCTCACCCAAGAAAAGAGAGTATATCCTTATTGCCTCTAGGATAAAATATAAAACTTTCCTATTTAATTTTTAAAACTCTTTACAACCCAGCTCCAGAATTCATCATTTCAGCCTCACTTAGCAATATGCCTCCAGGAATCCTACATGCTGTGATCACCCAAACTAGCCTCCTATTCTTCCCAAATGGCACCTCAGTTAATATATTTATCCCTTTCCACTGGCAAAAACATATTTGGAATATATTCATTCCCCATCCAACCCCTTATCTTCTTTCTAGAGGCAGTTCAAACAAAACACACTCCACAAAGCTTTTCTTGATCCCTTCAACTACTAGTACCCATCCCTCCTTTGTATACATACTTGTATTCATCATTTTCATATTTATTCTGTCTCCGCTGTTAGAATGTAAGCTCTATTCTTTGTATCCCTACCACCCAGAACAGTGCCTCACACATAGGCATTTGATAAATGTTTGCTGTTGTTCCCTTGTAATTCCTCTGCTTTAAAATGTCCAATGGCTCCCTGAGGCTCACAGGATTAAAAACACAGCCTCCTTAACCTAGCACCTAAGGTTTTACAATCCGGTTACTACCTAATACTTTAGTTTTATTTCACATATTCCCTTTCATGCACTCCACGTTCTACTAAATTGAACTATTACCTACTATCCTATCATGTTCTCTATTTCTCTGCTTCAATTAAGATCAGATTTAGAAAAAATTTAGAGGCAAAAATCTAACTTTTTAGTAGATAAAATTACTCCATAAATTTAGTTATAGCTCTTATTAGCTTATCTCAAGAGCCTGTAGCATCTGGAAAATGTGGCTTGATTTCTGTTTCTCTGGATTTATTTATTTTTTCCAAGTATATCCTATTAACATGAAATTCATGCAACAAGCATTTAGGGACTAAGGGGTTAGTTTCACAATCCTAGACAAGCTTCTGGCATGTATCATCAACTACATAACACTCCATTTGCCTGTAGGATACAAATGACAGTCACTAAGGTCATTTAGTAAAACTGTTCAAATGTTTCTATGTATCTGCATGTCAAGTCTGAACAAAAACTGAATGTGTACTTAGACATATGCTTCTCTTTCACAGAATCAGAAGAGATGTCAGAAATCATTTAGTCCAACCTGCAGCTGAACTGGAATATCTACAGTAAGTGGATAAAGTCTCTATTTGAAGAGCCCCAGTGGAAGATAACCCACTACACCTCCTAAGGAAACCCATTTCACTTTGGGTAATTCTGATTCCCATTCAGTGCTATATGTTTCGCCCTCTTAAAGGGGTAAAAAGAACAAGTCTGATCCCCTTCTGACTGGTGATGCAGTTATGAGACTTACTATATTTGCAACTTCTTTCGTTATCATTATCCATATTATCTATGGTGCTTGAGACTTGAAAGTAAACTCAAATTTGTATTTGAATATGTGTATATGATACACACACATATGCTTCAATATAAACACATATATAATCCAATACAAATTTTAATTTAGTTTTGATATATGTGTATACACAGACACACACAAAAGGTGATCCTGTAAAAAGAAATGGCAAACCATTCCAGTATCTTTGCCAAGAAAACCCCATGGACAGTATTAAAATGCTAAAAAGATGCGACATCAAAAGATAAGCCCCTCAGTTCAAAAGGGCCTGGCATGCCATGGTCCATGGGGTCATAAAGAGTCAGACATGAATGAAGACTGAATAACAGCCATAGTATACACATACATATATAATATTCAAATATATGTATATATACACACACACAGGTATATGTACATATATATATATATATATTCCACATACTAAAATTGAAATTTGTATAAGCTCTGGAAGTAACAACAATCCTAATAAAGTGTATTCACAAACATAATTAAGCATACATGAAATCTATGGAAGTTTTTTTTTTAACTTTACTCTGAACAGAGTGATACAAGAATTAAAAAAAAGTATACTGACATGCTCAACAATACCAAGCTAACACAAAATGTCACTGCCCAATTTCCCATTCCTGAAGTCAACATTGTTATGAAAGTTTATGCAAACCATATAGCTGCTGTCCTGAGCAGGAAATGTTACTGGGTTGTTTCGTGCTCCACTTTGGAAAACATGAAAACAACTGAAATGTTACCAAGTCTGTAAATTAAAATTTTTCACAGCCTAAGACATCCACAGAAATTAAAATGCAATATATCAACAAAACACCGAGGAAGACCACCTGGCCATGTGCTTATTATTTCTGTTTTCCACTCTTCTCTCTCCCCTATTGCCTCATTACAGATGTATGGGAAGTCCTTGTATTGCTCAGACACTCAAAAAGAATGGCAAAAAAAGGAAGAGATCCTTCTTCTCTGGAGATCTGCTTTGTTGGAAATACATGTGGAGTTCCTTCTAATATTCTTGCCTTCGGATTCAGAATTTAAAGTCTCAGGTTACTGGTTCTCATTCATTGGTTATATCTGTGCTGGTCCTGGAAGACGTTGAGGTAGATTTTGAATCCAGGCTCTCTGACTGCAGAGACGGTGTTCTTTTCTCTACACCGTTATGTCACCAAAATCAAGACTAACAGACAAAGTAAACAGCCGTCTGGGTAGAGAAACTTCTAACATTCACTTTTATTAATGGAATCATGGTTCTGTGACTTTTTTAGCTGTGTGTCCTTGGTCTCCTTCTGTAAAATGAGGGCGTTGAGCTAGATGGTCTCTAAAGCCCCTTCCAACTCTAAATTATGATCCTTTAAGTAGAAAAAGCAGGGTAGTGATCAAAGTATTTCTCCAGGGTTATCCAAAAATGTACTGATACAACTGGAACACAATTCCAACATCAGAGAGAGTAATATCAAACAAGTGATAAGTTCTCAATGAATAGTTACAGATGGTGGAAAGCAACACACAAAATACAAAACATTATAACTGTATAGAATTTAGTGGTTTTGTAGGGATGGCAATCTAAAAACATAACCAGTCTGGTTATACACCACAGGATCTTTCAAATGAAAATATTCAATTCCATCTTTAATCATGGAAGATACTGCTGCTACAAGAGAGAAGATCCGTGAATGATCTCTCCTCCAGGAGAACTTGGCTGCAGCATAGGAAGGGTGAAGGCTACTAAAAAGACCCTTTCCAGTTACAATCTCATTCTTCTTTCTTCCTTTAGAGTATTCTCTGCCTGCTGAATTCCTACACACATGATCACATATAGCCACTTTAGAGATTCAGATTATCTAGTCTAGTTCCTTCATTATACAGATGAAGAAAGTGAGGTCCAGATAGGGAGTAACCTACCCATAGTCACACAGGTAAACAAGTAGCAGAATCAGAAATTGCCCTACACCACAGTTTAAAGCTCAACTTGAATTTCTCCTACATCAGGAAGTCTTCCCTGATCCCTGTCCCCTATATCAGTTATGACCTTTCCCTCTACAAATTCTATATAACACTTTGCTTGCATCTCTGTTATGCCCTTATCATGGATTAGAGTTGACTGTTTATTTGTCCTATCTTCCAGTTAGATTGAACGTTCCAAGAAGACAGAACTTTTATCTTTGCCAGTGTCTAAAACAAAGCACATAGTAAATATTTTTAAAATGTAGTTTGAATTTGATTATTCTCATATGCTTTTTAATCTAATTAAAATCACAATGCTACTCAAGAGTATGTCCAACACTATGGATATTACTACACAAAACAACCACAAATGGGGCAGCTAGGCGGCGCAGTGGATAGAGCACCAGCTCTAGAGTCAGGAGGACCTGAGTTCAAATCCAGCCTCTGACACATAATACTTCCTAGCTGTGTGACCATGGGCAAGTCACTTAACCCCAACTGCCTCACTAAAAAAACAAAAAACAACAACAACAAATGACCTAGCAGTAAGCATTCCATCACTGAAGTACTATAAACCAAAGAAACAACTAATTTAGACAGATATTCTCCACAGAGACTGATGTCAAATTCAACTAAGAAATGGAGATACATCAATAGATATAAATCAGGGAGACTATTATTCAATATAAAATAGGCTCCTAAATGTCTAATTTTCTCTTTCAGTTTCTTTCATTTCCCCTTCCAGATCTTCTGACAATTTTAAAAGAAAATTATTTACAAAACCCAAAATAAAAAAGCACTAAAATATTAATTACAAATATAAAAAAATTCTCTCTCTCATATGTCATTATGTCTTTTTCTGTTTGCATAGATGCTATGAGTTTAATATATTCAACTCCTAGAATACAAGGACTCAAGCTTTTTAACTCTCTATTATATATATGTATTATCTAATAAATATCATATACACAGAAGTACAAAATAAATTGTTAGAAAATGAGATTTTATTAATTTTAAGACATAAATTACATTTGTAGCATGTTCAGAGTTTTTTGAAAAAGGATCTTATTACTGAGGAAAGGGTTCCCTGGATATTTCTGTCACCCTGATGTGATCTGTTGAAAGACGGAGAAGGAAAAGAAAAGGAAGAAAGGATTACATGCATATATGTCTAAATGCATTCTCAATATTCCCAACTATGTGCAATCAACAATTATTTACTGTTTAAAATAATCATGTGAAATCATGTTCCCAACTCATTAATGGTAAAAGAAATAGAGAATAAAACATCAGACTCAGCAAATTAACAAGGATGACAAAAAATGGGAATGTTCAGTATTGGAGAGGCTATAGAAAGACAGGCAGGCTAATATACCAACTGATGGAGCTATCAATGGTACAGCCATTCTGAATTTCAATTCAGAATTACATAAGAAACCCAACAATCCCAGCACTGGGCATAAACTCCCAAGACAGTCAAAGACAGAAACAAAGACTGACTAGAATTGGCATAGCAGCACTCTTTATTGGAAACAAAGTGGGTACCCATCAATTGAAGAATGGCTGAAAAAAACATGGCATATGAATTCAATGGAACATTATTGTCCACTATGAAGTGACAAGTAAAAGGAATTAAAAAACCTGGAAAATCTGTATCAAGTGATGAAATGAGAAGAAGTATAACTAAAAGAACAATAGAGCAATGACAATACAACAGCTTAAATGAGATCACTAAAAGGAAAGTAAATCCTGAATAACTCAAAAAACCAGTGATGGTCCCTTAAAAAAAGTAAAGTACAGTGAAAAAAGCACTGGCCTTTGGAAGAGAGGACCTAGGTTCAATCCTATCTTTGGCATCTACTAATTATAAGACCTTTGGCGAATCACAATGCTTTAGTTTCCTCATCTATAAAAATAAGATGGTTAAACTAGATGCTCTCTAAGGTCTATTCCAGCTTTAAACTCCATGATCTTCCTCCTCCTGGCAGAGAGACAGGGAACTAATGAGATATAGAATATTCTATACATTGTACAACTTGGTCACCATATCTGGTGCTTTTTTGTTACAACATCGTGGTAGGTTGGAAAAGGGAAGGATTCCCCCACCACGCCCAGAAATTACTGTGAAGCAAAAGCAGAAGGCATCAATAAAACTTATTTTTAAAGTAAGAATTTATTGAACTTCTACTATATGCTTAGTGTTCTGACAAGTACTCAAAGAAAGTACTCAAAGACTCAAAGAGTCTAGCCAGTCAAGACAGAGAAATAAAATACAGGTGAAACAAAAGCAAAAACAAAAACCAAAACCAAACCCATAAGTGAGTAAAATTAAGTGTTTAATTGGATAGTAATGACTTTAACTGCTATAGGATTTCAGAGGAAAAGGTGATCAAGGAGGACTAGAGGAATCAAAGAAATTTGGAAATCATCAAAAAAGATTCTGATTTTAGAGCTGGGAGGGACCATAGAAAAGATGGAAGAAAGAAAGATTCTGCCTATGGAAGAAGTAAAACTTCTAGCTTAACAAGCACTGAACTTGGAATTTACAAAGAGGGTTCAGTTTCTGTTTTTGACACCAGAAAACTGTGTGATCATGGGCATGTCTCCTTGAACCTCAATTTCTTCATCTATAAAATGTGGATAATTATATTTACTTTGTTGTTCAGTCTTTTCAGTGATGTTCGACTCATCGTGACCCCATTTGGGGTTTTCTTGGCAGAGACCCTGGAGTGGTTTGCTATTTCCTTCTGTAGTTCATTTTACAAATGAGAAAACTGAAGCAAACAAGGTTAAGTGACTTGCCTTGGGTCACACAGCTACTAAGTGTCTGTGTCCAGATTTGAACTCAGGAAGATGAGTCTTCCTGATTCTAGGCACCATCCACTGCACCACCTAGTTGCCCTAATACTTATAGTACCTATCTAACAGGGTTATTATGAATCTCAAATAAAATAATATATGTAACCACTTAAAAACCTTAAATAAATGCTAAAATGTCAGCTATTACTCAATTTTTGGGCAAAGGAAAGAAGAGAGATCATTCCAGGGTAAGGGAAACGTGAGTGAAGCCCATGAAGATGGGAATAAGAATGGTGGATTTTTGAAGTAATAAACAGATCGGACAGAGCAAACAGTTCCAGGGAGATAAGCACTGAGAAATAAGGTTGAATTAATTGAATTTTTAGAATAGGACCCCATGTGAATGGCCTTGAAAATCTCAAATGTTTAGAGCTGATGCTAGGAGTGACATAATGAAAGAAAGATTTAAAAACAAATTTATCTGGGAGCAACAGGTGGGATGGGTTGAAATGAGATGAAAATACAGTCACAGAAGTCAGCTAGCAGATGCTGAAGTTGTAAGGGACCGGTTTAAGGTGAGACCACTGAGAAGAAAACGGGATAACATGAGAGATATTTTAAAAGAAGAAACGGGGGCAGCTAGGTGTAGAGCTCTGGCCTTGGAGTCCGGAGGACCTGAGTTCAAATCTGGCCTCTTGACAAGATCCAGACTCAAATCCAGACACTTGACACTTACTAGCTATGTGACCTTGGGCAAGTCACTTAACCCCAACTGCCTAAGCAAAAAAAAAAAGAAGAAGAAGAAATGACAGAACTCCATGACTGATTAAATACTGGGCTGAAATAGAATAGCTGACTTTAAGTTTTTGAGTCTATGTGAATAATAGTCACAGCAATGTCACTGACAAAAACATAAAAAAAAATGGAAAACTGGGTGGAGGGACTGCTCCTTTTTTGGAGAAGAAGAGATATGTTTTGTCTTCTGACATAAATTTGAGGTGACACAGAAAAATATAAGCAGATACGCCTCCAAGGCAGCTGTATACACAAGACAGGACCTGAGACAACATGACAGGACCAGAGATATTGATTTGAGAGTCATCAATAGAAGCTGAAGCCATGAAAAGGCATATTTTCTGGAAAACAGGATAGAATAAGAAACAAAGACTACTGATAGAGTCTTGAGAATGCCTAAAATTAGGTTGTGGGAAGAGTAGGAGTGGCTAACAACTGTTTCTGTTGCCAATCAAAGAAACAGAAAAGGCCCAGCTGTGGAGTTGGAAAAAAACAAAACCAAAAGAGGAGCTTCAAAAATGAAGAATGACCAGTGATGTTATAGTTTCAACAGAGTTCAAAAGTTCAAAGCTGAGAGAGTATGTTTTGCATTATTATTATTCAACTTGGAAAAAAATAAGAAAAAAGGAAATTAGGCTCAGCCCACCCCCCAAAAATGGCTTAAACCACTTCCTTTGGAAATGTTTTTCCCCATTCAATATAGAATAAAGCTATTTAATTAGTGGGAGGGAAGGGGGAATGTTTTTGATACATATCTTCTACTTATGAATCTCAGTTTCCTTATCTGTAAAAGTTCTGTTTTACAATGACAAAAAATAAGGACATGAATATTACTGAATGATATTTTTTGTACAGCCAAAAAGTATTTCAAAATATTTTAAAATCCCATTATACAAAACCCATTTGTTATTTATCAAAATATGCAAACTGTCAAAGTGACAATTCGTAAAAGCATCCATCTGGTAATGTTTCTAAATAATATCTCAGGGACTCAAACTAATTGCTGTTGGGGTAATGCATAAACTCATGGGACACTGCTTAGCAATGAAAAGATTTGTTCTCGAATTCATAGATGTGAAGGATTTGACGCCAGTAAAACCCAGTTTATCCTCACGGATTATTAGTGAAATACCTTACAAAAGATACAAATGGGTTTTTTTTGTTTGTTTATTTGTTTAGTTATAGTCCTACTCTGGATGGGTTTGACACCTTCAATATCTCCACTTGAAGTCATATGTGGCACATCAGAAAAGGCAAAATGCCCTAATCTTTGGTCTACCTGGTGTCACTGCTGGCAGGAAACTATCCCCCAGGGGAACATAAAATGGCTATAGAGAAAAAGCTTTCCAGTTCTTCAATTTTTTTTTTTTTTACAATTTAATAATAACTTGGTGTCAGGGAGGAGAATGGAGAGAAATAAGGAAATGTCAAAAAATTGGAGGCAAGATCCTTAAAGATGGTAAAGGAATGGGTCCCAAAGAAACCTGAAATCCAAAGACTAATGCCTGAAGTACGAAGGACTGGCTGGTGATAAGTAAAGTGCAGACATTCTGCCACATCTTTTTAAGAGGCGTTACGATACTTTTTTGTGGAGACTAGCCTAAAAGGCCTATTTCCTTATTTTTCCAGATGAAAGGATATAGAAGCTATACTACTTGGTATTTTTTTTTCCTAATATAAACGCCAATATACTCATCAGGATTTCTCCTAAGGCCAAACTTTCTGAGTCAGGGATGAGGAACCTGTGGCCTTGAAGCCACGTGTGGCCCTCTAGGTCCTCAAGTGCAACCCTTTGACTGAATACAAACTTCACAGAACAAATCCCCTTAATAAAAGAATTTTTTTCTGTAAAACTTGGACTCAGTCAAATGGCCGCATCCAAAGACCTACAAGGCCAAGTGCAGTCTTGAGACCTCAGGTTCCCCACCCTTGCTCTGGGTCTTTGATCAAGCATCTCCTGCTATACCATGGCCACTAATATCGAGGTAGTTCAACCCTAATTATCCAAGGTACTAATCTCCAATTTGAGTAAAAAAGCTGTTTCTGTAATTAATTTGGGAGTATGTACATGTATTCTGCTCAAAGGATTATACAGAATGATGGCATCTCTAGGACTTCCTCCCCACTTTTTTTTTTTTAATTAGATCATAGAGGTAAATCAAGGAAGGCCTCTAGCAAGTTCTGCAGACCCTTCTGTGCATTTGGGCAGGCTTGGATCAGTATATGTACCTTTATACTGACTAACCCACAAAGAGATCACAGACCTATTTTTGTATTTTGAGTACGAGCATTCCATCATGAACTGACAGACCATTTAAGGTAACAGCACCAAAAAACAGCTTTCAAGGTTATGTTTATCTCTGAGTTGAAAAGCATTTTGATTTCTGGCACTGAAAATTCTATAAGTAAATTCAGAGGTCATAGAGGAAATACCCTGTGTGAGAGTTTTCATGAACAAGTAAGTTATCTGAATTAAGAAAAGCCCAAGTCTAAATACCTGTTGATATCATGTCTTCTGCCACCCCTTCTACAAGGTATCCATAATTAATAAATCTCCTTTACTGAGGCTGCTTAAATTAAAGTGGCATAGGTAAAGACAGGAGCTGCAACAGAAGTTAGCCCCTTAAGAATGGGGGTCTAGGTGCTCCCTATTTGCGTCTTGTTCTTAAGGGTTTGAACCTCCTCCTAGGGCAAGAGAACTAAAAAAAGGTTCAAAGCAGAACACAGCCACCTTCCTGGACCTTTCTTGACAATATCCCTCCCCTTTTTTCCCATCCTCAAATATTCTCCTGCCACAGAAGTAGAGGAGGGGGAAATGAATTCAAGGAAGACTTAAAATAGGAATAAAAATATACCAGCACTGGTATTCCAATGAGGGAGAGGGAGAGGGGAAGGCAACTGTAAAACACACTTCGCCCCTACAAAATCCAAGTAGTTGCACAACTGGATACCCCCTGGGCCTCCTTTCCATATATACTGCAGGATTCCAAGGTGTACCCTGGCCCTAGATAATGCCAACTGTTGCTGCTCTTGGACACACACACATCTTATACCCATGTAAATAGACAGTTGCACACAGGTAACTAAGCTGCTGCATGTCTCTAAGTGAAGGGGCACACAGAAAGGGCCATCTCCAACAGCTCCCTGTGGAGCAAGGAATGCTGGAGTATGAACAACTGGGTTCAAATCCCAGCTCTGCAGCTTACTAGGTCATTTCGTATGTGACCAAGACTCACTTTCTCTCTCTGGGCCTCAGTTTCCTCATCTGCAAAATGAGTAGGTTGGCCTGAGGAGATGCACCACCTATCTAAGGACCCCTCTACCCCAGGATCTATGCATGACCCTATATTTTGTTGGTGTCAGGCCCACAGCCTACATCTGTGACCTCTGTGCAAGGCTGCTCTGCCTCAGTTTCCTCAACTGCAAAATGAGTGGGTTGGCCTAAGGAGATACAGGTTCTTTCTAAGGCCTCCTCTAGCCCCAAATCTATGACTCCTAGATCTTGCCGGTGTCGGGTCCACAACCTGCATACCCGCAGATGGTGCATGACCCCTGCGCAGGGCTGTCTGCCTCAGTTTCCCCCCTGTAAAATGGGGAGAGTAAAGGCCCCTGACCCCGCTGGCTGGTGTGGATCCCCCCGTACCCCCGCCGCCCAGCCCCGGCCCCACTGACCTGAGATGCCTCCCCCTACGACGACCACGTCGCACTTGCTGGTCGGGAGGTTGATGCCGTCCAATCTCCTGGTGGTCGGGGGAGTGGACCTCGCCGAGGACGCCATGCTCACGGCTGTGTGGGTTCCGCTGGGAGATTTCGGTCTAGGGGCAAGAGGGGAAAGAGAGGTTGGGGCCGGTTAACGGGGGTCCGGGGATGCGCTCGGCGCCACTCGGCTCTGGTTCGCCTGCTCTGCGCCGCGCTGCGCTGCCCGGCTGCCTGCCCGCGCAACCCGGCGCGCCAGGGGGTGCTCGAGCTCGCCTGCTCGCCCCGCCCCTCTAGGCTTCTGTGCTGCTCGCTCCCGCCTCCCCAGCCACAGACCATGCCGCAGCCTACCTCGCTCCCCTCGCCCCCTCGCGGTCTCCCCGGGGCGTCGCGCGCACCTCGATCTTATAGCCTGAGCCGGGAGGCGCCTGCCCAGAGCTCCTCCTGCTCAGCACTGGCGGAGGGGAGGGGCGTGGCGAGCCCAAATGGACTGGGCGTCAGGTAAAGTTTGCCCTGGCACGGCCGCGGCGGCGGAGCCCCAGCCTGGCACGCGTGTCATGGGGAGGGGGGCGGCGGGACGGGCTCTCTCAGGCTCCCACAGCGCCGCTGCTGCGAGCCCCGTGGAAGACTCATGGGGGAAGGCGTGGAGGAGGGGCCGCGGCCGCGGGAAGCTTCCTCCTGGCACGCGCCACCTGCCCCACTTACTGAGCATGCCCAGCGCTCAAGGCCGGAGCCCCGCGAAGCCGGGCCAGAGGCCGCGGACCCCGGGGCTCCCAGGCCCCGTCCTGAGGCAGAGGCAGCGGGGCGTCCGGGCGGGCCATCCCTGGGAGCCCAGAGGAGAAAAGGGCCGGGGGCGAGGCCGAGAAGGGGAGAGACTCCTGAAAAAGCATAACCAACCTTGATCTTGGCTTGACCTCTTGTCTGCACGAAGCGCGGGCTTCCTTTGTGATGTCACTCGCCTGAGCGCTCCCCCCCCCCACTGGGTGCAGGCAGGGGGAGCTGATGTGACCTGGAGCAGCGCTCAGGTTCCTAATCTCTGTAAGGAGCATAGTCCAGTCTGCCCCCGTGATCCCAAGGGCCATTTGGTTTTATAGGTTTGTTAGTTTTTCAATAATAAAATTATAAATAAATAAATAAAAATAAATAATATAATAATATAAATATATTAATAAGTAAAAATAAATATAAATAAATCAATAAATGAATTTAAATGAATAAAAGCTAGAAGAAATCATGGAATTGTCCTTAAAAAAGAAAAGTAAGATGGGAGTTGTTGTTAAGGGTAAGGGATATAGTAAGGAACACAGAAGATACAACCAGAGCTTTCTATTTAAAAAAAAAAAAAAAAAACTATGGAGGGCAAATGTCTTTAGAAGCTGTATGTGCCAGAGTTAATACTAGAAAGGCAGTATCAATGAAAAGACCACTGTCAGAGGACCTGGGTCCAAATCCCAATTCTTCCACTTTACCTTTGTGACTGAATAAATCACTTAACTTCTCCAGGACTCAGTTTTCTCAACTGTGAAATGAGAGGATTGTACTCCAAAGTCACGCCCAGCTCTAATCTATGAAATCCTATAGAGGATGGCCTTGAAGCTTATCAAGCCCCACCTCTGGCACATTCTCATGTGATGGTAACCTCTGTGCACCCCAGACATCTCTCCAAGATTATATATAAGCTGCAGAAATGGTGCTGATGTTACTGCTGGAGGATGCTGGCAATTCGTGCAAGAG
The DNA here is from genome assembly GCF_900497805.2 of Vombatus ursinus. Taxonomy (NCBI): domain Eukaryota; kingdom Metazoa; phylum Chordata; class Mammalia; order Diprotodontia; family Vombatidae; genus Vombatus; species Vombatus ursinus. The sequence continues at coordinate 9,493,993 of NW_020954587.1, read as the reverse complement.
TTGCAATCAAAGGTCTCATTTTTTTAAAAAATGATCTGAAAAAATGATTGTTTTGTGATCTCATCAAATTGCATATTTTCTTTAATGATTCAGATCACAACTAGTGCAACCCTTTCATGTTCTTCTATAAATCTGTCAATGTGCTGAGGGGCTTCTTCCATGTGTTGGGATTGAGAAGATAACCAATGGACTTCAGTATCCATCCTCAGCTATCAGTTATCACTCAACTACCCATGAAAACAAAATGAAGCTATACTACTCCTTACAAATTTGCTTCCAGGGACAATAACATTTCCCTCTTGAAGTTGAATTTTGCCCCTTTCCCCATGTTCAGAAACCCAACCACATTATGTATTATGGTCCTGAATCGATAGTTTAGTAAGTTAAGAAAGGATCTCTGTAGGATCAGTCAATAAACATTAAGCACCTACTGTTTTCCAGGCTCTGTGCTAAGCACTAAGGGTACAAAGAGAGGTAAAAGACAATCCCTTCTCTTGAGCAGCTCATAGTTTGTGTCTCCTCCAACACCATGCCCAATCTGGAGTAAAGTCTAAACTTGCTGCCCTCTCTCTAAAGGCCTGTAAAAAAAAAAAGTAGAATGGTTATCTCACCATATTTAGCTATGCCCATATAATTGTTGTAAAAAGTTTGATGAAAACATTTTGATGGTAATTTAAAAAAACTTTAAATTTATTTAATGGTTCTGCTTAGACATTACTAATCACTCACATTGGTCCTATCATAATTGTGTTGTCTCGTTCTGGTGTCTTTCCTGCCAATAATAATAATTGTGAAGGATACTACACAATGCACATATAACTTGCTTTACATGGTAGTTTATGTGCCTTTAACATCCGTTCAGAATGGAATCATTCTTTAAATACATGAGAGCTTACTTTTAATAAAATCCTTTGGTGATTCATAAAGTAGTTTCTAGCTCTTATAATATAGAGAATCACTCTCCAATTTTTAACATCTAAGTCTGAGATTTTTGTATATTAGGTTCACTTTAAATGAGACACACCTGTGCATTGTTTTGGTTTGTTTTAAAATGAAACAGATTGCTACAAATCAAATTATCCCTCCAAAGCTGCAAAAACTAAAACATTGGGGCAGAATGGTTAAAGAAGTATGGCATAATGGAAAAAGCAGTAGACTTATAGTCAAGACATAGGTTTGAGTAAGCAGAATCAGTACACCATTTTACACAGTAACTTCAATACTGTACAATGATCAACTTCAAATGACTTAGCAGTTTTCAGCTGTCAACCAGATCGAAACCACCTCTAACCTGTGGGTGGCCTGAACCGAACAGAGCAGGCTACGGACAGGACAATCAGGAATCAAACAGAAGTTTAATTTCAAAGTGAGGGCAATGGGTTGCAAGCTAGGAGGTGAATTAAACACGTATGCCTGGGCCTTGCCCCTACTGGGGGAGGAACCACTTTAGTGTGCCTGAATCTTGATTTATATACTTGTGACTAGACAAAGAGTCAAAACAGTGTGAGGCACAACACCAACAATGAAGCAAAGTTGTCTAGGGACAAAAGGTCCATTCATAGCAGGGCTTCATGTCTAGGCCTGATGGTGCTTTCCCAAGCTCAGGGACCATCAGTTCCAGAAGGTGAGTGCAAAGGATTGTTGTTATGACAAGCTCAGGGCACAGCTTGCTTGCTGGACCTTGGCTCTGGAAAACAGGGTGTTTCCTAATAGTATCTTGGCACAGCAATACAAAGATCCAAGACAATTCTGAAGGATTTATGGTGAAAAATCCTGTCTATCTCCTGAAAAAGAATTGATGGAATCTGAATGCAGATTGAAGCATACTGTTATTTTATTTTATTTTTATTGGGTTTTTTTCTGTGTTTTCTTTCACAGCATGACTAATATGGGATATGTTTTGCATGACTGCACATGTATAACCTTTATCAAATTGCTTGCCTTCTCATTGATGGGGGAGGGAAGAGAGAGTGGAAGAGAATTTGGAGCTCAAAACTGTAAACAAAAAAACCCCGAAAGTTAAAAATTGTTTTTTTACAGTTATCCTTTCCACATTGTGGGGCTTAGGGGCTCAGCACCCTGACGATCTGGAAAATCTGTGTAAAATTTTTTGGCCCTCCCTTCGTACCCAAGAGATCTAAATTATCATGGTATTAAAAGATAAAATATGTTGATATTATATAATACCATACACATATTTTATGCATTTGTGAGTTTCTAAACTTTTTCTGTGTCAACTGTGGCTTCTCCCTCAAAATTTCCATTTAATTTCTTATGCTAGCCCTCGATATATCAAAATAGTGATGGGGAAGGTCACAATACAGAAGGGATAGCTATACATGTAATTGTAAAAAAACAAGATATTAAAAAATGTTTTTTTAATTTTTAATGTGGGTTTGTATCGCAGTTTTGGTACTTACTCCCTACATGCCCACGAGCAAGTCATTTCATTTCTTTGAGTCTCAGTTTCTTTATCTGTAACAAGAGGATAATATGCTTTCATTACTTGCTTTAAAGGGATGGTGAGGAAAATGTAAAGTGCTACATAAATATGACTTGTTATGGAGAAAATAAGAAATCAATTAGAGGAGAGTAAATAATCACAAGTTTATATGAGAATAGCAAAGTTCGCAGAATGACTAGTCATTATTTTACTTGGTTCTCATCAGTTCTCTCCCTAGGTAGGCCTTGAGAAGGTGGCAAGCAGTGGGGTTAGGCCTTACCCCTTTACTTTCCTATAGCCCAGTGATCTCCAAAGTAGGTTCCCATTCTCCACCCTTTATGGCTATCTAGTGACAGTCATTTGACCTTAAGATGTATGTGATCAACCAATAGGAGGGCAGGAAAATTAATTATATCACACCTTCCCTCCACGGTGGCCAGGGGTGGGTGTGTCTCTTACATGACTACATCATCCCCTTCAATATTCTCACTCCATCCCCTCCCACCATAGGCCTTCCTTCTGTGGCTACATCCCCTCAAGGTGGTTATAACTGAACCTGACCTAGGCCCCTGCAGTACCTGTGCAGCAGAACTTTGACTCCACCCTCATTCCCTGTCCTCTTTCCCCTATCATCTCACAAATGCCCCAGGAGAGAGGCTCTGCACTCTGGGACAGAGGTCAGTGAGTAAACTTTCCTGCCATCTCAACCATACCCCACCACACACACTTTGTTTTTCAGTGGGAAAGCATGAACAACATAGGATGGACAGGCATATAGGCTTTGGGGACAGTATTTTTAGAGCAGCTAGGTGGTGCAGTGGATATTGGGCTTGAAATCAGGAAGACTCATCTCCGTGAGTTCAAATCCACCCTCAGATGTTTACTAACTGTATGACCCTGGGCAAGTCACTTAGTTAACCCTGTTTGCCTCAGTTTCCTCATCTGTAAAATGAGCTGGAGAAGGAAATGGTAAACCACCCTAGTATCTTTGCCAAGAAAACCCCAGAATGGTGTCACAAAAAGTCAGACGCAACTGAAATGACTCAACAATAACATAATCTTTCCCCAAAAACTTGCCTTTCTTCTGAACTTCCCTATTTTCATGGAAATGAATATATCCTTCCTGTCTCCCTGGTCCTCATCCTCCTTGTTATCTTTGACTTCTCAGAGTGAAATGAATCTACCCTCTTACAAGTCGCCAGTGGTTATGTCTTTATTATTAAATCTGACAGCCTTTCCTTAATCTTGATCTTTCTTGACCTCTCTGAGGAATTTGACACTGTTTACAACCTTCTGCTCCTGGATATTTATTCTTTCTTCTCTGGAATGTCTTGACACTGCTTTCTCTAGGATCTCCTTCTACCTGTTTGGCCTCTCATTCTTATCTTTTTTTTTTATTTTTTTCTGAATACGTCAGTCATATCATGCCCCTTAACTGAGGGTGTTCCTGAAAGCTTTTGTCTAGGGTTCTCTTTTCTTCTCTCTATACACTCTCTCACTTGATGACTTCATCAGCCCCCACAGATTTAATTATTACTTCTGTTCAGATGACTCCCAGGTCTATGTGTCTAGCCCTAACTTTGCTACTGAACTACAGCCCCACATCACTAGCTGCCTGTTGGGCATTTCAAACTAGATGTCCTGTAGATATCTTAAACTCAACATGTCCAGGTTCATTTTGCTTGTTGAAATCATCTTTTAAAGCCCAACTCAAATACCACCTCCTCCAGGTAGCTTTCCCTAATTCTCTCAGTCAGCAAAGACTTTCCCTCTTAGCCCATACCTAACACTCTATTTTGCCCATATTTAAAGCACTTAATATGTATTATTGTGCATTATCTGTACTTGTATCTTATACCCTATTTAGACTGTGAGCTCTGATAAGTTCAATGCTGTACTGTATCTTTTGTAAATTTTGTATCATTATTTTCAAGGATAATGCTCCATGTACAATAAGCACTCAATAAGTGCTTGTGGAATGAATGCACAGGTGCTCATGGAAATATGCAAAGCTTCCTTAGGAAGATAGGATCCAGTGCCACAGTTGCCAATTTAAACTTTTTAAAGGAAAGAATAAACCTGCGTGATTGACTAAGTCCTCCACATATGCCTCATTAAGACATCAAAGTGATGCTGGGATCTTGAAGGTTTTGTCATTGGAGTACAGGCTCTGGAAGGCCCTAAACAGGACCGACCTGTTAATGGACCAGGGTTGTCTTCATCTGAGGGTCAGTTTAACTTAAGTTCTGAGTGACTTAGGCACTAGCTGATAATCTTTTTCTGATGCATCAATATATTATCAATCTACTGAAGGATTGAGGAAGCTGCCTTCCAAAAGCATAGGAGCAGCCACATAAATGAAATCATTCACCCTTGAAGCACTTAAAATAATCTGCATCATAAACTCATTAGGAGAGTAGGAGGAGCCAGGAAAAACAATAACTTGTACACAATTTACAAGTTAATAACTATTTTTGAAACTGAACTCAGCATTACAGGGTTTCTGAAGAGAATATTCAGAGATAATCTATGTCAAAATGCTTTGAAAAGTATGAAATACTCTCTATAACTTAGGACTTTATTATTATTCAGACTAGTTCAGTGAGTCGAGTGGCTTGAAAACTGGATACGATTTTAAACAGCTGAAATCAAACATCTTATGATACTCCTACCTTCTTTATTTGTGTATATTGAAATCTGTGACAAGAATAACTCTTTAAAAAAAAAGAATTCTTTCCCTCCAAACTTCTTTCTTCCAAACTTCCCTATTACTGTTAAGGACACTGCAATCCTCATAGCCACCCATTTACCCACAATGTCAATGTCATCCTCGATTCCTCACTTGAACTCACCCACATATTCAATCCATTGCAAAATTTATGGTTTCTGTCTTCATAACATCTCTCCTATATATTTCTTTCTTTCCACTCAGCTACCACAGTGGTTAAAGTCCTCATCACCTGTCCCCTACACTATAGTCTTCTAATTGGTATCTGTACCTCAAGTCTATCTCTACTCCAATCCATCCTCCACTTAGTAGCCTTGGTGATTTTTCTAAAACATAGATCAATCCATGTCAACGCCTTGTTCAATGAGCTTCATTGGATCTCTGTTACATCCAGGAGTAAATATAAACTCCTCTATTTGACATTTAAAGCTCTTTATAATTTGACCCCTTCCTACTTTTTCAGTTTTCTGACATTTTCTTACATTTTTTCCCTTCCATACAAACTTAAGTCTAGCAGCACCAGCCTGCTAGCTGCTTCTCACACAGAACACTTTCTGTATGCCTTGGTCCCTCATGCTTTGAATGCTTTTCACCCTCATCTCTGCTTTTTAGTTTCCCTGGTTTCAGGGGTGGGGAGACAGTTTCCCTAGTTTCTGCAAGAGGTTGTGGTCAGTACCCCCAGAGGTAAGAGTCTTCTGAGATTACTGCCGTCTACTTTGTATATATCTCAAATGTACCTAGTTATTTACATGTTATAACCCTTTAGAATGTAACTTTCTTGAGGGCAGGCAATTTTTTTTTTCTTTTTATCTCTAGTACATAGGACAGTGCCTGGTACATAGTAAACATTTAATCAATGTTTGTTGACTGAATGAATGAATGAATGACTTTTGATTAACTAGTGACCTCTAAAGCTCAGATATATCAATGGAAGATCCTAAAGGCAGGTTATGGCATTTCAGAGAACTTGTATTGGTGATGTCATCATGATGTTTAGAAGTCATTACATAAACAATTCTTTCTGGGATAGATGTAGGATATATTGAGAACTTTAAGGATGCAATACAGTGATAAAGTACTACTGATTGAATCACAAGATTCAAAACCTGCTGAATTGAGTTGAAAATGATTGTCATTTGTAAATCCAAACTTTTGTTTGGGACTTGACCTTTCACTTAGACATCTTGCCAAATGCTTTTCCTTTCCCCTTTACCAACATATAGAAGTCTCCTTAATTAAAATAGTTCTTTTTCTATCGTTGAGTTTAGTCAGGATTTAGAGAGATGCTCCTGTAGAAAGAAACTGGGAGAGAGCCTTCTCTCTTCTTCAATCCTTCCAATTCAACTTTTACCCTCAATAGCTTGCCTGCCTACTTGCCTGGCTTCTCCAACCCCACTCCAGAAAAAAAAATAGCATTTGAACAGGTTACTTTCTTCCTAAATATTTGATCTAATACAACATTTCCTGTTTGTCAGGATTTATAAAAGAGGTCCAACCTATTTAAGGTTCTGAATGTCTTAACCTTACACTTCATCTCTTGTTTCCATGACAGGGAAATATTCAGTCTAGGTGCTTGGGGCTCTCTCTTTTCCCAGTTAGATTATAGCTATTAGTTAGAGGGAAAGGAACATGTCATCTAATCTTTTGTATCTCCCTGGAGTGAAATACCACACTGCCTGATTTATATGTGCATTGTAATCATATCCCCTTTCCAAGGTAGACCTTTGCTAAATTCTTAATAGCCAAAGGATTAAATTAGGGAAGGGACAAAGATAGTGAGATGTGTTGTTTAGAAAAAGGGAAATCAGGAAGAAGGATATTTGGTGCAAAGAGGATTATCAGATTGGAGCTATGATCAGGGTTTCAATGAAGATAAATCATTTTTTAGTGTGAATATAGTTCCCCTTAAGGTTAAAAAGGAGGCTGACAGGGTGGAGAGTTTGGAATTGGCAAGCGGGCTTATATGCTATGGCTGCAAAATTACTCACCTGTATGTTTCACCCTAGATTTCATTTACTTCCTACTGCCCAAGTCTCCCTATCCTAAAAAAAACTTCACTAGATTCCATCATTCCCCCAAATTATTGTCATATATTTCCTCCATTTCTTAGCCAAACTCCTTAACACTGTCTACTCTTGCTGCCTTCACTTTCTATCCTCACACTCACTCCTCAAACCTTTTCAATCTATTTTCTCATCTAGATGTTATAGATATAACCTTATTCTCTTACCTGAGCTTCAGTCCTGCATTCCCTATCACCTATTAGATATTTTAAATGGGATATCCTGGAGATATCTGAAACTTAACATGTCTAAAACTGAATTCATTATCTTTCCCCCAAACACTCCCCTCTACCAAGCCTCCCTATTTTTGTTGAAGGAACCACCATCCTTCCAATCTCCCTGACAAATAATCTTGACGTTATCCTGGGCTCCTCCCTCTTAATGTACATATCCAGTCATCAGATATTGCCATTTCTACCTCCACAACACTACTCTCAACCAGTCCCTTCTGTCCATTCGCAAACCTACCATCTTGGTTCAGATTGCCTGGATTATTGAGACAGCCTTCTAAATGGCCTCCCAACCTCAAGTCTCTCCCCATTCCAGTCCATCCTATACAGCAAAGCCAAATTCCCAAAGCAATTTTCCTGAAAATGCAGGTTTGACCATATGACACCCCCCCCCCAAAATCAAAATTATTGTCTCTAGGATAAACTAAAAACTCTGTTTAGAGCTAAAGCCCTTCATCTCTTGGGCCTAACCTGACTGTCCATCTTCACCGGACATTATTCTTTCACCTGCATTCCAAACATATTAGCCTTCTTTCTATTCCTCACCCACAACATTCCATCTCCCAACCTTGTGTCTGACTCCTGTCCATCCTGCATCCTGGAATGTGCTCCCTCCTTACCTCTGCCTCACAGAGTCACTTACTTAAAGTTACCGCTTAAGCACCATCTCTGGCATAAATATTTTCTTAATCTCTCAACTTCTATGACTCGCTCCCAAAGCTATCTTGTATTTTACTTTCTTTGTATATATTTATATATGTACTTGTATCTCCTCTAAGATGTAAGCACCTTATGGGTGTGGACTGTTTTACTCTTTGTATTTATATCTCTAGCAGATAGCAGAGTGCCTGGCATATAGTTGGTACTTAATAAATGATTGATTGTGATTATATAACATTATAATATAAGGGAAGAGGGGAAAGGAAGAAACATTTAATAAGCACCTCCTATGTGCCAGGAACTGTGCTAAGCACTTTACAAGCATTAACTCATTTTATTCTCACAGCAACCCAGGAAGATAGTTATTATTATCCCCATTTTACAATTGAGGAAACTGATACAAACAGGGGTTAAGTGACTTGTCTGAGGCCACACAGCTAGTGAGTGTCTGAGGTTGGATTTGAATTCAGGTCTTCCTGACTCCGGCTTCAGTGTTCTATCTGCTGCACCACCTAGCTGCCCCTAAATCTTATAATCCTAATTATAAACACTGAGGAGCATTGCCTCCCTGTCTTCCGATCACGACTGACAGACTAGAAAGTAAGAAAGAATAACTTGCACTCAATAAACCGTAAACCATTAATCTTGAAACTTAGGAAGGCAGCCTGCTTTTCACATTGTATAAACAGGTTTTATCATACTTTAGTGAGTAACTTTTTGTGCTTTCAAAGATAACAAATGCCTTAGTATCTATCATGCGAGGAAATTTATGAAGGCTTGTTAGGTTCCACCCTTTGCTCAACTTCTCTGACACTTAGGCATGGAGCCAGGATGACCCTGGATTTTGCAAATTATATTAGCAACACAGAGACTCCAGCAGAGCCCACCAACCTGGAAACGCTTAATAATGATAGCTAGATGTCATATAGGCCTTTAAGATGTGCAAAGTATTTTGCATATATAACCTTATTTGATCCTCAACACAACCCTGTGAGGGAGGTGCTATGATTATCCCTATTTTATAGATGAGGAAACTGAAGCTAAGAGCTTTTAAGTGACTTTAAGTCACACAATCTAAGGCAACATTTGAATTCACATCTTCCTGATTCCAAGTCTAACTCTCTGTGGCTATGTCACCTAGATGCTTTGAGGAGGGGCGAATGATGCACTTGTTTGTGTTTGTCACCTGAGGACCTGCCTAAGCTAGGATTAGAGGATCATCTCCAAAGGACCCAGCCACCAGGTGCTCAAGTTTTATGGCCACAGCAATTCGTGAGGGTCATTTACTAAGAGAGAGAAGGAATTGTGAATTATATTTATGGAGAAAGCACACAGATTGGAGGAAGCGGTGCCTGAATAACAATTCTCTCTTCAGCATAACTAATGCTAATGGGTCAAGTGATTCATCCAGCCTTAGAATAAACATCACCTGTGAGGTTGAACTAACTAACTACAGAGGCATCCAGCTCCACTTTAGGCTAGATCTGATTAAAAGAAAGTGTTTGCTTAGATTAGATCTAAATTTGCCTCTTTGTAACTTCTCCCCATAGGGATACAGAGAATGTGGGACCATGTACACCAAGATCATGCTCCATGTACATCTGTGCTTTCCCCCATTATCCTCTGCAAACTAACAGAAGAGGTTTCTTACTTTCCACAAGATAACCTTTTAGCTACCATATCCTGTCTCCCAAGTCTTTTCTTCTCCAACTGATCATTATAATAACAGCTATTTTTATATAGCATTTCAAGGTTTGAAAAGGAGTTGACATACATACATATACATAAATATATACCTATATAAAATCTAGTAATTGTATAGCATCATCTCAAGATACTTCATCATCTTGGGTGCCTCTTCTAAAATTACAATCAGCACCTCATTATTTAGAGGAAATTTCAACCCCAGTTTGTTCATGTAAAAGATAGATTAAAATTTTAAAGGAATAAATGATAGATTCCATTTCTGGATTATTGAATGAAAAATGGCTTCTTTAAAAAATAAAGTTAACAGTAGCATTCAAATCAATGGTATTGCTAATAGTGGCACTAGTAGATTAAGCAAGAACTCAGCCATTGTCATGCTTGGTAAATGCTACATTTTCATTTGTCAGTCAATAAATATGTATTAAGCACTTACTCTTCATGCCAGGCACTGTACTAAGCACTGGGGTTACAAATAAAGGCAAAAACACAGTCCCTACCCTCGAAGATGACATATTCTAATAGTTGGGACAACATACAAATAACTATATATAAATAACTATAATTATATAACTGTAACATGCAAATAACTGTAAATAACTATAACTATAAATATAATATGCAAATAACTATAAGCTGTATAAAGTGTAAATGAAAGGTAATCCCAGGGGGGAAAGATTCTAGCAGTATAGCACGAGGGAAGGACTGGAAAAGGTTTCCTATAGTAGGTGAGATTTGAGCTGAGTCTTCAGGGAAACCAGGTAAGCCAGATGGCAGAGCTGTGGAAGGAGACATTGTTGGCATGGGGGACAGCCAATAAAAAACTACAGAATCTGGGGTCAGTGAGTCATCTGCAAAGAGCAGCAGGGAGCCAAATTGGCTGGATCATTGAGTATGGGAAAGAGAGGAGAGGTAGGAAAGGCCAAGTCCTGAAGGGTTTTATATGCTGAACAAAGGACTTTATGTTTGATCTTGGGATAAGAGGGAACCAGGATAGTTTATTGAGGGAGATGGTGAGGTGTGGAGCCATTGTTAAACTTGAGCTTTAGGAAAATCACATTAGCAGCTGAGTGGAAGATGAATTGGAGAATTGAGATTATGTGATGAGGGCCTGTGTGGAAATGGAGAGGAAGGCATAGATGAAATATAAATTCATTGCTTTCCTCTCCTCACCCATTCTCTCATCTTGAATGTTGCTATATGATCCTCTTTATGGGCTTCACCTGTTCATGTTCTTTTTAATCTCTTTTTTGTCCTCAGGAAAAAAGTGAGACTTTTAAAGGGCCATAGCATTATCACCTCCTTGCAATACAAAAAATATTGAATTTTAGCTTGGCTTTTTCATTGATTTTTAAAAATTTCTTTTGTTTTTATTAATTTCCATATCAAATGTCCATTAGGTCTCTAAGCTCTTAATAATTATAATAATAGGTAGTATTTAAATAGTGCCTATAATAATAGGTAGTATTTAAATAGTGCCTAATAGTAGTATTACGTGCCAGGAACTGTGCTGAGCATTTTACAAATTAAAAATATTTTCTCATTAGATCTTCACAACAACTCTGGGAGGTAGCTGCTGTTATTATCCTCATTTTATTTAAGTAAACTGAGGCAAATCAGCCTCAGGTAGGTAAACAGGTAAGGTACTCAAGTGTACTGAGACTAAGGTAGGAATGTAAATTAGAGAAGCTACTTCTTTTGCAGTTTTGGGGGTGAGTTTTCTTCCAGTTATCAATACATTTATTACTTTGTTAATTATTCTTGCCCAGGGTCACACAGCTAGTAAGTATCTGAATTCAGGTCTTCCTGACTCTAGGCCCAACAGTCTATCTCTGCTGACCTCCAGTCTCATATCTCCAACTGCCTTTCAGAAATCTCAAGCTAGATGTGAAGTAGCCATCTTAAATTAAACATGTCCAAAACAAACTCATTATCCTTTCCCCTGAACCCTACCCTACTCCTACCTTCTCCATTACCATAGAGGGCAACACCATCATCTCAGTCACTCAGACTCTCAACCTAGGTGTCATCCTGAACTCCTCACTCTCTTACCCTCCACATCCAAGCTATTGCCAATGCCTGTCAATTTCACCTTTGCAACCTCTCTTGAATACTCTTCCTTCTCTCCTCTGACACTGCTACCACTCTAGAGTAGGCCTCCATCACCTCATGCCTGGATTATTGCAACAGTCTGCTGATGGGTCTGCCTGCCTCCCGCCTCTATCCAGTCCATTCTCCATTCAGCCACTAAAATGATTTTCCTAAAACACAGATCTGATCATGTCACTTCTCTACTCAATAAATTCTAGTGGATCCCTATCCCCTCTAAGATGAAATACAAAATGCTCTATGTGGCATTCAAAGCCCTTTATACTTAGTTCCCTCCTACCTTTCCACTTTTCTTACACCTTACTTCTAACATGTACTCTTTAATACAGTGATATTGGCCTCCTTGCTATTCCATGAACAAGATAACTCCATCTCTTATCTCTGGGTATTTTCTCTGACTGTCCTCCATGCCTGGAATATTCTTCCTGATTATCTATTCTTGCTGACCTCTTTCAAATCCCAACTAAAATCCCATCTTCTACAGGAAGCCTTTCCCAACCCCTCTTAATTCTAGTGTCTTCCTTCTATTAATTATTTCCTAATTTTTCTGCTTTTTTGCACTTATCTGTTCGCTTGTTGTCTCCTCTATTAGATTATGAACTCCTTGAGAGCAAGGACTGTCTTTTGACTATTTTTTCTCTCCAGGCCATAGCAAAATGTCTAGCAATAGTAGGCACTTAATAAATGTTTATTGATCGATTATCCACTGAGCCACCTAGCTGCCATTTCTTCTTTAGAAATGAGTCAAATTTCTTAAATTATGTGGGGAATCCATTTTTTAAAATAAATTATTATTCTCAATTGTATAGTATGTATTATTTTCAAAGTCTGAAAATTATTTTCCTTTGCTTTTTAGAATATATTCCAGACTTTCTTAGTGACTATATTTCTGGATGAGTTAAACTTTGAGTTAGTCTCTGGTGGCATCCTGTCCAATCCCTCAATCTATACTTTATCCTGTTTCAAATACTTCTGGTAATTTTCTTTTATGGTTTTCTGAAATGAAATATTTAGACTGTTTCATTGTTGTTGTTATCATCTTTCTGTGAGACCAATACTTCTCAGATTGTCTACTGAGATATGTCTTTAAAATCACTTGCATTAGTTTGAAGAGATATTAAGCGTGCTTTCAATCCTTCTCTTTTGATTTTGTTCTGATGATCTTTGTTCTATCTGTCTCTGAGTTGTAAATTTGCCAATGTCTCATTCAATTCCTTTGATCTTAGTGAAGTTACAGTCACTCCACAAAATTTCATAAGCATCTACTCCATACAGAGTGCTGTGTGAGGTGCTGGTAAGACACTCCAGTGTGCTGAGACTTAAGTAGGACTGTAAATTAGAGGGGCCACTTCTTTTGCAGCTTTTTGGGCAATTTTCCCTCTAGTTATTAATATACCTATTCCTTCTTCAATTATTCTGAATAATTGTTTTTACTGTTTTGCGGGTTAAACAGAGAACAGGACACTTAGAAAATAACCAAATGTCTTTTTTTGTTCCCAGAGGCCAAGGTCCAGGGGTGAAGGCTGAGCTGTTTGGGAGTTACTTTTGAGAGACCATAAAGTTTGAGCCCATCCCATGTGTGAATTTAGATCTGAGATCCTGAGCCAAGTGACAATTGTAATATGTAATAACATATGGTAAATGCTCCCTATAGGAGCAAAACAAAATTCTGTATGAAATCTGAGGGGAAAGGTCATTTTTATTAGGGAAGGATTATAAAAGTAATGACATTTTATTTGGACTTTAGAGACTTCATTTCCCTGCTCAAAAACCTTCAGTGACTTTCTATGGCCTCTAGAACAAAATACAAACTCTTCTGTTTGGCATTTGCAGCTTGTCATAATCTGACTTCAGATTACCTGTCCAGACATTTCACAATACTCTGACTCCCTATTCCACCCAACATGTTCCCTGTATATGACATTCCCTCTCATTCAGTCATGCAATTGCACAAGCTCTCCTCTCTTTCCAGTTCAGATTTCACTTCCTACACAAGGCATTTGCTTATCACCAGTTGCTAGTGCTCTCCCTTCAACCCAGCTACTCTGCATTTACTTATCTGCATCCTATGCTGTATCCAACCTCCCATCTCCAGTGAACTGTAACCTCCTTGAGGGCAGGAATTATTTCTTTTTTTTCTTCTTTATATCCCCAGCCTCTCGCAAGGTACCTTGCTCACTGAAAATACTGAAATGTAACATAAATTACCATTTGCTTTATATTGTCAACGTCATTGCACCTGCTTGTGCCAGGTACCTCCAGCTGCATGGGCCCTGGATCTAGCTGCCTGTCCCTTTCTTCCTCAAAGGCCTTTAATCACAGATACTCCACCAGGGTCCCACCTAATGTTCAGCATGTGGTACCACAACATTCCTCGTCCTGTGAGGATGCCTAAAGAAGTAGCATTCTTGGGGGCAGCTAGGTGGCTCAGTGGATAAAGCACTGGCCCTGGAGTCAGGAGGACCTGAGTTTAAATCTGGCCTCAGACACATAACACTCACTAGCTGTGTGACCCTGGGCAAGTCACGTAACCCCAATTGCCTCACCCAAAAAAAAAAAAATACAACAAACCAACAAAAAAAAACAAAACCAAGAAGCAGCATTCTTTAGTGGAAAAAGCACAGAATTCTGACTCCAAGGTCCTAGGTTTGAATTCTAGATCTACTTGCTACCTCTATGGTGTTGGGCAAGTCACTTCTAGGTCCTATTTTCTACATCTATTGAAAAATGAGGGGGTAGAAATAGATGATCTTTACATTCTCTTTGAGCTCTAGGTCTGTGGTCCCGTGATCAGCTCCTGACACTCCAACCTAAAGCCCTGATGATTCTTCATCAGTGGACTGTGCTGCTCCTAATGACAAGACTGTCCAGTTACCTATAATTTGGGTCACCCAGTTCCTTTCATTTCCAGTTATGCAGGGCTACAGCTTAAGCACTATATGGTTTTGTCTCCCAGAAGTCTTAGAGGAGCATAGCTTTAGAACAGATAACAGCCTTAAACGTCCCAATCCTTTAAGATATTGTCGATCCATGTGGGCAATTAGGTGGCACAGTGAATAGAGTGCTGGACCTGGAGTCAGGAAGATTCATTAAGACCTCAGCCCCCTGCCACCAGGCCTAACTCTTGAAGCCTCAGTCGTCATGGAAAGCATAATAACTAATCTGTTTTGGGAAATGGGTACTCTTGGAGACACAAGGGAACCTGAGGCACAGAGAGGTATGATTTTGACAGTGATGCCAGCATCACCATGGAGGCGGCTCCTCCTCTGTCACTCTGGAGGGAATTGTGATGGTGGTGCAACAGAGCCTTGGAGAGCAACTCTTTAAACTCTAAGCTCTTAGACAACAGAATTGTCTGTTTAACGCCATGTTGCTTGCTTCCCTATTGCCTGTGGTTCTACAAGAAAATGTGATATCCCACTTTGTTTTCTAGTGAGGGGAGGAAGCAACATAGTTTGTTGAAAAGAGAACACTATGGAGATTTGGAGGTAAAGAATCTAGATTTGAATCCCAGTTCTTACACTTCAATAAATCAATCAGCAAGTCAAGGCCTGAGTATCAGGCACTGTACTGGGCACTGAGGTTACAAATACAGTGAATATAGCAATCTTAAGGAGCTCACAATGCAATGGTGGAGACAACATGTAAACAACTACGTACTTACCAAAAATGTATACAATGTAAATGGGTGGTAATCTCATAGGGAAAGCATGGTAGTAGGGATGGGAGTGAGGAAGAGTACCAGAAAGGACCTCCTTCACAAGGTAGGATTAGTCTTGAAGGAAAAAGGAAGCCAGAAAGTGGAGGTGAGGAGGTTAAGAACATTTCAGGAATGAGGGACAGCCAATGAAAAGGTATGAAGTCACTGGCTACAAAGGTGTTCTTTCAGAAAGAAGTTAATAAGAATACACACACATAAAATACACAGGCATACACAACATGCTTGTGATGATTGATGTATGAGTTGTTATCACTGACAACCATAGTGTTCTTGATGATGACGTCACTACATTTTGTAAGGTAATAGATGCTACATGGTTCCCAGAAGTGATCTGTATATCCAATTATCTTCTGAATTTGAGTTATCTTTTTCCAGCCTCTGCAAGAACATAATTACCTCTGGTTCTGGTAACTCTGGCCAGGCTCCATACTCAGAATCTTCCTCCCCCTCAATCAAGCATTATAAACTATGGGATCTTGAATTTTCCAAGGTGTTAGTTTTTCCCGTTTGTAGGCAGAGGTCTGGACAGATAACCCAGAGGAACCTTCCTCTTTAGACTATGTTGAGGAAGAGAAGAGTGAAAATATATTTATTTGATTTATTTGGGGGCAGCTAGGTGGCACAGTGGATTAAGCACCAGCCTTGGTGTCAAGAGGACCTGAGTTCAAATCTGGCCTCAGACACATGATACTTACTAGCTGTGTGACCCTGGGCAAGTCACTTAACGCCACTGCCTAACCAGAAAAAAAAAGAAAAGAAAATGTATTTATTTGGAGAATGTTTGTTGAAAATATTTCTAATGTTTATTTTATGTGATTTTTCCTCCATTTCTTTTCTGTATCCATTAAATACTTTTGCTGATGCTGTGCTATTGTTTGCCTTGGTTTCTGTAAGCATGGTAATAAACAGAGTATGGTATCTAGGCCCAAATGGATTTTAGGGGTTAATGAGTTAGGATCTTGATTCATATAGGGTACACTGATGAGAAAATACTACCCCCCAAATATAAATTCAGGTCTGTGAGAAATAATATTGATTGGCCCATGAGTGACATTAAAACACACACACACACACACACACATACACACACACACACACCAAAAAGCAACAAATATCATTGACCTGTGATAGTAATTTGTTCAGTCATATAGCTAATTAATTGAAGAATAGCTCTCAAAATGACATTTTCTAATTTACTCCATTGTTCTCACTATAGCTTAAGGGTCTTGTTATCTATTGGGTGGGATGACTAGGAGAGCATGCATGTGACAGGCAAGATGGCAGGGTTGTTGTTTTCTGTATATCTCTCCAACCTAATAACGTAAAAGCAAGGATAAGTGCCAAACCTAGAGAAATTGATACTAAACACAAAATTAAACAATACTGCACTAGTTAAAAACACCATGAAATAACATTTAAAAAATACTTGTTCATTGGTCCTCTGAAAAATGAAGGAAGAGCAACATCCCTAATTTATACTGTACATAGTTGTTTGCATGTTGTCTCTCCCATTAGACTGTGAGCTCCTTGACAGCAAGGAACTCTTGCCAAACAGTAAGAGTTGCCTTTCTTTCTATCACCAGTGCTTAACATAGTGCCCAACACATAGTAGGCACTTAATAAATGCTTACTGACTGCCTGTCTCCTTTTAAAAATAATAGATTAAAAATATGAGAGAATTTATTTCATAACTTGGTCTTCTCTTTATACTATTTACCTAGTATTTTTTGTTTGTTCAACAATGCTCCCAAGTTGAATAATTTGCTTGATTTTTTTTAAATTAATGCCTTCATGGCTTTCTTTTATTGAAAGTTCATGTTTAGGCTCAGTTTATTCATATGTATTTTGGGATCAAAATTTGTGCTCTTTTGCTTTTTTTAAATTTGCAATTCCATTTTCTCCTCTGATTTTGTATGGATAGTGAAGAATATATTATTTAAATTGCCTTTCCTTCATATTTGAATGTCTTTCTCCTAGCTGTTTGTAAAGGTTTTTGTTGTTGTTGTTGTTTTTGGAATTGGCAAATTTATCAAATGTATGCTTTAGAATTAGAAATGTATGGTATTTGGTGGCAATCAGTAGATTCAGTACTTTGTTATCTATTATTAAAAGTTCTAAATAGTTTTGAAAAAAAATTTTCCTGCATTATGGTATTGAGATTTTTTTTAACTTGTCATGTTCTTATGAGACACATAGGTTTTATAAGATATCTCTTTCATCTTGTATTTCTTTTGAAGTGTTTCCTTTAACTTCTCTTCTGGAAAATTTCCCTCCATTTAAGTATATTTATGTTCCAAATTTGTTATTCTCACTTTTGCACCTAATAAGATGGAATGTGATAGGGATAAATTTAAAATCTTGCACTCGGGGATGAAAAGAATCAACTTTACAAGATGGTGAAACAGCAATTCTAAAAAAAAAATCTTTATTTTTAAAAGCAAGCTACAATAAGTAACATCTATCTAAAACCATCAGCAAGCATTATCTGTAATGGGAATAAGCTAGAAGTCTTCCCAATGAGATCAAGAGTAAAGTAAAGATGCCCTTTATCACCACTATTATTCAATATTGTACTGGAAATGCTAGCTATAGCAATAAGAGAAGAAAAAGAAATTGAAGGAATTAGAATGGGCAGTAAGGAAACAAAACTAGCATGCTTTGCAGATGATATGATGGTATATACTTAGAGAACAAACTAAAAAACTCATTGAAATAATAAACAACTTTGGCAAAGTTGTAGTATATAAAATAAATACATATAAATCATCAGCATTCTATATATTTCCCACAAAGTCCAGCAAAAGGGATAGAAGGAGAAATTCCATTTAAAATAACTATAGACAATATAAAATACTTGGGAGTCTGTCTGCCAAGATAAACCCAGAAACTGTATGAACACAATTACAAAATACTTTTCGCATCTCTAAACAATTGGAAAAATATTAATTGCTCATGGGTAGGCTGAGCCAATATAATAAAAATGACAGTTCTACCTAAATTCATTTACTTATTCAGTACCATGTCAAACTATCAAAAAAAGTATTTTATAGAGCTAGAAAAAATAATAACAAAATTCATCTTGAAGAGCAAAGGCTCAAAGGAATAAATAAAAAAAATGTGAAGAAAGGTGGCCTAGACATAACAGATCTCAAACTATATTACAAAGCAGTAATCATTAAAACAATCTGGGACTGGCTAAGATATAGAGTGGTGGATCAATAGAATAAATTAAGTACACACTACACAGTAGTAAATGACCTTAGTACTCCAGTATTTGATAAATCCAAAGATCCAAGCTGTTGAGACAAGAACTCACTATTTGACAAAAAGTGCTAGGAAAACTGGGAAACAATTTGGCACAAACTAGTGTGTTCATCATTGTTGGGTATGTTTTAGTGGAGTTTGGACAAATGGATTTCTTTGCTATTCTCTCTGTATGTTCATTGTGGAATTGGTATCTGGTGGGAAGGGTTATAAATCTTGGTTATAAATTTTGGGGACTTTCTTCTCCCAATAATTAATGGCATAGTGACCTGAAGTGATATCAGACCTGAGCATATCCCCTAGATTATAATATTTAAGGGAACAGATGGATATAATTCTAGCTTCATACCTACTCTTTCTAAAGAGAACAGAATGACCTCTGATCCCAACTTCCTACTTCCCTTCCTGGAAAGAATGAAAGTCTCCCTTGGAGAAGGGTTTTCAGGGGAAAAGGCCAGAGATGTCTATCCTGCCTCCCTTAAAATTAGCCTTCCAGACACGCCCGGGCTCTGGGGAATGGCCTCACATCCCTACACTTGAGGCCCACTCCTTGCACTTTCATTACTCTAAATAATTGTTATTAGTACCAAATTTGCTACTGCCAATAGAAGACAAAGAGAAAGATATAGACAGAGACAGACAGATATAGGTATAGAAACAGATAACTTGACATAGATGATGATGGTGGAGGTGGAGATGGAGATGAAGATGGAGGTAGAGATAGGCATATAGACAAAGACACAGACAGAACTTACTATGTGTCAGATACTATACTAAGCATTGGGAATACAAACGTAATCAATCAATACCATCCCTTCCTTCAAGGAACTTTGATTTTAATAAGAAAAGAGATAGCAGATAAAAGGGAACTGGAAAGTTGGGTGGCATAATATGGATATAAACCAGAAAGTGTAGAGTTCTGATTCAGTACAAAATGAGGCCAAAACTAGCCAATAAAAGCATCATTCCCAAGAGTATAACCCAAGATTCAGGTGGGAGGGAGATGAGGTTGATGGCCAGAATATGGCAGCATGGTCAGGAAATGGTGGAGAGGCTTTATTTGGGACAAGAAGTGAAAGTTTTTTATCAAAAGACCAGTTCTTTTAAAATATGTAGTCTTTCCCTTCTGTTTTCAGTAAGTGAAACAAATTACAAATTAAGTACCCTACTCCCCCTCCCCAAACATTTTCACTGTGTGTACCTTAAAGCTATTTACCAAATGAATCAAGAGAAATTTCTGAGTGGAGTAGCAGCTGGCAGCTAAAGTTCTACACTGGGATGATAGTAAATAGGATTACCTACTTAGCCCCAGGGACCAAAACAGATCCAATATTCCTGATTTAATTAGAATATCTGTCTCAGTGATGTGCTGAATCACAGACAGACAGCTATCTCATGCTGGAGGGCTCCCACTTTTTTTTTTTTTGTCTTTAGTAAACTGTGTTTCAATTTAACATACTCCATGTAAAGTCGTTCAGGTAGCTATAGCTTTAATCTTTGTATACCATGGGAGATTTTGGTATAGTTGAGGGTTAATTCAAAGGGGCACTATTGCATCCCCTGTGATTATTAAGAGATATCTCACTCCCACTTCTTATCAAATCTGGCCCACTAGGAAACCTGGCCTTTGCCAGATGAATCACAACTGTGTTTGCCAAGTTCCTGATCCCTCCACCTAAAACAAACACTCTCTGGGAGGGGGGCTCTTAGGATCCACTTTGTTGCAGCAGTTTAACCTGCCCTCCTATAGGCAATGTATGTCTCTTTAGAGCACTTCCTTCAAATCCTGATTGCCTTGTGAATAATTTGATTAGACCTAATATAATTTCATAAATATCTTTTTCCATAGTATTCTCACAGCTATTCTTTCATAAGTCCTTAAGTATTATTGTTTGTTTGTTTTGTTTTGTTTTAAAGTGTCAATAAACATGGCTAGTACAGAAATTTGTTTTGTCTACATATTTGTAATACATATTTATATACATATTTGTAATGGGTTTTTTTTTCTTGTCTTCTTGTTGTATAGGTAAGGGAGTAAAAGAAGTGGGGGACAGAATTTGGAACTGAAAAAGGAAGAGTTAAAAAGTATCTATACTTTAAAAAAATAAAGTAAAAATAAAATAAAGTAGAATTAAAGTCAGTTAGTAAATTGAACTTAGGCCAACATATGAAGGAATTAGAATTTTTCCAGCTTTGGGGAATTCACAATATGGGAGCTCCTTCTATTAACACAGATCTCAATCCTCTATTTTAATAGAGAATTCCTATAGATTTATTTACATAATGGATAATTCCTATGACTCAGACACGCAGGATTCAAGTGCTTTGCTTAGAGAAACACAAATGTTAGGATTAGAGTTTAAATTTAGGTCCTCCTGAATCCAGGACCACTTAACATTTATAACCTATGTTACTTTAGGCAAGACACTTAACCTCATTAGGTCTCAATTTCCTTATCAGTAAGATGAAGGGACTGGACTAGATAACAGTTTGGGGTGGAGAGGGTCTAAGACCTCTTCTGACTATAAATCCTTGCTTCTGTGAGGCAGCATGTCATAATGGATAGAAATTGAACGTACTTCTATAGAAAAAAACAAACAAACAAAAAATCACTCATCACATCTTATATGTTGCATTCATTCTTTATCATACTCTACCTAATAGAGACATCTTCTAAATTTGTTCTTTTTGGACCTGAGGAGAGGTTTCTGTGGTAAAAAGCTATTTATAATATATTATTTCTGAGTAAAAAACAAAAACCGGATTTTATGAACATAGTACCTTCTTAAAAGCCTATACTTTGTTATACAGATTCAGAACATATTAAGAAGAGATAAAACAAAGTTCAACTATAAAAGATAAAATGTTAATTTAATTTCCTGACAACTAATTTGTTTGTACTTTTATGAGAAATAATATCTGGACAGTTGTATGACTGGATGAATTAAAACTTTACTCAATATGCATCTATTTTCTTGGGAAAATGTATGAAACACCACCACTGATCTACTCCCTCAAATTTGCATTTATGTTCCCATATTGATTCAGCAGAGGGGGTGACTTCTATTTCAGGTTCTAAAAGTGTTGGTGGGGTAGTTACTCTTAATAATGTGGCTTTTTTTTTTTAGGCAATTTTAGGCAAAAAAGTGACTTGCCCACGGTCACACAGCTAGTAAGTGTGAAGTGTTTGGTCTGAGGCCAGATTTAAACTCAGATCTTTAGGGCTGGTGCTCTATTCACTGCGCCACCTAGCTGCCCCAATAATGTGGCTTTTAAGCCCCCACCAGTTACGTTCTCCTTAACAACCAGCCAATAGACAACTAACTTTAACAAAAGCAGTTACTAAGATATAAGAATATAAGATTTAAGAATCATTGTTACAAAACACACTCTAGCCTTCTCATAATTTGGGGCACATTTTCCCAAAGATATGCACGGCATCCAAGGGAAGAGTGGACTCAGAGTATAATGCTAATGACGTATATTTGTAATATACACGTGGCAAAATGTAACTCACAACTTCTTTTACCAGAAATCCTCCCCTTTGCTGCATCTCTGAGGATCCATTTCTTTTTTGAATCCACAGGTCCTGTTCTTCACTGCCACAATGATCATATTCTCCAAAGCTGTCTTCTTTCTTAAATAACTGTCTTTCCACATTCATATCTGTCCTTGGTATGTCTCTCCATTCCCAGTTCAGAAAATTCCCAGCCATCAACTACTGCTGCTTTTGGGACACTAGCTGCTACGTTGTAAGTCTGCTGTAATCTTTGCACCTTTCAGAATACAAAAAGTAATTGCCAGTCCTAGGCAGATCCACCATTAGATCCTTTTTCACTGAAGATCAAGAAAGAACAATACAAAAAGAGGCAGAAATGTCCATGATCCCACAGCAACATGGAGCCTGGATGGAAAACAGGGCAGCCACTCCTCCTGAAAATCAGGACTAGCTCAAAGTAGCTTCACCAACAGAAGCAAAGAGGACTTCCAGAGCCTATTAGTTTAGGTCAGTATAACCTATGAGTTATTAGCTCTTTCCTTCTCAGCAGCCATTTAGAGGACCCTTTGTCACAATTCAGTTCATGCCTTTCAATCATACATGCTTAGAAGTGGGTTTACCCTGCCCCCACTCCTCTACCCACTAAGCATCAATGGAATTGACTGGAACCAGGCAGGGAATAGCTATGGAATATGCATACTCCAAAGACTACCGCCATAGTTCACCTATGCTACATTTAAAAATAAAATGTGAAAGAATATGTAAACAGTTCCTTTACTCACCAAATTTTCCAAAGACAGCTCATGTCTTTGAGCATAGCACACAGAGATCAGTTAAATGAGCTTGGGGCAGCAGAATATGCATATATTAGGATACCCAATAAGACCCCCCCATTTAAAGAATGATTATACTTAGAGGCAGACATTTCTCTGTTTTTAGAACTTCACTATGGATTTTGTCGGGTTTAAATGCAAAAAAACATTAAACTTATATTTCTATGTAGTATTCAAATAATTCACAGACATTTACTATTCTTTGTTTTTCCTATGTAATTCTGAAGGAAAGGAAGAGTATAAGAAGTAGCTGAAGGAAATATATCCCAGGAGCAGAGTTAATATACACTGTAACCTCATTCTAAGCTCTGCCTCATCCTCTCCTCCAGAATGAAGTCCGTGGCAAGACAAAAGTCAAGATATTGGCAATGACCCAGGATGCAGTGGATTAGTTCAAAGTAGGCCAAAAAACAACTTTGCCCACATGTCACCCTTCTGAGCACTAAATCATGGGTAGAAAGGGCACTTTCTAGTGGGAGCTAGGTAGCCCAGTAGATAGAGCGCTGACCCTGGAGTCAGGAGAACCTGAGTTCAAATCTGGTCTTAGACATTATTGGGGCATTACTAGCTGTGTGGCCCTGGGCAAGTCACTTAACTCCATTGTCTAGCAAAAAAAAAAAGAAAGAAAGAAAGGGCATTCACTACCCAAGGAATTAGGAGACAAGACATCTAGTCTCAGTTCTAATCTGGATCAAATCATCCATTTTCATGGGGTTTAATATCGTCATCTGTTAAAGGAAAGCATTGTACCACAAGGAAGTGTGGTACAATGGGAAGAGCATGGGATTTGCAGTCAAAGCAACTGCTCAAACCCTGGCTTTCCTCCTATTTGCATGAACTTGGACAAGTCACCTCATTTCACGGGCCTCAGTTTCCTAATCTCTAAAATGAAGAGGTTGGACTAAATCTCCAAGGGCCCTTCTAATTCCAAACCCTATGACCAAATGATTTCTAACTAAGCCTTAGTTTAAAGTACAAAAACTTCCCAGCGTTAAAGCTCTTAATAAAGACTAATTTCACAAAGTGTGGTAGAGGAGAAGGATAGGTTTGTCATGCCTCACATGTACCATCACCTAAGGCAGCCACCTCCCTGGAGTCTTGGCTTCCAAAGGAAGCTTCCCCAGCTTCCCTCGATGTGAGCATTGGAGCAGGCTGAACAGACCCGGAAGAGTAGAAAACCTGTGCTGCGATTCAGGAAGGGAAGACTCAAGCAGAGAAAGGCTAGCCTGTTTTAAAGGCCTGTTGTGGGATGAGCAGGTTCTCTACTTCTACTACAACTCACTCAGTGGACCCTGTCTTTCAAACATTAATTCATTAAAGTAACAATGGATTTTTCCTCTCTGTTTCTTGGCTCCCTGGGAATGATCATGATTCAATTCCAATACTTCCTTACACCTCACCCCTTCCAACAAATTAGAAAACACAGTGTCATACAGGATTCTACCTTAGGCTGTGTTCTATTCCACTGCAATTTCTTTCAGAATCCTCTACCA
Source organism: Vombatus ursinus (assembly GCF_900497805.2). Taxonomy (NCBI): domain Eukaryota; kingdom Metazoa; phylum Chordata; class Mammalia; order Diprotodontia; family Vombatidae; genus Vombatus; species Vombatus ursinus. The sequence continues at coordinate 9,469,246 of NW_020954587.1, read as the reverse complement.
CCTCTGCTATGCCTGTTGACCCAATATACAGTAGACCACCTATAGGTTGACGTAAGAGTCTAGTATTCCAGATGGTCATTAATAACCAGATGCTGGAGTTTCTGCCATGCTTGCAGAGCACCCTGTATCTATTTTTTAAAATTATGTGCAAATGTAAGCTGTTCAGAAAATGCACAGAAAGAAAAGACTATCTTAATTCAGTGCCAGATTCATGATTTAAATAGAATACGAGCTATGGTAGGCCAGCTCGTGTGTTGACATGATTTTGCCCCCATTTAAAGATTACAAACTATCTGGGCAACTAGGTGATTCAGTGGATAAAGTGCTGGACCTGGAGTCAGGAAGACTGATATTCCTGAGTTCAGATCTTGTTAAACATTTACTAGAATACTGTTTCGAGGTGACATTAAGCTGTAATGACTTCAATAACTCAAGCTTTTTCAGAGCTGAACTGAGAGTTAGTAAACACTGGATTTCATTCTACATCAAACAGTGTGGTTGTAAACAAGGTTCCCTAGATTCAATAATAGTCCTGTAATTCCTGGGAACCAATATGCAATGGAATATTACACCAAGGCATATATACAGTGCAGTCCAGGTGTTCCCAGGTGTACCTTCATGCACCTGCAGCATTCTTATCAGAATCTGCACCCCAGTGGAGACAGCTTTTCAAGGGGTGGGAACCCATAGTTGCTACAGCTTCTATCTCTCTACTCCTGCTTCTTTCTTCCCATTCACCTTCCTTTTACCATTTCCACGAAGTTCTACTGTGGGAGGAAGAAGGAAGCATATCTTGGGGCTTCCCAGCCTCATGGTCTGTGGCCCCTTTAAGATCTCTTCGTTCTTTGCAGCATAGACCTCGCTGTTCTGCTTGGCAGAGCCCAGATCTCTTGCGATCAGGAAGGCTGTCTGCCCTCTTCCTTCCTGCTCCTCTACCCCCTACACCCTCCTACCAGGAAGACTCCAGACAATTGCAGCTGAACCAGGGAAAAGTCAACGAGATTTTTTTTAACCCTTTTGATTCCACTTGCTGCTGTCATCTGTGGCTTAGTTCATACTAAGTGGCCCTGGCACAATGCTTGATGGGGGTAAAGAAGCCAAAGAAAGATAAAAATTTAACATTTTAAAAGTATAGCACCCTTTTATGTCCCCTTCTCCTTCCAGGAGCCAATGAGCTAGACAGAGTGTGTATGGTAGTGGGAGAGAATGGGTCATCTGGAATATCTTCCATTTCTCTCTGGTTTGGGGAATGACTAAGTTCCCACTGGGGAACAGAGTTTGGCCTTGAAGAAAGTGGAGAATAGTGGTGACACAGGACTAGCTGGGGACCAGAGAAGCCCTAGCCTGGTTCTTATGCTGAAACTTTCCAGTGCTGGGCGGGCTAATTGTCCCCATTCCCCTGGCTTGGGTAAAGGGATTACGAATCCCTGGGGACTCTGGACAATCCAGACACTGCTAGCATCAGCCATGCATGAATGAAAGGGTGTAATGATGAGACTAGCTTCAGGTCCTGGCACTTCCTCAGAACAGGGATTGACTTCTCTTTATCTGCCTTCATCTGCTGCTTCCTGTTCTTTATCCAAATCAGCAGGGAATGGAGGCAAGAAAAGACAAAGCCCCTTCAGGCTACAGCTTGAGAAACTAACATGAGACTATTATCTCTTTAAGAGGTATTTTTGGATTTTCCTGTTATGTGTTTGAAACTTTATTAAAACCAGATAGCTATTGAATCAATGAAGGTTTCTGCGTATTTGAATGTAAGCAGAGAGGTTGCAAAAGAGGGGGAATAACTTGAAAGGAAGGACGTTACTGAGGCTTTCTAAACTTAATGAGATATTTTTTTGCCTGTGCAAACTGCACAAATAATATAGATTAGAGTTTATTTGACGGAGAGAATATATTTAATACGATTGTACATGTATAACCTATATCAATTGCTTGCTGTCTTGGGGAGGGAGAAGGGAGGGAAGGAGGGAGAAAAATTTGGAACTCAAAATTTTACAAAAATGAATGTTGAAAACTATCTTTTACATGTAATTGAAAAAAATACTATTAGGGAGGGAGAGAGAAAAATCTCTGGGAAAAAATCCTCCAGGAAACTCAAGCTGATAGCCATAGAGGCAGGTGAACAAGCTGAGAGGGTTGCCATTTCCTTGCCTTTCCCCTAGAAGGCATCCTAGGGTATCTGAAAAGGAAGCCACACCCCACAAGGTAGAGATCTGTCTTTTTTTTAGATAATAAAAAATGCATAAATAATTTAAAGTAATCTTTAACCAAGAAATATAATTTTTCCCTCTTTCTATGAGTCTTACCATTGTCTAGGGCTCTATATAGTCCTTCAGACTTTTAGCACCACCCTGTGGTCTGGACTTCCCTCAAAAAGGAAATTAATTTAGTGTTTCTAAAAGGTCAGTCTCCTGACATTACCTTTAATCCCCAGTTTCACTTCAGAAATCTACACAGCCATCTAGTTTTATGCTATTATGCTAAGACCTCAAATTCCTTTGGAAGGAAAATGAACTTAGAGTCACTAGAGAGGTATTTCCTTCCCATCAGACTTGCCCTAAGTACTTTACAGTAATATTAGTAAAGTTCAGGTCTTTTTCTTCTCCTGCCATGGCTTTAGGCCCTCACGGTTTCTCCAGCTCTTGGGAGCCATAATTCTCCCGAAGAAGTTGGTGCTGTATAAAAGAACTCATCTTCTCTCTCTGGAACGCTGGGATATATGAACTTTTACTACTTGGCCATATGATTCATGGATCCCTTCTACGCGGGCTATATTGTTGAAAGGATGTATAACACCGCATACTCTTCCTACTTTCTCTCCCAAGCTGGGTCCAGGCACTCAGAGTCAGGAAACTGAGGGTAACAAAATTCTCAATATTCTACTGTTGTTCCCACTACTGCCATCTCTGGGACTGGAGTAAGATGGGCTGGCTTATTCCTGTTCCAATACGCATATTTCTCCCAGGGATTGAAGTCTATTCTTAGGTGATTAAGCTACGTTCAGGTAAGGCAAAAAGGACACACCCTCCCTCCAAAAAAAAGTATTTCTCTACAACTGATGCCTTTTGAAAGACCAGCATAAAGGAGATGACTTCAACCCACAAAAGTCAAAGCCAATCAATTTATCTCCAAATGATGAGGTAATATTCAAGATCCCAAGATTAACTACCCAGTGAGTTTATCAAATTGATCAAAGAACTCTTAATTAACCTCCAACAAATAAGTCTACCCTGTCTCTGACATTCACTACCTTCATGCCCTCCACTCTTGAGTAGTAACTGTCCTATCCTTTCTTTGAGCCTTCTCTTGTCCCCAACAAAACTTTATAAGCCCTTTGGCTATTGTCCTTAGCATTTAGACTCAAGTCATTCTTAGCTTTAGAACTCATTCCAGAAGAAATCTTGTAGGACTACATCATTTTTCTATATTTATCCCTTATGATTTACTCTTGCTTTCATCTTCTATATGTAAATTTTTAAAATTACCCATTGACCAACATCAGGTTCTTTCTTCTTCATCAGAATCATTTGCTTTTTTTTCTCACTAAAATTGCTTCCCTGAGAGTTTCCCTTCTTTTTAGAATTTTAGGCCAGAGAATACTATTTATCCTGTCTCTGAACTCTGAAATCTGGGTTCCCAGGATTTAAGGTACATATCAGTTTATACTCAGCATTCTTCTGTCATGAATTTTACGATGGAGTGATGACTTCCTCTCGAGGTATTATTGGTACTTCATCAATCAGTTCTTTCCTTTTTGTTAAGAATCAAGTCATGAGCAACAGATTCACTTGTTGGCTCTTCCATCCTCAAGGAAAAATGAAATTATCATTAAAGCAAGACATGAATTAATTAGCTGTCTTGCCTTTGGTGGGGTGAGAGAATACATAGAGACAGAGAGGTAGAGAGAGCAAGAGAGACAGACAGACAAACAGAAAGACAGACACACAGAAAGAGACAGAGAAATACAGAGAGACACACAGGAGACAGAGACCTTCAGCAGATGTCTGAATAACTAAAGTATCCTATAACTAATTAAGCATGTCCCTTTGTGCCAGGTTTATTTTCTGTATACCTAACCCCTCCTCTATTCCCTTGTTCTGTCCAGGTGACCTTTAGTATGTGCTTGTGGCAACATGGTTTCTATTTCTTTCTCTTTTAATCTTCACCAAATGTTCTTCACCAAACTTTTCCCTGGATTTCCTCACACAAAAATATTTTCTTAATATCCAATTCTATTTCAGTGACCATTTTATTTATACTATTTTTTAATTATTCTCATTGAACAGTCTTAAATGATTCCTAGGAGATTGAATATGCCTCCTTGCTTTAGAATTTGTCATTAACTTTCTTTGTTATCCAGACTTTTAGCATTTATGTGTAGACATCTGAGGCTACAGGTTTTATTGCCTTCTGCCTTCTTATATATTGCCTCCTATACATTTCTAGTTTCTCTGTATTCTTTCTGCTCCATTATACCTGTTACTTTCTTTGGTACCTAACTTGATCATATATTATGAGGGAAGGTGTTTTTCCCCGACTCAATCTCTCTTTTCAGTTAAATGTTTTTTTTATCAAAAAAGGGGAAAGGACCTATTGTATAAAAAAAATATGTACAGCAGCTCTTTTTGTTGTGACTAAGAATTGGAAATCAAAGGGATGCTCATCAGTTGGGAAATGACTGAACAAGTTGTGATACATGAATGTAATAGAATAGTATTATGCTGTAAGAAAAAAACAACAGGATGATTTCAGAAAAACCTGGAAAGACTTATATGAGCTGATGCAAAGTGAAGTGAGCAGAACCAGGAGGACATAGTATACAATAACAGCAATTGTGTGATGAAGAACTGTGAATAACTTAGCTATTCACAGCAGTACAATGATCCAAGACCATCCGAAAGGACTCATGATGAAGCATACTATCTGCCTCCAGAGAAAGAACTGCTGTTGTCTAAATACAGACTGAAATACACTGTTTTTCACTTTCTTTTTTTTTCGAGTCTTCTCATACAAAATCACTAATATGGAAATGTTTTATATGATTGAACATGTTTAACATGTTTACCATCTCACGAAGGGATAGAATTTGGAACTAAAAACTTTTAAAAATGTTTTAAAAGTGTTTTAACATGTAATTGGGGGGAAATAAAATATTATATATTTAAAAAATATATCTTTTGATCAAAATGAAATACTCCTGGCAAATATATTTTTACCAGTCCTTGTTAGCTACTCCATCTCTAGCCAAAAGATCATCTTTTCTATATTTTAAGCCACAGTCCAGAAATGCCATCGGCTTCATTAGCTATTCGCTTCCCCGAAATCAGCCTTTCTCTTCAGTAGGCCTTGTCTTCAATCAGTAAAACTGATTATTAAAAATCCCATCTGTGCCTGTAAAAATTTTAGTTTCTTACCCAGGACTTCATAACTGTAATATATAAGAATCAAATCAAACCCAAGCGTGAAGGTGTTAAAGATCCCATTGGTGTATCAAGTGGTATAATGAAAAGAACATTGGACTGGGAGTCAAGGAGCTTTACTGAGAAAACAACAGTATCTACCAATTTATTAGTATCAATCTGTGCCTATTCTACTATCCAGAAAAAAAATGATAGTCACTTATGCGTCTATTAAAGACTTCCTTGATGAGAGTATCAGTAGGGAACAAGAAAGACTTCACAAGCAATTGGCTGAAAGCACTATATAATTTCAAAAAATTCTGATCTAGTCTAAGTTAGCCATCAGTGACATACAGACAGCAAGAAGACCAGGGAACTTAGAGGTAGTGGTGAAGTCATCAATTCCTATATCTGCAGGCCTTTTGGCAAGAATCATAGGAAACATTACCTTCTAAGCTCATTTAACATTGTTTAATCACTAAAGGGCAGCTAGGTGGCACGGTGTGCTGGATCTAGAGTGAGGAAGACTCATGTTCCTGAATTCAAATCTGGCCTCAGACACTTACTAGCTATGTGACCCTGACCAAGTCATTTAACCGTGCTTGCCTCAGTTTCTCCATCTGTAAAATGATCTGGAAAAGGAAATGGCAAACCACTCCAATATCTTTGCCAAGGAAACTCCAAATGAGGTCATGAAGGGTCAGACATGACTGAAACAACTGAACAACAAAATCACTGAATACAAAACCATATCAGCTTTCTAATAAAATCTGGGAACAGCTTATGTGTTCTCTCTATTTGAATGATTTTTAATACTGTTATATCTATAGGACCCTGGTAGTCATGTATTTAGAAAATCATGCCACTCATTACAAGCAAATAACATACACAACTTTAATTTATTTTATGACTTTTTCTGGGATGTGGTGGCAATTGTTTGATTAGAGTATTTCTTAATATCATCTTGTTTTTTAGACTGGTATTCAAAGTGCTCACCACTGCATTTCCATGCAGCAATCTGAAAGTGAAACTAGGAGTACTTCCTCAAAATGGTATTTAGCATATCAACAGTACTCCCTCCTCTGCAGGAGAAGATATATTTGTTTAATCTAATACGTGGCTAAAGCAGAGCTACTGGAAACTTCAGAGATTCATTGCTTGCAGCAAAGCTGTGATTTGTGATTCTGCAGGTGCCATAGATCACAACCCAAGGGAGAAAATGGATTCCTTTTTATCAGAACCATTTTTCTGTCTTTCGGGTTCTCCTGTTAGGCTGAAGTGAGATTTATTCTTAAGTGAGTCACCAAAAAAAAAAAAGAAAGAAAGAAATACTACAACAATTAAACTCTAGTCTTGCAACAATTCTTACCTAATCCCTCTTGTTTTCTTAAAGAAAAGGGAAAAGTTGTGAGTGTGGGTATAATAGAAATAGCTCTGGAAGGAAATTTTAGTAAATAAACTTTGTAGCAATTAGAAAAATGGGGGAAAGATTATTGGAAAGAGAATTTTTTAATGATAAGAATCATGGATTTAGAGCTGGAAGGAACCTTAGAGGCCATGAAATCCAACCCCTCATTTTACAGATGAGGAAAATGAGACCTGAAGAAGTTCATTGACTTGCTTATGGTCAATTAAGTAAGTAGAAGTGGGATTTGAACCCAGGCCTTTTGACTCCAAATCTGATATATAGTGCTGCTTCACTTTGGCAGGCAGGTAAGTAATTAGCATTTATTAAGCACCTACTATATGCCAGGCACACAGCTAAGCACTAGGGATACAAAGAAAGGCAAAGGACAATCCCTCCGTTGAAGGCTCTCATAGTCTAATGGGAGAGACAACATGTAAACAATTATGTATAAGCAAGATATATACTGGATAAACTGGAGATAATCAACGGAGGGAAGTGGGAGTAGGACATGTTTCTTGCTTTAGGAGTCAGTAAAGGCTCTTCAATGGACAGTCTTTTCTTTAATGACCAACATTCAATTCCCTAGCAAGGTGCTAGGAGCTCTCTAAATGATCCACTACAGAACCCGTGGTAGACATTCTTTTTTGTTTTGTTTTATTTTCCAAAAACAGCAAAAGAAATGTGGCTAAGCAAATGCATCATGATGAACACAGCCTCTGACACATCATATAGCTTGGTCGCAATTAATATGAATAATAAGTCCCCTGAAGTGGTTTCATGTCTTGAATAGTGTACTATTCAAAGTTATAATTATGTACATCATAAGTTGATAATAATTATTATATTTTATAAACATTTATAATAACTTTGTAATTTTTTATAAATATACATTTTATAAAATTATAATAATATAAATTATAATGGTGATTGGTTCCAATGCAATGTAAATATGAGGTACAAATTTACATAATATGACCACTTCAAAGAGATTCATTATTTGCAGTAATCAGGACCTTGCTGTGCCAAAAAATATTCTTCCATTTTTCACCAACTTGGATGCTATTGACAAAGCTTTTATATCTGAGAAGTAATCCACCTTGGAAACAAATGTCTTCATTTTTACATGTTGCCAACTAGCATTTGCAGAAACATGCAAAGTTCCTATCTGGGACATGTGCTACAGAATTAAATGGGAGGAAGAAAGTCTACTATGTTATACTGGGAAGCATTGTGTTCCAGTGTATAGAGTACTGGATTTTTAGTCAAAGAGACCTGAATTTGAATACCATAGCTAATGCTTACTAGCCATGTGACTATGGGCAAGTCATGGAACCCAAGCTCAGTTTTCTCATCTCCAAAATGAGGATGAATGAATGAAAAGCATGTAAGTACTTACTCTGTGCTAAAATAGAAAATCAAGTTGGTCCCTCATATCCAGGAAATCACATTCTAATCAAGGAAGAAGACACACATAGAAATGTAACCTTGCATCAGAATCTGACTCTGAATCATAATCACCATAGAGATGGAGATGCTTTCCCAGGAGCTCATTGGCTGTTGAGATCACTACCTGAGGGGTCCCTGGGACAGTTTATAAAACCATTCAAGAAAGAAGAGAGAGAGAAAACTGAGCCAAGATGGTAAGAGTTAGAGGCATCCTCTATCGTGATGTCATGTGGGCCCTGCAGAGTTGAATATCTCTGCCTCTCTGCCCTGCTCCATAATAACTAATACAGCTGGACGGTAGGTGGGGCTGTAGACATATTGGCAGTTTGTAACAGCTGTCATTTTGGAGGGGAGTGGTAGGCAGGAGGAACCTCTCATCTCTACCCTTTCCCTCCTACTTATGAGTTGATAAGGATGTAACTTTGGTAACTGAGCATTCCTGAAATTTTCCTGCTTTCCTTCCTACAAAAGAGAACGAAATTGAATGAGAGAAACTCTTCCTGTTTCTTGAGTCAAGAACTGCTCAGCACTGTTACTTTAATTTCCAGGGAACCGTATTGACCAGATTTTCATGCAGTTGTGTCCCTTCTACTTTCCCCCAGTCTTTTCATGCTATTGGTTACTCCTTTGCCACATTGAAAAAACAATAGTGGCAGTGGATTGTGTTTGATGTAATTCGTGATAGAGGTCTGGGGGAGAGGATGCCATGCATCTGTATAAGAGCAGGAGACACACCTATATCCCCCCATTCCCAGGGAGAAGATTGGAGAGGCAGCTAAGCTCTCCTAAGAACCCACAAGCATGGCCATGCTACCTGCATGACCTTTCTAAGCCAACTTGAGGTAACAAGCAGGAAAAATAAATAATAGGCAGACAGCATTTTGTATCAAAAAGTGAATCATATTCTCTTAAACTAATAAGCTCCTTGTGAGCAGGGATTTTTTTTGCCTTTCTTTGTATTTCCAGGATTTAGCACAGGGTGTGGTACATAATAGGTTCTTAAATTCTATTTGAATGACCTGTTATTAGTAAGCCAGAACACCATGATTAAAGAGGAGGAGAAGCTTGACATGGTTGAATTCTGAGTTTTTCAATTCCCTTCCACTATTCATTGCTACATGTAGGGTTATCCTACCATGATATCCTTGTTACACGTTATCATATGTGGGCATTTATTACAGGAAAATTGATCTGTAGTGTGTGTGACAAGACCCATGGATGTTTAGGGAACCTTGGCAAGAAAGATGGTAAGACCCAATGGAATTCCATTTTATCAGAACATGATTCCCTGTTCATAGAAACAGAGTGGGCATGTCCATTCTGTACCTGAGGGGCTTGAAGGGCTCCTGGAAAGGGTGGAAAGGGCATAAGGGTTGGAGTGAAGCCCTTTCTCTGGGCTCCCCACCATGGTAGTGGGGAAAGAGTGGTGGTGTTAGAATCCAGTTGGGGAGGGGGAAAAGATAAGGAGGGTTGGCAGAAAAATTGGGAAAAGGGATGTTTCCAGTAGGTCCTGGGAAAGGAAAAAGTTCCTTTTAATACCTCTGAGTATCTCCCTCACAGGACTGTCAGGAGGCTCAAATAAGATAATGATTGTAGTACTGTGAGAGCTTTAAATCACTGCACGGTTGTCAGCTATTCTTACAGAAACTGTGTAGCACTTTCAAAGCCCCTAAGCTGCTGCCACAAACAATGCCTTTTTTATCCACAGTGTTCTCTCCTAGTAATATTATATTCCTCATCCTATGTGAAACACTCCAGTTTCTGAAGTGCCCAAACTGCCGGTGACTGAAAGGGCAATGGAGAGACACGTGGTTGGTTTAAAGGTGAGTTGCAGATAAAAAGTGGAATAAAAGATATTATTAAGGAAAATATGATTGAAAAAGGAGGTGAGGGATGCCGGGAGATAGCCCAAGTGCTATGTACTTATAGATTCATGTACTATATACTTATAGTCCATGTATTTATATCATTATAGATGTACTTTTAGATGTACTGTATTGCACTATTTGTTTATAGCCTATGTAGTTATATAATTACATATTTACTTATGTATGTACTCTTGTATACTTACATGTGTATTATAGATTTATAAATGTACTATACACACATATATAATATATATAATTATATATACTATATGTTTATAGTATGTACTCTCTACTTAATAGCCCATGTACTTTTGTAATTATGCATTTACTTATATATATGCTATATGTGTACTTATATGTGCATTATATGTATTATATACTTATAATCCATGCACTTTATAAGTATATATGCACTTTTATATGTACCATATGTGCTTATATTATAGTATATGTACTGTATGCTTATAGACCACGTACTTATTTCAGAAAGTGTTACAAAACCTAGACAACTCTCAGTGTATTGAGGGGCTCATCTTTGAAAAACTGAACAATTGCACAACATAAGGTGTGGGTATGTTGTCATCTGCACTGATGGAGGGAGTACTGTCATTAGTGAGATCACAGACATCTCAAAGCATTGAAATGCCAAAGGACATAGATACATCTCTCCTAAAGTCCTCCTCTGATAGCTCCCTGTTGACATGGTAATGACTCTAGATTCTCAAAGGTTTTGCCAAATGGGGTATAAGCTCTATTATTGACTTACCAAACTGGAGAAGTTTTAAGTATGGAAAATAAGAAAAAATTTTCAGAGTTGTGGAACCAGAAGATTGACTACCAAGTGATTAGATTTTTTTTTGGCTATGGTTACCAAGATCATCACCAAAGGTTGTGATCTGGGTTGGTGTGTGAAGTTGTGGCTCAAAGAATGTGTGTGCCTGTCTATGCACACATATCAGTAGGCTCATCACCTGAAGGTTAACTACCAGGTAATGATTTTTTTTCAGCCACAGCAACTCATAAAGAGTATCTAAGCTAAAGAGGAGTGGCATTCAGCCTCAATGGATAGAGGAGTCAAACAGATGAAATTATGCATTTGTGAAGCATTAAATATGCCATAGATTCTATAATGCATATAATTATAACCCCTCTTGAAAGTGGCAAAGGGGGTGGGGTGAAGCCAAGATGGCAGAGTACAGGCCAGCTAAGCTCTCCTACCAGTCCCCTCCAAACCACTTTAAAATAACACTTCAAATCAAATTTTGGGGTGGCAGAACCAACAAAAAAGTCAGGAGAAGATCTTTTTCTAGTCTAAGACAACTTAGATGATCCACTGGAATAAGTGTGGTAGGAGCACCAGCAGTGGGCTTTGGGGGTGGCTACAATGGCAGCTGTAGCAGCTTCAGAAGTCTCAGCCCAGAGAGAGTAAAGGAGTTGGACAACTGGTCAGAAAGGGATTACAGGGGACCCTTTGCTTGCAAACTGGGTGCAACTGGTGCCGATTGGCAACTCTATTGCTCATAAGCAATTCTGAGTTGCAGTTCCAGGATAGAAAGGAGCATTTGTGATAGGTCACAAGGAAGCAGGGCACCTAATCACAATTCCAGGGCCAGGAACAGCACTTGTGGCTGCAATGCAGCAGGGGCACTTCCTGGCTAAAGACCAGAGCACAGACCAGGAAAACAGTGGCTATACCTTTTTCAGGACAACACCACCTTGGAAGCACAAAAAACTTGCAGATCCCAATAACTAACTCTAAAAACAGCAGCATGAAAAAGGCTGAAGCTTGGCACAGTGTCTCTCCCCGACCCTCCTCCCCAGCTAAGCAGAGCCCAACTTTAACATAAAGTTCAAAGTGAAGAAATAAGCTGAGAAAATGAGCAAACAACAATAACAAAAAAAGAACTTGACCATAAAAAGCTACTACAGTGGCAGGGAAGACCAAGACATAAACTTAGAAGAAGATAATAATGTGAAAACAGCTACAAGTAACGCCTCAAAGAAAATTGCTAATTGGATCCAAGGACAACAAGAAGTCTTGCAAAAGTTAAAGAAAGTAAGAATGGTGAGGAGAATTTGGTGAAAAGAAATGAGAATGATGTAAAAAATTACAAAGGAAAACTACCCGATATCTTAGATCCAGAGGGTTAAATAGAAAGGGAAAGGACCCATCAATCACTTCCTGAAAGAGGTCCCCAAATGAAAACTTCTAAGAATATTGTAGCCAAATTCCAGAACTCCCAGATGAAGGAGAAAATATTGCAAGCAGCCAGAAAGAAACAATTCAAATATTCTGGAGCCACAGTCAGGATGACACAAGATTTAGCATCTTCCATGTTAAAGGAGTGGAGGGCTTAGAACATGATATTCCAGAGGGCAAAAGAGCTAGGATTATAGCCAAGAATAACATACCCAGCAAAACTGCATATAATCCTTCAGGGGAAAAATGGATATTTAATGACATGGAGGACTTCCAAGCGTTCCTGATGAAAAGACCAGAGCTAAATAAAAAATTCAGCATTCAAACAGAAGACTTGAGAGAAACAGAAAAGAGGTAAAATGAAAGAGTGATCATAACTCAATGGAGTCAAATCATTTACATTCCTATATGGGAAGATCATACATGTAACTCCAAAGAACTTTATCATTTTTAGGGAATTAGAAGGAGTCTACATAGACAGAGGCATGAGGTATGAGTCAATTATGCTGGAATGATTTCCCAAAATAGAATGTAGGGGTGAGAAAAAGGGATGCACTGGAAGAAGATGGAAGGAAGAGACAAAATGGAGCAAATTTTCTCACAGGGAGGTGCCATGCAAGAAAGAACTTTTATAGTGGAGGGGAAAATTAGTGGAGTGATGAGTAATGCTTGAACCTCACTCTCATCAGAATTGGTTCAAATAGGGAAGAATATACATGCATATATTCAGTTGGATATAGAAATCATTCTTGTCCAATAGGGAAATAAGAGGGGAAGGGGATAAGAGATATTAGAGGGGAGGGATAGGGGGAGAATGGATGGGGGAAGTCAGAAGTCAGAAGCAAGAAAGACTTTTGATGAGAGAAAGGATAAAAAAGAGAAAGATGAGGAAGAGGAAAATGGGAAGGAGGAAGTGCATAGTTAGTAATCATAGCTGAGTGAGAATGGGATGAGCTAACCCATAGAATGGAAGTGGATAGCAGAATGGATTGGAAACTACAATTCACCAATGTGTTGTGTACAAGAGACACGCTTGGGATAGAATGACACACACACAAAGTTGAATGATGAGTTGGAGGAGAGTCTATTATACTTCAGCTGAAGTAAAGAGGGCAGGGGTGGCAATCACAATCTCAGACAAAGCAAAAACAAAATTATATTTAACTGAAAGAGATAATCCAGGAAACTACATTTTGCTAAAAATATCATAAACAATGAAATAATATTAAAAAATTACAGCAAGTTTCACTGATAAAGGCCTTGTTTCTCAAATATATAGAGAACTGAGCCAAATTTATGAAAATAGGAACCATTCCCCAATTGATAAAGGGTCAAAGGATGAACAGGCAATTTCCAGAAGAAGAAATCAAAGCTATAATCATATGAAGCAATGCTCTGATTTACCCTTGATTAGAAAAATGCAAATTATAACAACTCTGAGGTACCACCTCACACCTATTAGAAATGACAAATGCTGGAGGGGATGAAGGAAAGTAGGTACATTAATGAACTGGTGAACTTGTCCAACCATTGTGAAGAACAATCTTGAACTATGCCCAAAGGGCTATCAAACTGTGCATACCTTTTGACCCAGGCATACCACTGCTAGGCCTATATCCCATAGAGATTTTTTTAAAAAGGGAAAGGACTTATATGTACAAAAATATTTATAGCTGTTCTTTTTGTGATGGCAGAGGATTAGAGATTGAGGTGATGCTCATCAATTGGGGAATGACTGAACAAGTCATGGCATATGATTGTGATGGAGTATTGTTGTGCTATAAAAATTATGAAGGGGGTGGTCTCAGAAAAAAAAACATAGAAAGACCTATAATAATTGATTCAAAGTAATGTGAGAAGAACCAGAAGATCATTGTACACAGTAAGAACAATGTTGTAATGATGATCAACTGTGAAAGATTTGGCTGTTCTGTTTAATACAGTGATCCAAGACAATTCCAAATGATTCATGATGAAAAATAATATTCACCTCCAGAGAGAGAACTGGTGAACTCTGAGTGCAAACTGAAGTATAATTTTATCATTTTCTCTTTTTTTGCCTTTTTTCGTGATATGGCTAATATGGAAATATGTTTTACATGATTTCACGTAAATAATTGATATATTGTTTGTCTGTTTAGTAAGTGGGAGAAGAGGGGGAGGGAGAGAATAGGGAACTCAAAATTTAAAAAGAAAAGAGTGTTAAAAATAAATAAATAAATAAATAATGATAAAGTGCCAAAGGAAGAAGAATCATTATTCAAAAACGAATAACATGTTAATTAAAGCTGGTTGAGTATCTATCCAAGCTCTCAGCAACATGATCAAAAATGCTATTCACCTCCAGAGAAAGAACTGATTGAGTCCGTAGATCAAAGCATACCTCAAAAAAAAAAAAAACTTTCTTTATTTTTCTTGTTTGCTTTTGGGTTTTTTTTTTTGGTCTCTGTTTTCTGTCACAACCTTATTAATATGGAAATATGTTTTGCATGATTGCCCATGTGTAATCTATATCAATTTGCTTGCCTTCTCAGTGATGGGAGAGGGGAGAAAGGAAAGGAGAGAATTTGGAACTCAAAATTTTTTTAAAATGTCAAAAACTTTTTGCAAGTAATTGAAAAAAATAAAACATTTGGAAAAAAAAGTTTGAGCAAGCACCACCAACATATGCATATTTACTTATGTAAAGGCAGCTAAGTAGTACAGTGCTGGACCTAAAGTCAGGAAGACCTATGTTCAAATTTGGCTGAGATACTTACTAGTGTGTGACTAAGGACTAGTCACTTAACCGCTATCTGCCTCAGTTTCCACATCTGTAAAATGAGGATAATAATAGCACCTACCTTCCAGGGTTGTTGTTAAGATGAAATAATATGATATTTGTAAAAAGCTCTGCAAACCTTAAAGCACTCTATAAATACTAGCTATGATTATATTATAAAACTTTGAAAAATAGAAATATGAAAAGGATGAGACAAAGATGAAAAGATATTTTATCCCAGAGTAAATAAATGGATACTAGAGTATATTAAGCAAGGGAATGACATAGTCAGACCTGCACTTTAGGAAAATCAATTTAGCAGCTGTTGGAAAGATGGATTGACAGATTTCCATGGGGAGAGACTGAGGCAGAGCAAACAATTGGGAGGTTGCTCTTGGTCAGGCTTAACTTGGGCTGGTCTGGTGCTTCAGGTTTGGGTTGGGAATAAAATGAAACACTCATAAGCCATCTAACATTTAACAAGAGAGAGAGAGACAGAGACACAGAGAGAGAAAAAGAGACAGAGACAGAGAGAGAGATGAGAGATCTTACGCCAAGATGTTTTGTTAGAACTCTTGTGACTGACCATGCAGAGCTAAAAAAAAAAAAAGATGGAGTGAATGGCAGCTCCTTTCACACATCCTTCTAGAACAGATAAAGAAAATTTATATTGAGAAACCCACCGAGGCAATGAATTGCAATGAGTTGTAGCAGGAGGACAAATAAAAGTGGTTGACACCACCCTACCCCACCACTACTATAAAGGCATAAAGTCCATGAATGCTTCAATGAATACAATTAATGCTGCACTTGAGACTTGAAACATAATTATACATGAAATTACATGTCTACCAGTTTGCCACACATGTCCTTAATAAAAAAAAACAAAACAAGTGAATAGTGTTGAAAAAGAAATCCCAATAACTCATTGTGCTCAAAACTCAGGAATATTTGTTCTAGATTAATGATCAATAAGCTTTCAGAGGCTAGGCTTTTCCTACCTGACCCTGCCTCTTGCTACCAGTTTGTCCTTGGAAAACTCATTTAATCACTTGGGTCTCCATTTCCATGAGATGTGTAAAAATGAGAGCACTGGGTTTGATGACCTCTGAGGGCTTTTCTAGCTCTGAATCTATGATCCCCTAGTCCTCCTAGGTTTTGCTTAGCTGTCTGCTAAAATGGTATGTGAGGATGAGATACTGGGACTGGAATAATAGAACTAGCTAAATCTTTTTCATCCAATATTGTTCCTTTCTCTAAAAAAAAAAGTTTATGGGGCTTACTGTTGGCTAAACAACAACTGTAAGATTGGATATGAGATAAAATGAGGGGAGTTAAGGAAGTAAAATTCCATAAAAACAGAACCTTACAAAACTAATATGGTCTGATGAATAAAGTGTGTAAGAAGACTTGGTGGCTTATATTCACAGACTGCATGACCCTGGGCAAGCTAAGAGAGAATCTTGGTCCCTGCCTATCAGATAAGCAACCCAATATTTGAAATAAAATCTTTCAAGAAAGAATGAAACAAAAATCTTCATGTGTACTAACAACCTAATTGTAAACTAGTGTCCTCCTGTCCCAACTACTGATTCATTACCTAGGTGGGTTTCTCAATATAAATTTTCTTTCTCTGTTCTAGAAGGATATATGAAAGGAGCTGCCATTATCTTCATCTTTTTTTTAATCTGTTTGCTAGAACAGAGAGTTCTAGCAAAACATGTTGGTGTAATATCTCTCTCTCTCTCTCTCTCTCTCCTTTCTCCCTCAATAACCTCCTCCCAACTGCATTTTCACAAAGTACATCCAGACCAGCAAAGACTTTTGGTTAACACTGTTCATAAAGAAAAAGTGTAAACTAGTGTTACCAAAAAAAGTTCAAATCAGTGCTTTGAGCATTTTCTCATCCTTTTCTAACTCCCACAATAAATTTGTGTTCTATTTCACATAGTTCAGTTCATGGAAGAATAATAAGAATTAATTCACTGCCAAGACTAACATATACCTACAAATAGACGAATATGTGTAAAGTACATATTTACATGGCATAGTACATAGAGAGCTAGGCTAAAAGGGAGGGCACGTATAGGCTATATGACACTTGGCAAATCTCTTATTCCCTTAGTATCTCAGGCAACTTTCTAAGTCTGTAAGGTGAAGGACATTTGGTAATTTGCAGATTTGCTTTAATAGAGTTTCCTCACCTGGGAGTTTCTTATACTGGTGAAATCACATACAGGTATATATGCACATATATGCACAGTGCATATGTGTGGTTTTGCATATAAACATATTTGTGTGTATACACATAAATATATATTGGTCAATAAACCTTTATTAAGCACCTACTATGTGCCAGACCCTATGCTAGGTGCTTGAAGATACAAGGGAAAGTCTAAAGACAGTCCTGGCCTTCAAGGAGGTCATAATCTAACGGGGGGGAAATAAAAAGAAACATGAGATCCGCAAATGTTCATGTGGGCTATTTGTTTCCGACCTGTGGTAGAGCCTTCCGAGCTTGTTTTGGTCTGATCAGCCACAGTCAGACACACAGTACCTTGACTCCAACATAGTGGTGTCATTTCAGTCCTCTTCAAGAACTAAGGACAATAACCAACCGATCTAATGGGAGAAGACAACGTATAAAGAGAAATTAAAAAGGAGGGAGGAGGGGAAGAAAGGGAAGAAGGAAGTGTGAGGGGACGAGGCAGGGAAATAATGAAGGCTTGTAGCCAAAGGAGAAATGAAGAGGTGTCTGGCCTACGCCCCCTCCTTAAATAATGGTCACCCTCCATCCTCTCCAGTCAGAGGGAAGGAGGGACCCTAGCACAGAGGCACACATGATATGTGCATGTGCACTGTATAAGCACTATGTGGTACAACGTGATACTTTCTTTTCTTTTTAAGGGGTTTGAGGCCACATTTGAACTCAGGTCCTCCTGACTCCAGGGCAGGTACCCACTCTACCACCTAGTTGCCCTTGCTATTTTTTTTTCTAAAACAAATCTCTTTAAGAAAGAAAATCATAGGATCTGATACTTTTTTCACTGGTAGAATCTATTACTGGGGCCCCAGATCTTCCAACTAGCCTTCCAGAAATACAGAATGTTGGAATATTTGTGAAACTTGCCTCATTGTTTGCCACTTTTCATGATTAACAATATGACCACTTTTAGTGACGCTTTGATTGTAAACCTGATTTGTCATCCGTTCAACAAAATCTATCTTACCTGATAAGCCATTCACTTTCCCTACTCTTCAGGAATTCTTTACAACTCTCCATAACTGTATTACCAGACTTT
Source organism: Vombatus ursinus (assembly GCF_900497805.2). Lineage (NCBI taxonomy): Eukaryota > Metazoa > Chordata > Mammalia > Diprotodontia > Vombatidae > Vombatus > Vombatus ursinus. The sequence continues at coordinate 9,450,856 of NW_020954587.1, read as the reverse complement.
TTAGCTCTAGATTAGCAGGTATAATCTTTTTCTTTTAATGTGAGATCTAGATTTTTTCACCAACTCCTTTTCTGTATCTAAGCAATAGTGATCCTTTCCTCTATTAGAAAACAACCTCGATCCAAGAGCTAATAGGTTACAGTCACCTAGTGCATGACAAGGAAGAAAACGGAGTTCCAGATGATAGGATTCAGGCATCAAACCAGTGGGATTAGTCTATATAGAAGAGGGAAAAGAGGCACTCAAAACTACCTGGGGGTTGGAGAGATAGGTTTTGCTGACTCTCATCCCTTTAGTCTAAAAAACTTAGTCTCTTACAATAATTTCCACCTTCTGCTCTTTTTATCAGTCCAAATTATTAGCCTCTTTTCTTTTCCAGAACTTTGTGATTTAGGGATTCCAATATTCCTGTCTAGTGGAGATTATTGCAAATAGATGATGACATCCAGAAGAAATACCTCATTAGTTTTTTTGGAGGTCTTCATCTTGAATGCAAGACATAATTTGATTTTTTCAGAAGTGACTCCTCTCACCAGTGACTAAAAGGTAGGGAAAATTCATGTACGTAGTCTTCTTACTCTAATTTCTTTGATACCAAAGTTAAGCTCTAAATCAAACTAAGATATCATTAACCTCTTTCTTGTACTTCTTATGTTGCACCTCAACCAGGTCAGTGTTAATTTAAGTGTTCAATCAGTAGTATGTAATTTCAGGGAGAAAACATTTAAACTTTTTTACTGCTAGAGGACAAAAAAAATTAGTCTGACAGGTTTCTTTTTTTTCTGCCTGGTTTGCTTTTAATATGGAGTGAAAAGCTATTAGGAGAGCCCTTGGAAGTACCCCCCATTAGGAAGCTCTGTATATTTATTAAATTCTGGGATAGCTTATAGCAACATGCAGCCCTATTTTATTGCCTGGATAGATTGATTTAAGCCTTTAATCTCAATTTCAAGTTGTTCTCTGATCTGATTCTAAATCACTTGGGTTAAGGCCCTGGAACATAACTTCTGTTGCTTACACGGTTGATCCTTGTGAAATGGGCTAATAAAAAAAATGAAAATCTTATCCAACTCTAATAATTGTTTGCCTATCTTAAACACTTTGGTTGTTTTTCATTCATTCATTTGGATTAAGAATAACTGGAAGAATTAGCTCTGTTTACTTTCTTAGATAGTTCTTTGTGAAATGCATCCTCTAACACTCATTCTTTGCTAGTCTCTCACTTTTCCAGTCTAAGACATGTATGTTGTTATTTCTCTAATACTTGGCTTGTAGATGAGCATTGTTTGACCAAAGATTGTCTTACATGTTACTGTTGGGACAGGTAACCAGTAACAACACAGGAGGCACTGGAGTCTTTAGGCTCCAGCCTCTAACAGGTTCACTGTTGATCTGGTCAGAGAGGAAGACAGGAAGTCAGCTTTGGAGGGGTTAAATTAACTTCTTTTACTCTAGTCTAGTCTTCTCAAGAGGTTGTTTGCTGATAATGGGAGCTCTAACTCCTACAACATTCCCTAATCACACTTCTTGCAGGGGCAGGTGGGGAATGGTAGGAACTACAACTCCTTACCAGTCCCCTAAATCTTAATGGCCTGTTGAGGCAAACAGATTTTCCCCCAAGCCTTGATGGGGGCCAGTCAAGGTAGATACATGCATTCCTGTATGCATTACCCAAATCTCAAAATGGGTTCCCCACCCACTGACCAATGCCCACTTGCTTTATAGGGCAACAGATGAAGAAAGCAGATTGCCAACATTAAGCTCACAGGTTAACTTTAGCAATATCGTCATGACCTAGCACAGTGTGGGTGTATATTATGTCATCTCAATATCTCGCTGCACAAGTGTGGTGGAGATTTTACAGACCATGACTATGAGAAATATTATCTAGCACCTGGAAACTAGAGATTGATAGTTCCCATGGAGCCTGGGAACTAAATTATAAGAAAGAATAACAAAAATCCACCTTATACACACTAAAATTCACCTTATGGTTATCATTATCATATTCCTCTAGCAGCTAAAACTGCTATTGACCTGATAAAGATGGAGGGAGGAGATTAATAAGAACTAATTATCTTCTTAATTTCAATTTTCTTCTCTCTTTACTTTTTTCATTAACATACACCCAAAACCCTCAAGTCTAGGAGGTGAGTTGGCAAATCTTAACTTACATCCTTTCCCCTATAGTACAGAAGGGGTGGGGGGAAAGCTAGGCAGAATTGATTTAAAACACAAGTGCTTCCAGCCAAGTCTTGATGGAAGCCAGGGGGCATAAGTGAGGAGAAAAAGAGTATTCCATACATGAGGGACAGCCAGTACAAAGGCACAGAACAGTAAGTAGACAAATGTAGCTTAATCAGAGCATATGCTGCTCTGATCCCATTACATCCCATCTCCTGCAACAGATTCCCCCTTTGTCATTCCCACTGTATCATTTGTTTTCAGTGTGTCATAAATGATTCTTTGAAGACCTCATTGATGAGGTGCACTAGAAATAGACCTTGAAAGCTGAGCAGGATTTCAAAAGACAGAAATTGGAATCGGTGTAGATACTGAGAGCAGGAAACTGCCTGGAAAGCAAAGGTTTGGCTAAATTAACTCAAGTGATCTCTATTGGTAGGGTTCTAAGTCCCAGAATTAGACTTCTATGTAATCTCCCCTCATTCCTGTTAATGGGAAAACAAACCTGGGGAAACCAGTACCACACTTAAACTCAATTTATCCTCCTGCTGTTCAAATTCTATTGTGTATTCATGGGCCTGCTGTTTAAATATATCTATTGATTGACTCATGGCCCTTACCTTATTGGGAGAAATAGTGACCATGACGGTAAAAACTTGGCAGTAAAGAGTAGAAACTTAAACAGTAAAGTCCCTACCATTGTAAATCACTGTGAAATGTACCTAGTTAAATGGTGGCGATATCAATTTTACTGAGGAACCATTTTACTAGGGATGCTGATTAGCTCAAAATCCTGTCTATTCATCCTTGTGGGACCACGAAAATTCTCGTTGATGGTAACATAATACCAACACAAGAGGGAAAAATTTCCCTAAGACTTAGTGGAGATCTTAGGATACATCCTTATAATGGAAGGCTCAGTTTAAAGGATCAGTGACTTATGGTAGAGTGTGACAAGGTCCTCTCAGAACAGAAAAATTAAGCTTATGACGTGATCCAAAAAAATCCAAGCTGAAACATGAAATCAAAGTATAGAAAATAATGTGAGATGTTCAAAAGTTTGGTGTTCAGAAGTGGTCCAGTAACTTTTTTTACACTGATATACTGAGTTCAATGAATCATGGCGCTTACAGGGGCATTAAATCACTTTGGGGAAAACTTCTTGGCCCCCTTCTAAGAGCAGCAGAGTCTTTCCATGGAATCAGAGTTTAGATTTGGAAGGGACTTTAAGTCAACCTTGAACTGAGGGCCTCTATGAAAGTGGCCATCATACCTCTGCTTAAATATTCCCACAGTGCAGGAGAGTTTGATTGCTTTGGGAGCAGCCCGTTCTTCTGTTGGACAGCTTCAATCTATTAAATCATATTGCCATTGACTTTCAATCTGCCCTTTAACCATCCTCTTCCAGGCTCTAGTCCAGCCATCTGTTGCAACATAGAACACATTTCTTGCTCCTCTTTTCTCCCCACACCACCTCTACGTCTTTGTAGTCAACACTCAAAGTTTGTCAGGTCCGTTATCCTGGCTGTCCTAATCTGAACGTATCCCTGCTGATTAAATGTACCTAATAATTTGTTTTTCCTAGAGCTGGTCCTCCATGCTTGGTCTTCCAGGAAATAGTATCACAGGCCTATTACTTCCCCTGATCTAGACATCCTATACTTCTAAGCACAAGATTTCATTAGCTCTTCTAGTTGCCATGCCATACCCTCAAATCATGATGTGTTTATAGTTTATTAATTTGGTGGATCCTTTCATGTGGATACTATTACAATAATATTTGTTATCATCCTGTAGTTGGGCTAAAAAATACTATATAAGTAGCGGGATCTTATCTTAATTCTACTAAATGTCACATCATTGCTCTGTGCACTATTTCAACATTTTTAAAAAGATCCTGTTTCCACTGTCCATATGGGATGACAAAGTGTTGAATTTGGAGCCAGGATGAGGGTTTGAATCCCAGATCTGTAGTTTCCTGTTTGACCTTGAGCCATTAGTGTCTTATTTTAATCATCTATGAAAGAATCTGTCCTTTCTATCTCTAAGACTAAAAGGCAAAGCTAGATATATCCTTCCCTCACCTTCATATTCTCCCTAATTTTGATAGGTGTCACATCTATGCTTTCATCCAAGTGCAAAAAAAAGTGAACAAAACTGGGCTGAGAATAGGGGGCTATGTTATTCTGAAACTCCCCGCTAGGCTTGCAAAAGCCTTTGTAATTAGCACTCTGGATCTATCAATTTTGAAGACAAACACATGTGATAGTGCGGTCTACAATACTAACAGCATTGACCAGATCTGCTTAATAATTCTGTCAAAGGAAATAAGACTGGTCTGACATAAATGGTTGTGTTTGTTGTTTTTGCCTCATTCTTAATGATCGCATGCTGGTTCTAATTGATTTTTTTTCTTCCCTTTAAATGTTCATGAGTACCTTCTTGATTTTTTTTTTTTTGCTAGGAATAAATGTTACTTCTCAGTTTATGGTTTGCAATATCTGCCTATCTTGTTTCTCATTACTGGAGTATACTCATTTTTAATACCATGTGTACCCTGGTTCCAGATCCAAAATAGGTATCCCATAATTGAAAGATGACATTATCATCTGCAAAAGTCAGTATCAGTTGCTTTTCTTTATCAGACAACTCTTCACTAGATATACAGATAGTTGAAATTTTCCTATCATTACCACGTCCTATCTCTGTGCCAAAAAACATTTTTGTGAACAAAACTAAAGGCATGTTCTTGAATGAGTTGCTCTTCTGTGTTGTGAGTTCTGGGGAAGGTGCCCTGGGAAGACCTGAACAAAAATATAACAATTTATGGTCCAGGTATAAAAAGTTCTTCAGTCTCTATCTTTGTAAATTACTCTGAAAAATATGGTTGATGAGGTGGTGATGACAGAACCATTTTATTGGAGACATTCACTAGCTCAATATCATGGGCAGCTGGGTGGCACAATGGATAAAATGCTGGGCCTGGAGTCAAGAAAACTCATCTTCCTCAGTTCAAATATGGCCTCAGGCACTTACTAGCTGTGGGCAAGTCACTTAACATTTGCCTCAGTTTCGTCATCTGTAAAATGAGCTGGAGAAGGAAATGGCAAACCACTCCAGTATCCTTGCCAAGAAAACTCCAAATGTGTTTAACATAACTGAAAAATGACTGAACAACAACAATTGACTAGCTCAAAGACAGCAATCTCTCTCTCCCAGTGAAGTCAAGCGACTTGTCCAAGGTCACACAAGTAGTAAGCCAAGTTAGAATTCTGCTGTGAATCTAGAGTCTAGACCCTATTAGGAAGAATAGTAGTGATTATGCTGGTAAATACTTGAGTACAGAGTACTGAGACTAGAAACTCAACAGTAAAGTCCCTGCCACTGTAAATCACTGTGATGTGTATCTCATTATATGGTGATGATGTTAATTTTATTGAGGAACCAGTTTCATAGGGATGCTGATTTTATATCCCTTTTGTTCTGTTTTGAAATTGTCTATTTTGTTCTATTGATCTATTTCTATTTTTAATTCAGCACTAAATGAAGATAGTCGTCAAAATCTTTAATAATTGGAAATCTCTTTCTTCAAGCCTTTATTGTTTTGTTAGCAGTTCTTCTTAATACATTCTTATCCATTTATCCTTCATATAAACTGTCATTTTATGAACAAGTCTACTGATTGATGTTACATTAAGTAGGAGGATATTGTAATATTCATTATATTGACTCAACCTAGACATTAACATTGGATTTCTCCTATTTAATTCTTCCTTTATTACTATAAAATTGCTTTATAACTATCTTTATGTAGATCTTATATGTCTTAACTTAATGGCCAAGTATCATTATTGAAAATGTAAATTCTTTAACAGTTATTGTGCCAGCTTGTAAAGTTGTTATTTTATGGTTTCTCTGAGTGTTTTATCATAATCTCGTTTCTATAATTTGTTTTGTTAAATCAGACTCATAGTTAAAAAACAGATTTTTTTCTTCTTGCTTTCATATAGTCCTAGTGCTGTATCTTTGATGTTTTCTCAGTTTAGTATGACATGTAAAAGCAATGTTAAATTTTGTAATTCTGAAACTAATTTCTGAAGTATCAATTTGTAGTTGTTTGTGCACCTGAAAATATAGATGCTCTCCTGTTCATTTAATTTTATCCATATACCTATCAAATCCAGTTTTTCATCAGAATATTCTACATAATTTCTCACTTATTTTTCATCAGTACCAGAACCAAACACAGACTCCAGATATGGTCTGACTAGGGCAGAGAACTGTGGTATTAAAATCTCTCTCATTTTGAACACTGCTTTTCAATGTAGCCTATATTCATCAGCTTTGGGTAGGGGGAAGGCGGACTGTTATATATCACTGACCCTTTGAGATTGCATTCTAGTAAGACATCCATTACCTTTCAGACAAACTATTTAGCCAACCCTACCTCGTGATTTAATTCCAATATCAATCTCCCAGCAAATGGGCAAATAGGACAAAGATGGTCAATGTTGGAAAGCTTGTGGGAAGATGGAAACACCAATACTGTTGCTGGAGTTGTGAATTGGTCCATCCAGCCTGGAAAGCAATTTGTAATTATGTGAAGAAATAGACTAAAATATCTATGTCCTTTGACCATTAGTAAGCATATACTTAAGGAAGTCAATGAAAATAAGAAAGGTCCTTTATTCATCAATATAAAACAGCCCTTTTATGGCAGTATAACTTCCTGTTACAACAGTTAGCTCATTTTAAGCCTAGTTGACTATATAATGGACTGTTAGTGTCTACATGATTTCCTCTTCATCTTTAGGGAGTTTATTTTGACTTAGGGATTTATAAATACAATCGTAATCCTCCAGTTATGTGAATTAGGCTCTCTGTATAACTTTACATTTATATCTATCTCTAGTGAACCCCTGACCTTTCTGTGATTGAGACAGAATTCAGTTTATTAGAAATTTCTTGTTAATGAAATAATGGGGGTGGAGAGGAAGAAAGGAAGGTAGAAGAATATGTATTTATTAAGTGCCTACTGTGTGCCAGGCATTGTGTTAAGTACTTTACAAATATTATCTTATCTGATCTTCACAATAATCCTGGGAAGTATATGTTATTTTTATCCCCGTTTTATAGTTGAGGAAACTGAGGCAAACAGAGTTTAAAGTGACCTGCCCTGGGTGACACATCAGATTATACTATGCCTGTGGATAGACAGATATGGGAGCAGAAGTTGGAGAAAGAAACAAGGATCTTCCTTGATGTCTTCCTTCTCTGTCCCAGCTCAGTCCTAATTTTTGCTCCTCAAGATTGTGCTCCAGCTTCTCAAGTCAAATCTCTTGTAAATTGATTAAGGGGTATGGCTAAGTTTTCTCAGCCTAGTCAAGCATTATTCTTTTGCAACTATTTAATGCTACTCTTTTTTTAATTACTGTTTATTATTCTAATTAGGACTTTTTTCACTTAATCCAATTCTTTTGATTGAACTTGATTAATAGGTATCTTAACACTTTAAATAGGGAGAGGTTGAGTAAAGAATTGGAAACAAAGTAGATGCCCATCAGTTGGGGTATGACTAAACAAGTGGCAGTACATGAATAATGGATTATTATTCTGTAAAAAATAACAAATACAGATAGATATGGAAAGACTTCTATGAACTGATAGAAAGTAAGGTAAGCAGAACCAGGATAACAATGTGCACAAAAAACCAACAAGGTTAAAAATGCCTGATTTAGGGGCAGCTAGATGGTACACTAGATACAGCTCTGGCCCTGGAGTCAGGAGGACCTGAGTTCAAATCCAGCCTCAGACACACTTGGAACTTACTAACTGTGTGACCCTGGGCAAGTCACTTAACCCCGATTGCCTCACCAAAAAGAAAAAAAAAGCCTGATTTAGCAATGTGCCTCCAAACTATGGCCAGAGCATTAGAGGTCACATGACACCATTTTTAATCATTCCCCAAACTTCTCTCCCTTCCTTCCATTTTTTCTCTTCCTGCCCTTTCTCTATCTCTTCTTATATGTATATATACAAATATTATTTTATATTACGCTAACATGTTATACCTTTCATTGGCTTAGTGTAGTTTACAGATATCTATTGCATATTGTAAATATGAAATTTTATAGTGCCCATTTCACATTTAAGAGCAGAAAGGCCAAAGCTAGAAAGTAGTGACATGTAAAAGGTTGATATAGATACTTTGTTAACTTGCCATTTTTTTTAAACTTTAAAATGATATGTTAATGACACTAAACTCACATTTTCCATTCAGGCAGCAGGACTTGGGTTCCTAAATTAGCCATTCTCTCACAGTCAGTGGTACTGAACTTCTATCCCAAAGAGGATTAATCTCATTCCTTATATGGATATGCCCAACTTTTAGTCAACTAACATTTATTAAGTACCTATTATGTGCCTGGGACTGTGCTAAGTGCTGGGCATGTGAGTGGGAAATGCTTACTCCAGACATAACACTATTAACGGTGAGAGCTGAAAACACGCACCTGTTGCTAGGTTCCCACTTTACATTGCTCTCCAAGGAGCAGGGCAAGTTGAGTAATAGTCTAGAAAGCTCTGACATGTATGCACACATATGAAGTATAACAGTGATATATGCTTGCTGTTTTAACCATCTTTTAAGCCAGACCCAGTGTTCCAATGTCAGCATTATGTTTTGCAGTGTGTGTTTCTTTCTCTCTTGTATTTTTGCAAAGGACTCAGTTCCTGCATAGAGGGATTACTTTTACAATGTCAGAACTTTTCTCCCTTTCATTAAATAGCAATGCATTCCTAACCTCTCTTCACAAAAATCCCCAAATTCTAACAACAGCAACAAAACTGTAGCTGTTATTTTGTTTTAACACATACTGATTCATACAAATAAATATTTTAAGTATTAAAAAAATTCCTGATTGAGGCAGAAAGTCATATTTATCTATCACATAAAATACTAAATCTTGTTTTCCAATGACCAGTCTAATCACATTAACGAAAAAATACTTATTCTTACACTTGAATTTTAACAAAAATGGATATTCTTTTTTTCTAAAAACTTTTAAATGCATCTTTTGTTATTTTAATTTATAAATCTTTAATGTTGACTATTGTCCTAATACTGAGGCATCCTTGTATTCTGATATACAGATAATAAACACTTTTGATGTTAAGTATACAGTTGTAATATTTTATATCAAAATTAATGTTAGTGGCCTAGTTTTTCTCCTTATCTTTAAGAGATTTAGGAAACAGAACCATATTTACTTCATAGAAAATAATTAGGTGGAAAACTGGCCATATTAAAAAAAGGGTATACTTTTGTGCAGACTCACCGAGCAAAAATGTGAATTTGCTTAGTAATGGGATTCCTGGGTCAAAGGATATAGATATTTTAGTCCATTTCTTCACGTAATTCCAAATTACTTTCCAGGATCGATGGACCAATTCACAATACAATAATGACCAAATCTGGTCTCAAAGAAGAAAGATGAGGACTTACTCACCTCCCCACATCCCCATCTTCTTTTCAGCTCTCTGTTTCTCCCTTTCCTTCCTACTTCTCCTTAAGGAATAAGAGCTATACTAGTGATGTTTAAAAAAAAAAGATAAATATCAATAAAAACTTGTTAAATTTAGTAACCTCTCACAGCATATACCATAAAAAATCCAAGCACATTAAGAATCTTTAAATATAAAAGCATTTCATTATAGAATGGTATGATACACATTTTAATTATCAATTATTCTTATTTTTGTCTGTTACAAAATAGAAGAAATTATGAAATAAAATAGTTAGAATAGATTTTGTAAAACAGAAAAGTAATACATCCATAAATAAGAAAATATATATCAGGGATAGGGGTAAGAGGGCTACTTTGTCATAAATATTTGAAAATGATTTCCAAACTCTACAAACAATAGGCACGTTAATATGACATCCAGATAGGGAGAAGGGATGGCAAGAGCCATTGGTTTTTCACATGTCCAGATGAATCACCAAGCTTTCTACTTTCACTTTACCCACAAACGTTAAAAAGCAATAGAAGGGGCAAGTAGGTGGCTCAGTGGATAGGTCCCCTGCTCTGGAGTGAGAAAGACCTGAGTTCAAACAGGGTCTCAGACACTTACTAGCTGTGTGACCTTGGGCAGGTCACTCAATGCCCAATGCTCAAAAAAAAAAAAATTAGAACTCCTTGTACAAAGAACTAAAAACTTAGACTGCTACTAACCTACTAAGCATTGGAGAATTAACTACCACAGTAGTCAATATAGTAGTAGAATCAGTAAGATCCCTGAGTTTACTTTGTCCTGGTTCAATTTTAGTATAGCAGAAAATACTAGTGAAGTTTATATACTCTTCCCTTCCAACTCTAATGTTGCTTCATGAGATCATATATTTAGAGCTGGAAAAGAATTTGGCATCTGTTAAATGAAGGGGGCTGGACTAGGTGCTCTAGAGTGGAATGACCTCCCCAAGGTCTAGTTGTAGTACTGATGAACCTTGTAATTTTATGGTCTGGGAGAAGCTTTGTAAAATGTGCTTTAAAATTGACTTGAGACAATCTTAATTGGAAGGTAGGGAGGAGACCCCAAAACACCATGAGACTACCATTATGAGAAACAGTCATACCAAAGAGATTAAAAAAAGGTGGCGGTGGAGTGGGGAAGGCCTATCTGTACAAAAATATTTATAGCAGATCTTTTTGTAGTAGCAAATAATTGGAAATTGAGATGACCATCTGTACTATATGATTGTGATGGAATACTATTGTGCTACAAGAAATGATGAGCAGGATAGATTCAGAAAAACCTGGGAAGACATAAAAGAACTGAGGCAAAGTGAAGTGAAGAGGACGAGGAGAACACTGTACAAAGTAACAACAGTACGGTAGGATGATCAACTATGACTGACTTAGCTATTCTGAGGAATGCAAAGATCCAAGACAATTCTAACGGACTTGATATGAAAAATGCTATCCACCTTCAGAGAAAGAACTTATGGAGTCTGAATGCAGATCAAAGCATACTATTTTTCACTTTTTGTACTTTATGTGTATGTGTTTTTTTTTCCTTTGGGTCTGTGTTTTCTTTCATAACATGACCAACATGGTAATAGGTTTTGCATGTTTGAACATGTATAACCTACAACAAATTGCTTTCTGGGAGGTGGGGTGAGGAACGGAGAGAGAAAATTTGGAACTCCAAAGTTTTTAAAAATGAATGTTAAAAAATGTCTTTACATGTAACTAGGGAAAAAATAAAATATTATTTAAAAAATAAAGAAAACAAAAAGTCTACAGAAAGACTTATCTGGGCTATGACTGCTGAGGAGATGTATATCATCTAGTTACTTATTTTAAATCATTATTCTTGCTAATTAGGTACTAAACTCAGCTCCTATAATGGAGTATAAGTATTGTCCAAAGAACTTTAAATTCAAGAAAAGTAGAGGCAAAACCCCTGTTGTCAACCCCCAAGCAAGACCTCAGGCCCAGGTCCTCTAATTCCTTAATACTTTTTGGCCACTGAAGGGATTAATTCCTTAAGCTGTTTTCCCTCTCCTTTATAGGAAAAAAAACTATTCTTAAAGTGCCTAGCAAAACACTTTTAAAATAGCCTCTAACATAAAACAAAACTAATATTAATGCTTCCTGGTTTGTTTGGGTTTTATTTTGTTGATCTATTAAGTGAGAGATCTGGATTTGAACCACTGAGATTCCTTGCAGCTCTAATACTTTAGATTTTATTAACCACATGAATGTCAACCCATTCTGAGAGTTCCTTCTCTTGCTGTTCACAGGGGCTGTGATGGTGTTGGGATTTCTTTTCTTTTCTTTTTTTTTTAAATTCTTGATTTGATTCTGTTAGGGTGGTGTTCTGAGATCCCCTGATGTATTGCCATAATTCTTTTCTGGTTTAGGGTCTTACCCAGAGATACCTATATTGTAATTTGGCTACAAAAGCTAAGACTGTGCCCAGTAGAAGCCAAGCATGTATAACTTGGGGAAAAGATTCGGAGGGAAGAATGGAAGAAGGAAATGGAGGGAAGCATCCAGACATTTAGGTGATAAGCACCCCTGGCCCATGTAGCTATGCTCTCTTTAACTCAAGTCTTTAGTTACACCATTCAACAGTGAGACCTGATTATGTCAAATTACTTTATCCTAGAGTCTCTGTCTAAATACAAGTCTACTTCAAAGCCAACTCCAGACTGGGGTGGATGCCACAGGTTCACTTGCCTTGTCATTTCCTCCAAAATGCCATATGAAAGTTGACTGAAAGGCAAAAGAGCATGGTGATTCAAAGTCGGTTCCTATGGCAACTGGAAAGAACTGTCTTCTAGAGCTCGAATAGCCTGGCAATATCTTTCCTCAAACAGAAGATGTCGTATTGGTTGGGTGGCATGTGTAGCAGGATACTCAGCAATGCTCTTTCTCTCACATTAAAGATAAACATAGTTTGTACAGTGTGCAAATACAAAGATTTCAAAATGAGTCTTGAATATGTCCTTAAGTAGCAGTAGGACCGAATATAGAGATTTTATACTCATGTAGCCTTGAGAGTTACCCTATAACTGAAAATAAATAACTAGGGAACTGGTCAGGTAATCTGCACCTGGGGCTTTAGTATTGTCAAATAAGTTAAGCCTCCAAATGCTAACCCTTTGTAGCAGAAGTATAAAATATTTAAGGGCCTCTGCCTAAGATCTGAGCTTGAAATGCTTGGTAGTTATAATTAATCTTGACAGAGAGCTCCTACCTATAAGTGCTTTGATTTTGTTTGAGTTATTGTTATAGATGCTACTGCTATGGATGCCATCTTAAACCACAGCAAACCCCAATCTGAGGGATCTAGTGAGTAACAACATCCACATCTCCCTTGCCTTCTGTAACATGGTGTCAGTACACGTGGAGTTATGGAAAAGGGGGAGGAAGCATCTGACACAGCTGTTTCATTGGTGCTACCATGAAACATTCAGCAACTGCTTTTAACCACACTCCTCAGAAACATCTGACTAGAACATATGTATAGCAATAAGGTGTTATCTTTCTGGAGAAAAATTCCCTGTTTTGCTTATTCCAGACCCATCCACAAGCAGTAACCTAAGTCAGTTAATAAACATATATTAAATACCTCTTATGTGCCAGGCACCTTGCTAAGTGCTGGTGACACACAAAAAAAGGCAAAAACAGTCCCTACCCTCAAGAAGTCTGCAGTCTAATAACGAGGGAAGACAGCATGCAAACAAATATAAACAGACAAGCTACATATAGGATTTCCTATTTTTTTAAATTTATGGAATAAAATAAGAATTTCCATAACATAGTATATAAAAAAGATGATTGCACATGAAACCACAAATCTATTATGTATTACTTGCTATTCCTTTTAAACATACAGTAAAGTTATTATGTAAATTTCTTTTTTTCTCCCCTCCAAGGTAATTACTATTAGAGACAAATAGGTATGTGTATATACGCACACATACACACACATACATATATGTTTATATATATATAAAATTATTCTATACATAAAATAATAGAAGGAAAGCACTAGAATTAAGAGGGATTGGGACAGACTTCCTGTAAAAGATGGGTATTTAGTTGGGACTTAAAGGAGACTGGAGAAGCCAGTAAGTGGAGATGAGGAAGAATATTCTAGATACGGGGGTGAGGGTGGGGAGGGGGCACAACCAGAGAAAATGCCCAGAGATGGGAAATGAAGTGTCTTATTCATGAAACAACCAGGAAACCAGTATTACTGGATTGAATAGTACACGGCAGAGAATAAAGTTATAAGAAGACTGGAAAGGTAGACAGAAGATTTTGTATTTAATCCTGGAAAAGCTAGAGCCACTAGAATTTACTGATGTGTGTGTATATGTGTGTGTGTGTGTGCGTGCATGTGTGTGTGTATGTGTATGAGAGAGAGATAGACAAAGAGGGCAGGGCAAGAGAGACAGAGAGAGATGATCAAACTGTGCTTTAGGAAAATCATTTTAGTGGCTAGATTGGAGGATGGATTGGGGTGGGGAGAGACTTGAGGCAGGAGGATCACCAGCAGACTTTTGCAATAGCCCAGGCGTGAGCTGATGAAGGTCTGCACTAGAGCAGTGGCAGTGTTAGAGGAGAGAAGAAGGTGTATTTGAGAGATGTTGCAAAGGTGAAATCTATAGATCTTGGCAACAGGTTGGATATGGTGGTCTGTGTTGGGGGGGCGGGGCGGATCGAAAGACAAAGATGACACCTGGGTTGTGAGCCTGAGGGATTTGGAGTATAGTGTTGCCCTCGACAGTAACAGGGAAGATAGGGGGTAGGGAGGATTTAGGGGGAAAGACAATGAGCTTGGTTTTGGTCTTGTGTTTAAGATGTCTACTGGACGTCCAGTTTGAGATGTCTGAAAGGCGGCTGGAGTTTGAGATTGGGGGTCATCGGAGAGATTAGGTCAGGATAGGTAGATTTAAGAATTGTAGTATATAGATGGTAATTAAATCCACAGGAGCCAATGAGATAACCAAGTTGTTGTTGGTCCTTCATTTTTGCTACCTTGACTTGCCCCTCATTTTTCAGGTAAGGAAAGTGATGCTCAGGGAGGCTGCCTTTCTGTCTGACAACATATGAACTATAAATTAAAGATGAACTTGATTCCAAGGTTTCCATTCTGTCAGCAACACAATTATTCACTTTACCCAGAGATGGAGTTGGGAATGGGAAGTTTATTTGAGCAATCAGTATATATTTAAATATGTTGTTAGTATATGTGTATACATATGTAGACATACATACTCCCATATATATTTAAATCAGCTGTGTTTGGGGCACTACCTCCATGCACAGATCATGTTCTCTCTGTGCCTCAGCAAACATTCTTCATTAATCCTTGTGGTTAAAAAAGAAATCACGTAGTTGCAAAAGTTGAGGCATTCATGTCAGCAAGGAGGGTGTTCAGAACACACATGTTTATTAAGCAATTGGCTCCCTGACTTGTGGGCGTGTTCTCCCTCCAAGAATTACTTTATATCCACTTCATGTTGTGTGCATGTACTTTACATCCCCAGCCCTAGGAAGAATTAAACCTCATGAGGACAAGAATTATTTCATTTTTGCAACCCTAGCATAGTGCCTTGTACATAGAAGCCATTTTGTCAATGTCTGAATAAATTTCCTTAGTGTAAGACTTTGCAGAGTTCATGCTTTGCTAGCAGAGCCAGTAGGAACTCAGCCCTCCTTCAAGTCATGAAGCAGAAGAGCAAAAAACAGGAGCAGAGACAATGGCACTAATACATAAGGCAGAGAAGAGGGTGAAATCACCCTTTGGGGAATTATTGTTTCATTTGATAGTCTACTGTCCATCTGAGCAATACTTTGAAAGCCTGTGCCCTTCTAGATTGTCAAAAATGTGAAGAGGGGCTCTAAGCTTAGATTGATCAGTCCTTGGCAGAAGGATTTATTTAAAAAATTCAATTCAACAAGCACTGATACCCTGCAACGGGCTAAGCACTGGACAAAAATGTCTCCATTCTCAAAGAGCTTACTATCGCCTAATCATGATGGCGGAGAGAGGACGAGGAATATTATATATACGTATGTCAACACAAGATACAGGGAATGATGAAATCCGGGTCTTCTTGACGTGATATGTCTTAGGGTCACTAGGAGGGAACTGATGATTAGAGAAGACTTCAAAGGAAATGGTGCTTGAGCTGAGCCTCGAAGGAAGAAAACAAAGAAAAAATGATGTACATTGCACGCATAGTAGGAGATTTATGTAAGTGAGCAGAAACCAGAGAAAAAATTAGTCTTTTCAGGAAAAAACTAGTGCTCCAATTTCTTTGAAATGTAAGAGCATTATGAGAGAGCTGGAAACTAGAGCTATATTATGGAGAATCATAAAAACCAGACTTATGGGGCTTGTATTTTATCTTAGAGGGAATAGAAAGACCAAAGACTTTTTAGCGTGGAAATAACAAACACAGTCAGACCAATATCTGAGGAAATTACTTTAGCCATATGGAAAAGGAATATAGCAGTGAATGACTGGAAGAATGGAGAAAGATTAGATACTATTATGATTGCCCAGGTCAGAGGTGATGTTGGTCTGAACTAAGGTAGTAGTATGTGAGTGGAGAGAAGGGACAGGTGCAAAATGTTTGGGTTTTTTTGGGGGGAAAGGGGGAAGGAGGGAAGAGGGTAGAACCTAGAAGACTCCTAAACTTCTAAAAATCAAGGATTAGTCAAAGGTTGTGAACTAGTGTGACAGAAGGAGCAGGCAAGAGGAACTCAATTTTTGATTTGAGTTTGAGGGACATCCAAGTGAATAGGTTTAGCAGGAAGTTGGAGATGCAGGGCTGGAATCCAGGATAGGAATTTGAATTGTGTATCTAGATTTGACATTATCTGGGTATAGATGATGAACTCATGGAAGTAGATGGAAGCAATAAAGAAACATCATGACCAAAAAAAAAAAAAAGGTGGGAGGGAACACTCTCATTTAGAGCATGGGAGATGAGTACAAACCAGTCAAGAATAATACAGACCAGTCAGACAAACAGGAGAACAAAGATTGAGCAGTATCCAGAGAGGAAATGGCATCCAGGAAGGGTGTTCAACAATATCAAAAGCTACGAAGCAGTTAAAGATGAAAGCAGAGGATTAGTGGAATTCATAGTTGAAGAGAAGATTGGTATTGTTGGGGAGAACAATTTCAGTAGTGTAAGGTCCGGAATTTTCCTGGCTGGAGAACCCGGCACCTTCCCCACAACCATGGGATGTGCTTTTGATACCACAAGAAGAGGCTAAGTATCTCCAGATTGATTATAGGTAGTGG
This sequence comes from Vombatus ursinus, assembly GCF_900497805.2. NCBI lineage: Eukaryota > Metazoa > Chordata > Mammalia > Diprotodontia > Vombatidae > Vombatus > Vombatus ursinus. Next base: position 9,433,837 of record NW_020954587.1, on the reverse strand, counting down.
TTTAATCAATCATTATGAATACTTACGAACAGGGGCAATCTTCGGGCTGGGGTGGCAGCCAGACAGTTCTGTGGATCCCCTCAAGAGTCCCCAAATCCCCGTGGTAATTATAGAAAACACAAAGGGAGGAGGAGCTAAAGAGTACATCATTACTGATTGGTGGATATTTTTGGTTTTCTGCTTAGTAATGAGCTTGGATGTTTTAAGCCAATTTTATGCCCAAACATAAATTTGTGTATCAATCATGTACTGATCATATATAGATCACAATATTTTTGTTTTGGCTTTCATAGGTCAGAGTATCTTAAGTTATGACTCAGTGTCTAAAATATAATACAGTATCTAAGTTATGATTCTAATTAGGTTACCATGTTTGAGCTTCCACCTTTCACAGAGTTTACATTTTTATGGCTTTTCCCCATTTGGGACCCCACAAGTGGAGAGGGCTGGGAGCCAGACTACAAGGGACTGACAAATGAATAGTCAGTCAACAAGCATTTTTTAAGTGCTTACTATGTGCCAGGCCCTGTGGTTTAGCCTTAGGGATACAAAGGAAGTTGTGTACAAATACAAGGAACATTCTTTTGCCCTCAAAATGCCTATATTCTAATGAAAGGGAGACAATAAATTATCCCCTTCCACATCTTGGGATTTAGGGGTGCCCCTGAGATCTGGAAAATCCACAGAAAATTTTTTGGCCCTCCCTTCATACCAGAGAAGAAGTCTGAATTTTTCGTTTTTCTTTAATGGGGTGATGATATTATACAATTCTCTCTCTGTCTCTCTGTCTCTGTCTGTGTCTCTCTCTCTCTGTGTCTCTCTGTGTGTGTATGTGTATGTGTGTGTACTGCATTTCTGAGTTTCTGCATTTTTTCTAAATTTCTAAGTTTTCTAAATTTCTGTGTCATCACTGGGCTTCGTGTGTCATCTGTGGTTTCCACAAAACTCCCCCAAAATTCCCGTTTATTTTTTATGCCAACCCATGATATATTGAAACTGTGATGGGGAAGGGATAATTGTACTCAAATAACTATATATTCACTATACATATAAGACTGTTACACACACACACACACACACACACACAAATATACACCCACAGGATTAAGGGAACATAATGTCAGAGGGAAGGAAGTGTGTAAAGAAAATAGAGACTGCAGTGAAGGAGAGGTCGCTAAAGAATAAGAAAGAAGAAATGCAGGGCAAGAAGCTGTAGTCGATGGAGAATTTGAGTTTAAGATCATAGAAACAATAGTTTTTGGGTCATGGTGAAGTCTGTTTGATGAATTCTTTGGGTGATTGTGTGTGCACGTAGAAAGGGGTGTAAATCACAAGAGCTGAGGCTGAAGTAAGGGAGACTAAAGTGTCCAAAGAGACGTAATGGGATTTTTCAAGTAGCCAAGGATGAGAGGTGTGAACTAGGCACAGAGGGCTGAGCTGGTGGTGACTTTGAAGTGACAAATAGCACATTGATGGCCCTTCTCTTTTTGGGATCACGTGGCAGCAGAGTAATACTAACAGCTCACATTCATGGAGCTGTTTGCAAAGTATAGTCCTTGCCAGCACCTTGCCATGGTAGATAGTGTAAGTGGAATGGTGAAAACTGTTAATTTAAGATTTCTTCTTAAGGAGAAATTTCACTCTCTGAAATGGCATAATATTTTGACTAACTTCAGACCTGAATGTCTTGGATTAATTTGAAAAGATTGCTAATATTCCTGGGGTGAGACTTGCTGTTCTTTTTTAGTAGTTATTCCTTATACTTTCATAGGCAAATGAGGTTTCTTATTAGGAGTGAGGCTTACAGAGCAGAGTGGACTATAACATGTTAGAGGAGGATTTTTAGTTATATCAGTTATATCAGAAGACAGAGCATTAGCTCCTTCACTGCCAACAGCCAACTACATCTCTGATAGGTTAGCAAAGGTTCTTAACCTGGATCTGTGAACTTTAAAAAAAAATCAACATAATTGATTTCCTAAAATCTTATAGATTTTCTTTTTCATTTAAAACATTATTCTGAGAGGTGGGGTCCATAATACAAAAAAGGTTAAGAACCCAGGGGTCTGATTGCATTGGACAGTGATAGTAGAGAGGTCAGCGATTGTTTGCTAATATTCAGTTCTACTCTTTATTACTTTTGAGACCTGTTTTTTTTTTATTCTTTCAGCAATATTCAGCAAATATTCTTTCAGCAAATTCTTAATCTGATTTGGAATTTCTTCATTTACATTTTTCTTCTCAAAGATATTCCTCAGAGTTTGGTTTTCATCAGTGGAATCTAGGTGTTCAAACGTCTTCTCAATCACTTGCAGCATACCCCAATAATCTGATGAGTTTCCTGGTTATCTTCTAATTTAAACTTTTCTTCTCTAGGTGGTGCTGTGGTTAGAACATTGGGCTTGGAGTCAAAGACCTGAGTTCAGGTCTTTCAAGACCTCAGACACATGCTAGCAGGGTGACATTGGTCAGTTATAATTTCCGACTGCCTCAGTTTCCTCATCTATAAAATGGAGACAATAATAGCACCTGTCTCACAGGGTTATTGTGAGAATAGCATGGGAACTGGCACATAGTAGGAGCTTAATAAATGCTTGTTTCTCTTCTTCCACTTCCCTTAAAAAGTACTTGTGTGAAATCTTCTTCTCTTTATGACTGTGCTATATAAATTCAGTGTGATTTATACAGTTTGGTTGGGGGTGAGGGAAAGGTGTACATCCCATTGGTTTTAATCTTTTAGTGGGAAAGTACCTCCAAATCCAGTGAAAACATTTACTCAAGGTCCAGGGGCAGGAGCAAAAAGGAGCAAAAGGCCCAGAAAAGTGTGGAAATCCTGACGAGAGCAAAGGGAATAAAGTGCAATGGTATATGACCTTCAGAATGACTTCTCATCATGAAAGAGATGGATGTTGTTTCAGAAACAGAGTCTTGACCTTAGAATTGTGATATCACCATATTTCAGTTCCTTGTCAGACTGGTATCGAAGTACCAATTCGGGGCTTTCAGATCAGGAAACATCTTAGGCAAGATTTTTCATCCTGACCACAGTCTGATCCACTATATTTTCCTGGAAGTTACTGCCATTATCAGCTGTTTCTTAGCCAATCGGCAAGTATTTTTTTCAGCATCTAGGTATCTAGTCTTACTAGTCTGAAGGGATCCAAAGAGTATAGGACAGGGTCCCTGACCTCAAGAACAGACAAGATGAATATTCATGAAACATTTAGAGAGCAGCTCATGGCAATAGAAAGAAATAAATTGTGCAGTAGAGATTATGAGGGCAAGAGGGATTCTAAATAGGCAAAAGGAATTAGATACCTTGTTAGGGAACCAAGCTCATCCTAATGAATTGGACCCTCATGTTCAAAAATACAGTAGCAAGAAAGTTAAGAAGCATCCCTTATCTGTAGGTAGGTTGTCATAGAACTATGTTTGCTAAACTCACATTTATTCTGCAATTTGATTTTCTGAAACAAGTCAAATTTTCTTTCTTCATATTCTGTCTTTTTTTTAATGCTTCCATTCTTTTTTCTTTTCTTTCTTTTTTTTTTTTTAAAGAACACTTCATTCTTCTGATAAACTGGAGAGTTGAACTGATGGCCCTCTATTCCTTTTACCTTCTGTTCTAGGAGAGGACCAACCCATGTTTTGGGCATACATAGAAATTACTTGGTCAGAGCAAAAATAAAAACATTGGACACCCTATAGAGGGTCACCTCAAAATTCTTCTTTGCCTTCATACTTGCTTAAAGTGAAATCCTCTATCTTTAGTTCTCTGATGTTCCCATTGGTAGCTCATAGCCAAAACTGGGATGAACGCCACACTACTTATTGGCGATATCTGTTCACCCAACAAGGGGCTCATTATCTCACACTTCTAGCACTACATTCACCCCTTATGACATGGTCTTTGGTGTTAGTTAACTTATCTGTAACTTATAGTGTCATAAATGACATCAAGAGGTCAAGCCACTGGTAATACGGCTACTGCTGTGTATGTCAGAAGCAAGATTTGAACTTATGGCTTCCTGACACTGCACCAGTTGTTTCTGATAAATAAAACTTATTCTTCACTAACTTGTGCCTCTGGCGTTTTCTGGAGGTACTTGCTGGTCTGGAAGGAAATTGATCTGATAATTCACCACCAGGAGGTGCTGGTGGACGATAAAAGCTTAATATGTTTTTCCTAGGATATATACTTCCCCTAAGCTATTTTAAAATGGAGACACCATTAAGCCAATCTCCCTTGGCTGGATTTTCAGGCACATGAATGTCCTTATAACAAAGGATAGATATTTCCTTTTTTTTTTTTTAAAACTGTGTAAAGTTTTCATTTTTTGTTTTTAATTTCCAATCTTAAGTCTGGAATGGGGCCTGTGAGGCAATAGCAAAGAATAGCATGTCTAATTACATATTCCTAGTAGGCAGTCCCTACAAATGAATCATGACACATAGACTATTAGGTTATCAGCATGTTGAGCTATATGTACCTAGGGCTACGTGGTTCTTGCTGAGAGCATTGCTAGACAGCTCTATGCTTTATCTAAAGTATTCATGTAAATATAAAAAAGACATGTAATTTAACAAAAATCAGGGAGAATATTTTCCTTACAATTCCTCAGATTAAGGAAAAAATGGATTTCTAAATTCCTAGATAGAGTAGCTTAACAACAGAATTTACTGATTGGAATGGTTGCATTTTCTTTTTCTACAGGTGTTTCTGAGATGACTACTGAAATAGTCAAGGAAGTCTGAAGAACCCAAAAATAATTTGGGCAGCTTTGTTACCCATACCTTTCACCCTTTTTGTATGCCCCATTCTTAGCATGTAGGAGGCACTTAATAAATGCTTATTTTTTTGAGGAAACTATTTTGCTCCAGACATAGTAGATAATAAAAAACTTGTTTGAGGTAGGTTTTAAGGAGAGAATATTAATTAGACCTGGAATAACTACCGAATGAGAACCACTAGAGGGTAGACTGAGCATTCCTGAAAAGAACAGAGGTACCTTTCTTGAGTTTCCAAGAAGCAAAGTGAGTTCAGTAGAAGCATAATGAATGCTAAGATATGATGAAGACCCATATCTCAGATTGTGGTGGTGAATTAGATCAACATCATCTTTTCTGTAGTATAGTGGCATAACAGGTGCCCATGTGGATGGAATTAATGGAATTTTCTCACCCAAACTGACCAAATACAATGTTACTAGGAAGAACATACTCTAATGAACAAAGTAACTCAAACAGATTTTTTGGTACTTAATACACTCCCTCCCTTTGGTGAATTCACAGTATTAAGAGTCTAGGTGTTAAGTAAGGCCTTTTACTTAGATGGTAATACAAGAGTTTACTATGTATAATTTAGGGTTAGTGGAGGATTAATTAAAAACAAATTTCCATTTTGTCCCCTTGTACCTTTTTTCACACTTTCCACTACGTTAAATTCTACACTGATTAGATCGGAAAGATTTCCAATTCCTAACTAAGCAGTGAACTTTACCTAGAGGACGCAGCAGATGGCCTTGGGAAAGAACCAATATGCTATCCCAAGCTCAAGAGACTGTTTATCCTAAAACTTAGAACCTTGTTGATAAGAAAAATGTAAACTAGTTCCAGGAAGTTAGGACAGCTGCACTTTCTTTGATCTTCCTTTCCTTTGAAGATATTTTGTGTCTAGTTCCTCTCCAAGCTATAAATTGTTTTAACTGATAGCATTTTTGTGTATGTGCAAATGTATAAGTGGAAATCTCTGTGAAACTTATTCTTAGGTGAGAGAGACTAAGAAGGTGAAATTGAGGTTTCTTTCCCTAATGTTCCTAATAAAGGCTTGTTTTAGGCATAATTCTGTGTTACTAGATTATTTCCTTAATATACACTTAAAAATCAAAAGAAATTCAGTTTCACATGTAGTCTTTTTTGTATGTAATTGAAATCTATAAATTTATAATATAATAATAAAAATAACACCTAAGAGGACTGGAGGGAAAATGAATAAGTCTGGACCCAAAGTTCATGCATCTATCACAAGTTTCTCTGGTCAGTTGGTTTCTACTCTGAAGCTATCATAAGTGCCCTGAAAAAAAAATACAACAAAACAAAACATTTTGAACTGGTGTCTCCTGTTTATTTAATTCATCATGCTACCTCAGTTAAGTACCTGGCTTAGATGGCCTCCACAGAAGGTCAATAGGAAGTGTGCTGTATTTACTTTTCAGACTTCAGTGGAGTAGGACAAAGCTTCTGGTTTGTCCTTTTCGGCTCCAGGTTACATGGATCTCCTTGAGAGGTGGAAAGGAGAGGGGAAGGAGCTAGAGCCTAGGCTACAAAACTCAGTGTTGTGGAGAAACAGATTTTTATTGCTGACGGAACAATATTTTTGGAGAGTTGTTTAGTTGTATTCATGTATTTTTTTCTTAAAAATTTAATAACCAGAATGGAAGTATTTAATAAAAATTATACTTTAGTATAAAAGCAAAGTGTACCATAAAAGACAGCCTTTTCCAATATTTTACAACGGTCCTAGGCTATTAGTAAAATGCTCTGCTATAAAGTGGCCAACTTTTTGGTATCTGGACACAAAAAAGAGAGGCACTGCTTTTGAAAACTAACCTTACAATTGGAACAAAGTTTCCCCTCAATGGAAGAAAAAAAGAAACAAACCCTTAAACACTGCACTAAATTACCAAGGCAGGCAGTCAGGGGAATCTTCCTTGGAGATTTGAAAGATGAGGATAGGTTTTTTGTTTTTTTTTGTCTCAGATGGTCTGTGTGACTATGCTTAAAGGCAGTGGTAGAATGCTTTTCAGCCATATGCATGCAATATGCATGATTGAGCTATTATGACCTGGTGTAGTATTTCTAAACAGACCTTTCATAGACCTGTTGATAGGCTTATGTTACAGACCAATGGCACACGTCACAAAACCAACTTTTCCTTGACACAAAAAGGAAAACTGCCTGGAGGAATTTTTATGTTTGTTGAGACTTGGACATTCTGATCTTCTTTCCTCCTTCCCACACAGATCAAAAGCAATACATGCTCAAGTCACGGGGAAATATTGTATGAAAAGTAGGGTGTGTGTGCGTTTGTGTGTGTGTGCATGTTCAAGAATTTTCTCAAGCTGTGTAACAGCAGAAAAGCTGGAATAAAGTACTGTCTGTTTCTTTCCAATCTTATATCTAATGGCAAACTACTGTGCCAACTAATTTATTTTGGCAGATTAGCTATACTGCAGCATTTTTATAGTTACATTATGTAACTTCCTGAAAGTTTAATGCTTTATTTGTAGATTCTCAAATCCAATTCTCATCATTCTCTCAAGTCTTTTCTTGACTCTAATTTCTCTTACATATATTGTATTCTTCCCTATACCCAGTTCTTGTATATTACCTCTGAAAGGCTTCCTTTAAGAGCTATTTGTTAAGAAGTACAGCTATGGTGTTTGCATTACTGATGGCCCAAGGAATAAAAGGTAAAGTAAACCCGGTAAAGAACCAGGGTCTAGGCACTACTACCTAAAAGGAAAGGAGAATGAGTTCCCCCTCCCTAAAATGAGTGGGGAAGAATTCTTTGCCTGTAAGCAGTGAAGTCATGAGATTAGGACTCCAACAAATTTATCAGAAATATAAATGATTGGTGCTTTGATTTCTAGAGTTGAGGCAACAGAGCTGACCATCTTGAGGGACTCTGAAATGCCCCCTCATTTTCTTCTATTTGCAGCTTGTACATTGATTAGAAAGTAAGGTATGGGGTAGAGCTATATTTGTATGGGGTTGGGTTGGTCTCATATTTTGCTGCTTTCCTAATCCCAAGAACCAAAATTCTTTCAGAATAGAGGGAAGGGGAAAGCTGTGGCTTCTTCTCTGGATCTTAAATAGGGGTATTCTAGAGCCAGATTGGACAGCTTTTGAGACTCAATTGTTAAATTTTTGGCATGAGCACTTATATCTTGGAAATCCACAAAGGCTACAAAAGAGGGCATGATTTGTTGTTTTGTTGATTCACTAAACTTAAGTGATACAGAAAATGTTAATGCAAATTAAACTTAAAAGTGTATCTTGCACTTTTTTAATAAAAGAGAGCTGGTTGTTAAACATTTACCACATATCCCTGATCATAAACCAAATTACATAGACAGTGTATGCTTAAGTCAATAGCATGGCAGTCATGAATGTATCTTAAAGATAGTGACAAAGAGGGTAGAATGTGGGATAAAGTCAGTATATCTAATGATATGTCTTTTTTAGTGGGGAAGACCTGGCTACACAAGTCCTTATCCTTAATATTTTCCAAGTTTTTTAGAAAGAGTTAGAAGCTTCTAGGGATATAATTTATTATACCTTACCCTGATCTCTGCTCTCAAACTTCATTTCCAATTCTACAAGCATTTATTAAGCACTTAAAAGGTAAAATGTCCTGTTTAGGCACTGAAGACATGAAGATGAAAAACACTCTATGCTCTTTGGAGTCAGGGAAGATAAGGCATGTACACTAATAGTAACTGACATTTATGTAGCTTTCCCAGTAGATTGGGAACTTAAGAGGGTTTTCAGAATCAAGTCAGTAAATGCCTAGAGCAGTAGGCTTTTGATTACCTGTTTTTGCCTATAAACAGAAAGGTTTAAGGCCTGAGAAATGAGGAATCAAGTGAAGGTTTCTGGGTAAAGATTCTCACTGGGTTTCTCTCATCAGAGAAAGAAGGATACAACCAGGTCTTGGTTGCGAAACCCTGGGTGTGATGGTGTTCAGGGCACAGTGGGAGGAAGACAGGTAATCAGTCATGGTCCTTCCAGAGGCTTTCCTTGAACTTGTCACACCTACTCATTTTGTTTTGGTTTTGTGGGGGGAAAGGGGTGGAGTTTTTTTTTTTTTTAATTTGTTTTTCTTAGGACTGGTTCTCATTATCTCACCTAGGAAGGAAGTACAGTGGCAACACTTGGGCCAATCCCAATACTGATCAGCTTGGAAGCTTTAACCTGTTTAGTTTTTCTGACCGGGCCCAGTTTGTCCCACCTTAGGTGCCTGGTGGTTCTCTGCTCCCAGGATGGGGCAGCCCATATTTGTTCTGGATTTATTGTGGGTACCAGAATGGCTTCAGTCCTACTGCAGCTGAAAACTCCGAAATTCAAGTATTCCATCAGCCTCAGCCTCCTGGCAACACCAGGAATACTCAAGTTCTGTTAAGCTATTTTCACACAACCTATGGGGTGGGCTCTTTATCACCTCCATATTAAGTCAGATCATTCCTCAGTAGGATTCCTCCTCACTGCAGGTGTCAAAGGCAAGAGAACTTGCCAAAAGTCAATAAGAGTCCAGTCCTGGCCCGAATTCATAAGTAGGGAATAATTTCCAACAAGTGAATATAGATAGATAATAGTGTTGAGGCTTAGAGGTGCTGGGACCCTAAAGTCATGAAACCTGGGTCCTGCTCGAATGAATTTGACCCAAGCTTTCTTTCAGCCAAAGACAAGGTTTATTAAAACATCGATAGGGGGGTTGGTGGTGGTGAGATTTAAAGAATCGACCATATTGGCCAGACTCTTAAGGAATCTAAGCATTTGTATCACTAATGCAAGTGGGCCAGGTCATAAGAATCTGAGCAGAAAGACAAGATGAATCTTATATACAGAAAGACTGTGAAAGGATCCAGGAGTGGCCAAGTAGTCTGAGGTGACCAGAGGAGGGGTCTAAGGAGGATCTGGATGGGAGTGGCCAGTAAGCTGGAGTCAAGGGAGAATGGAGTCCAGATAGGATTTAGGGTGGGAAGTGACCAGGGGCAATTGTGAGGCAACAGAACAGAATTGGAAGATTGGATGTAGCCACAATGAAAGACCAGATGAGTGGATTACAGCCTCAGGTGAACACCAGAGATTTGGGAAAAGTCCAGGGATTTTCTTTTTTGGGGTCCAGATCCCAAAGACATGGTCTTTTCCTTTTAAGGATTCAGATCCCATTCCCATCTATAGGAGAGATTATGCAAGTTTGCTTATAATGTGCTTACGTGAGGGCACAAGGGTCAATGAAGTGAGTAAAGAAAGGGGAGGAGATACAGGACAGAAATGTCTTATAATAGATTACTCAGCAAATTAGGGCTGCCTCAGTTTGCTTTAAAATTTGCAAAATGTAGGGTAGCTCGGTGGCACAGTGGATAGATCACTGGCCCTGGAGTCAGAAGCACCTGAGTTCAAATCCAGCCTCAGACACATAGCTGTGTGACTGAGTCACTGAGTCACTGTGTAACTCTGGGCAAGTCACTTAACCCCAATTGCCTTACCAAAAAAAAAAAATGCAAAATGTTCCAGATAAATCACGTTTGATCTTGGCAACAAACTTATGGGCAATAAACTTAAGTATTACAGATATCCCCACTTACAGATGAGGAAACTGAGTCTCAGAAGTGAATATCTGCAACCTAACAACTAGTGTCAGAGGTATAACTCAATCTATTCTCCTAAGTATAATATGAGATAAAATGTGATAAGGGTGAAGGAAACGTCCAAAGGAAGGAAAGGAAATATGCATTTATTAGTCACTTATATGCCAGGCACTGTGCTAAGTGCTTTACAAACATCTCATTGGGTCCTCACAACAAACCTTGGTAGGTGCTATTATTATCTACCTTTTACAAAGGAGGAAAGTGAAGCATACTGAAAAGAGTTATGCGGCTAATTTCTGAGGCCAAATTTGATGGGCTTCCTGACTCCAGGCCCACCACTCTATCTACTGTACCACCTAGCTGTTAAAGTGCTATTAAAAACTTTGACAACAGGGAAATAAGATATACAGGCAGTGGAGTATAGAAATCTATCCTGCCCTACAGGAAAATAGAAGGGAAAAGGGATAAGGGGTGATAGAAGGAAGGGCAGATTAGAGGAAGGGGTACTCAAATACATGCTGTCTTGGGGTGGGGAAGGATGAGATGGGGAGAAAATTTGGAACTCAAAATCTTGTGGAAGTGAATGTTGAAAACTAAAAATAAATATTTAAATAAAGAAAAAAACTTTCAGAAAACAGATCACTTTTAGGTTTTTGTTGGGGTGGGAGTAGGAGTGGGGAGGTAAGATTGAGTAACACTTCATGGAACAGGAGCATCTAAGCTGGGCCTTGCAGGAAGAAAGTTCAAGGTAGAGGTGTGGCAGGCATGCATTTCAGGCATGTGGGTTATGGTCCAGTGGGAATAGGAATGCAGGAGAGTGAAATGAGAGAATTAGTAGCCTAGTTAGTAGCCATGAGAATAGAATGCTGTTAAGGTTGAAAAAATAAGTTAGAACCAGTTTAAAATGAAGAGCTGAGTAGTTTGTATTGACCTTATAGGCACATGCCCAGAATCCTGTCAATTAAACAAAGAGAAAGCTCTTGAAGAACCAGTAGGATTAATAGTTAGCAGTTATATAGGTCTTTAAGGTTGACAAAGCACTTTATGCATATCTTTATCCTCACAACAACCCTGGAAAGTAGGTGCTATTATATAATGATCTGAGACAATTTCAAAAGACTCATGATGGAAAATACCATCCTCATTCAGAGAAATAACTGATGGAGTCTGAATGCAGATTGAAGCACATTATTTTCACTTTCTTTTTCTTTTTTCTGTGTGTGTGGTTTTCCTTTTGTTCAGTTTCTTCTTTCACAACATGAATAATGTGGAAATATGTTTAACATGATTGCACATGTATAACCTGTATCCAATTGCTTGCTGTCTTGGGGAGGAGGAAGGAGAGGGAGGGAGAAAAATTTGGAATGCAAAATCTTACAAAAAAATGAATGTTGAAAATTATTTTTTCATGTAATTGGAAAAAATAAAATACTATTTACATAAAAAAATTTTAAAAAGAAAGAAGGTGCTATTATTATCTCCATTTTACAGATGAGAAAAATGAAGCTTCGTGACTCCAGGCTGAGCACAATCTCTGCTGTACCACCTAGCTGGTAGTCAGCTACTAGAGACAGATTTCCATGTGCTCTGCATCTTTAAAAACCATGCCCTGTAGATAATGAATATTTTAAAATATCGTTTGTCAAAATTTGGCGGATAATTATGCTCTCCAGAAACCTGGGCCTTTCCTGAAGATTTAATTTTGGTATTGTCTAGGAGTCATATGAACTGCTTGGGACTCTATGTGGCATTTGAGAGACCATTAAGAATTGTATTATGTGGACTTTTTTTTTAAGAATATTTTTGCCTTCCCTATATTTTGAGAAACCTCTGATCTCGATTCCCTATCTTCTAGCCAACCCACATGCTACAGAAAGAAATGAGGAGGTACCTCTGCTCCAGGAATCAAAGTCTCAGCTGTAAGCCTTGACTGTTTTGACCTCATCCAACCACAACTAGCCCAACGTGGAACCTTGAAATCAAGGTGCACTCTCTCTGTTTCTGTCTCTGTCTCTCTCTGTCTCGCTGTCTATCTCTGTCTGTCTATGTCTGTCTGTCTGTCTCCATTGTCTGTCTGTCTGTCTCCATCTGTCTCTGTCTCTCTCTATCTCTGTCTGTTTGTCTTTCTGTCTGTCTGTTTCTCTCTGCCTGTCTGTCTCTCTCTCTCTCTTTCTCTTCTCTCTTCCCCACCCACCCCACAGCTTGGCAATCTTCATTAAATCAATACTACTGTTACTACTAGGAAGAGTATGTTAATCTATTCCCAGTGACTAGAGTTACCACCCAAATTTTCCAAACCAAAATATCTCTTCTCGGTCCAGCCTCCCCTACTTGGGCTATCTCTATCGGAATGTAAGCTCTTTTTTTATGTCCCCAGTGCTCGGCCTATAGTAAACACTTAAATAAACGCTTTTTCTTTTGTTCATTGCTTCTGTAAGATTTTTTAGTGATTTGAAAAAGTATTAGAGAAGAGATGACTTGGGAGAAGTAGACAGGTTAAACATCTCTGGTTTCATAGGTATGATTGTGAGAAATTCAGCATTAACAATAAGATAGGTACAGCGCACTTTCCTGCATGCACAGGTGCAATTTGTCAGTGACAAAACAGGATTATAATTTACAATTCAGTACTATATTGTGTAGAGAGTGCCTAGTATGGGCCAGTTGCTGAGGAGAACACAAATTCAAGATGCGGTCAGTGCTCTTGGGGGTTTACAGTGGTGGAGGCAGGACAAGACAACTGCACATGATTCCTTGGATACACAGAAAAGGAGAAATGCGTGGTTGCCCAGGCTATTTGTCCTGTTATTGTCTTATTCTTCCATAACCTTGGTTTAGTTTTTCTCTCTCTTCCCCAAACTGGTAAAATTTTGCTGTCTGGAATAGAATGCTCAGAATTCACATTCTATTTTTCTACTTGAGCTAAAATTTTATAGGTACATGTTTAATTTTTTTCCCATTAAACTTATCTTAATAAAGCTGCCATCTATGCAGGTATAATAGTAAGATGAAGAAAAGTATTTTAGAAAGTTTTTTTCTGTTGTTGTTGTTTGTCATTTGTTTTTTCTTGCTACAGATTAGGAGAGCAGATGGCATACTGTTCTATAGTGTTCTATACTGTTCTATATACCTGTCAAAGTCTTAAAATCACTGAATCAGAAGAAATGAAACACCTGAGATGAAATGGTCAGTCTCTAACACCAACCCTCCAAGCCAATCTCTCTGACTATAGTTTATGTGGGTTAGCTTTCCCCTGTGGCCACTTTGTTCTTAACTTGTGCCTAGAAATAAAAGTTTGAAGGCAACAAGGGACATCTGCTGGATAATGGACAGGCAGATAAAGGTGTAACAGATTTGTGGTTATCCCCACAAAATGAAGGCAATGTTAGTCAGGTGTGATCTGTCTGGTTTTTGTAAGATTTCTGGATCTTCGTCCAGTCAGATGGATTTCACTTAAGTGATCTTCCTCTTCTCCCTTACCCAAATGTACCAAAAAAGTCTTCAATTATGGCATAATACCTTTACATATGTCCCACTTCAATTAGCATAGACATAGCTGGGAGACAGTGGAAACCCAATATTTGTCTGTCACCCAAGATAAGACCAATACTGTAGCAAGCATATCTGATTTTCCCTCTAACCTTGGTTATTAGTTTGCACATAATAGAAAAACGAGTGCCATAGTAAACAGAACTAGGAAATTAATCATGAAAACATGTTTTGAGGCATTATGGTCATATCTACCTATCATGGCTTACTTTATCCTTTGCAGACCTTGTCTAGTGCCCTTCCTCAGAATGAAGATGCTGTATAGACTGACAACATGAGCCAAGTATATCTGCAAAGAATATTTTGAATGGGGGATATTAGATCTAGATCGTAGGGTAGATATATAGGGGAGAAGAATCCCAATGAAGAATACCTTCCAAAGATAGATGAATCAGGGGTCATACTCTGATTGGATTTCCTGGCGGCTACATAAATGAAAACGAACAAGCAAAAATACCAAAAACCGTGTTTTTAGACATCATATGGCCTAAGTCTGCTTATTTGTGAGGGATTCTTGAATTTAGTCTTCAGGCAAGCATTATGGGATGTCCCATAACATCCTAGTGAATGGGGGAAAGGATTTAAAACCATCTGCCGTTCTAGGTGCAGTGCTTTACCTAGACGTCTGCTCATGGCACAGATTCTAGAATCAAAGGACCTTAATTCAAATACTACCTGAATATATACATTGTATCACAATGGGCAAGTTGCTCCCCAGGCCTCAGTTTCTACATCTATAAAAGCGAAGGGGTTGACCTCTGAGGTCCCTTCCAATTTCTTGATATGATCCTAAGCCGTCACTGACGTAGAAGACTGTCTTTTTTTTCGATGTAACAGCGACCCCTGGTGGCTGTCTGCTCCACGGTTATTCCCTGGAGAGTCCTCTGTGTGTGGGCATGTGTGTGTGAAGTGTATAGAGTGTGTGTGTGTGTGTGTGTGTGTGAGTGTGAGTGTGTGTGTGTGTGTGTAGGCGTGCATGGGCGTGTGCTGAGCTAGAACCATTTTAATGCTGGTACACTTCTGCCAAATCCAAGAGAAAGTTTATGCCGCTATGTAGATTTTGCAAATTAACATCTGCAAGCATAAATGACGATTGTCTAATTTAAATTCATCAGATCAGAGCAATTGAACAATGACATTTTGTTCATTTGCTGCTGTTTGCCGACAATAAATTATTAAGAGACAATTTACTACTCTCATTTTTCTTTCTTTTTTTCATTTTTTTTTCATTCAGAGAAAATGTGTTAAAAATTTTCAGTGCGATTCAACTCTGGCCAAATACAATCCTTTTTTTGCATTGTTATGAATTTTGCTTATTTTCTGTAACATATTTCATCACAGACAAAATCCTCCAGAGGCAGATTTCAATACAGGAGATCACAGTTGCCATTGCACAGAAGGTTGGTTCCACGGCAAGGATTGATTTTTCTTAACATCACCTGAGATGCAAACATCACTACACTGGTGTCAGATGAGACATGAATTCTGACTCTTCCCTAAAGGATAAACCTCACCTTTCTAGGAGAGGGTATCTGATTTGTCATTCTGTGTTTGAAACTTGTCAGTGACTAAAAGTCTTAAAAAATTTCAAATTCTAGTAAATTTATATCCTACTAAGGAAAGACTGAATTAAATAGATCCACTTGACCTGGCTGGCTTTCAGGCATTCCAAAAACTGGGTCTTGTGTGCCTTCAAGTCAAGTCAACAAGCATTTATTAAGTACCTACTATGGGCTATTCACCAGGATAAGTACTGGAAATACAAAGAATGGCAAATAGAGTTCCTGTTCTCAAGGAGCTCAGCCTAATGGAATCTCCTTTGTTTCCAGTTACAACAAAAAGAGCTGCTATAAATATTTTTGGACATATGGGTATTTCATAGGTATTTTAATGAACAGATCTCTAATAGTGATTTGGAGTATTTTTTTTTATGTGAATGTTGATAGCTTGGATTTTTTCCTTTGCAAACTGCCGATTTGTATCTACTGGAAAACAGCACTTACATTAGAATGAGTTTTTTGTATATCTTGAATATCAGACCTTTAATTGAAAAACTTGCTGCACAGATTTCTTTCTTCCTAGTTAACCATTTCCTTTCTAATTCTGACTGCCTTGATTTTGTTTATGCTACCCATCTACGCCTGCCCATTCTCTGTAGCCTTTAGTCTGTGACCTATACATTTGCCAATGGGAGCTTTCTTCGTTTTCTCTTGACATTAGAAGTATACCAGTAAGGCACATATATTATCCTTGATAAAAAAAAAAAAAGGTAGACTGGACATGTGGCAAGATAATATACTTCTTTGACATCATAAACTCTGGTTCTTTGGAATTCCTTATTTGTTGTGTATCATAGCCTGCTCATACCCACTATACATACACCTTTCTGTTGTTCTCTAAGGGATACTAATCTTTATTTCTTCAGAGATTATGTTTTATGACTCATAGCCTTATCAATACCACTGGTAGAACATTGGTATTAAAAAAATGAGCCTTAAAAAAATGAAAAAATGAAAAAAAATGAACCTTTGTTTCATAAACTTAGGGTCATTAAAGGAGTTTTACACTTTCCCAAAGACAATCCAATCTGCACTTTTCCTTTTTAATCCTGGGCCCAATCCTTTAAGTTTATTTCTTGTCTATTTGCAATGTCTGTCTAAGGTATATTCATGTATTTGTGTATGCATGCTGGTGGATGAGCTTTATGGGTCATACACCTAACTGTACAATATAGCCTGAACCTCATAATTTATTCCTTTATTTTTTTTTCTGTGCAAATAGTTAGACAAAACTGTTGAGTAGTTATGGATCTTGTCCAAAAAGCTCTGTAGACTTGAAGCTCTGGGACTTGAAGACACCTTCTGCAAACAGGAGCATATTAGAAGAAATCACTACCCACAGGAAATTCCTCTTCAACTTGGAGTCTGCTATGGATCTCCACCAATCCAGTTGCAAACACCTTTTGGTGAGAATTTACTTTGTCTTTGTTTTTTTGTTTTTGCACTGAATATGGTGACTTTATTAATAGTGCACAATATAGGACTCGATGCTACTCCTGCCTACTACAGGGGTGCTTTGGGAAAGGATGTGAATGGGGCACAAGATCCCCAGTGTAGGGATATAGGTTAGGGATGTGGGCTCCCCATTGGTGGGACTTCTTTATTGCCTGTGGATGAAGAGCCATAGCTTTCACTTTACTCCTTGAGGTCTACTATACCGATGCTGTAATGTTACTTTGTCATAACTGGAAATGAATTTGACAAAATGGTCACTGAGGGCAATACCAGTGCTAGCATCAAAGGTAGAAGTCACAGGATTCAATCTGGTTCTCTGTGAGCCCAAGGTGCCTTTCAAGGATCCCTTCAATGCTTGCTTAATCACGTTCTTTATATATATATATATATACACACACACACATATATATGTATGTATGTATGTATATGTATATATATGTGAATATATATACATATATATACACACATTTATATACACATATATACCTAATATGTACACACACACATATGTGTGTGTGTGTGTGTGTGTGTGTGTGTGTATCACAGTTTAACCATTCAAGTAGAGAAGTATCTGGAAAGACTGGGACAAAGGTCAGATTTCAAAAGTGAACAGATAGCCAGCATCTAACAGCTAGAAAGAAACATACTACAGATTCCTTTCACAAATACGTTTTCACAGAGCCAATACAGTACTAGCCATCAACCCAACACCAAGCGTACTGGAATAGAAAAGATGGAACAAGAAAAAAGAGAAACCTTCAAGTGGCAGATCAGATCCACATCAGATACATTGGGAATAAGAACATGAAAGGCCTTGTCTGAGTTTCCCATTCAGCTCAAGTATGACCTTGCCTACAACCTGAGCAGCACCAGTGAAACCAGGGATGATGTTTTGGGCAGCACCACACCCATCATGCCACAGCTCTCCAGAGGTACCATCTACTGTCTTCTAGGTAGCAGTAATGGCATGGACTATAATCAAGAGTTTTTCCACAATGCCAAAGTTGTCATGAATGACCTTGGCCAAGGGGGCCAAATGGTCAGTAGTAGGAGACATTACTGACAATCTTAGGGGAATTATCATATGGTTTACTCCCATCATGAACATAGAGGCAATCAGCAGAAGGGGCAGAGATAATGACATACTTGGCTCCAGCCTTCAAGTGAGCTCCAGCCTTTTCCATGGTGGTAAAGACAACAGTGGAGTCTACAATATACTTGGCTCCAATGTCTCCCCAATTAATATTGGTGGGAACCCACTCCTGGAAGATGGTAATGGATTTTCCATCGATCACCAGTTTTCTATTCTCATCCTTTATAGTGTCCTTGAATTTGCCATGGGTGGAATAATATTGGAACATATAAACCATGTAGTTGAGGTCAATGAAGGGATAATTAATGGGCACAGTGTCTACTCCTAAGTGAATGTAACCCTGGTCACAGGTACCCAATACAGCCAAATCTGTTGATTGTGTCCTTCACCTCTTGTTTCAGGGATGCAGCTGTAGCAGCAGATCCTGGCACCGAGCCTGGGGGAAGAGCTGAAAGCCAAGAACTTACCTTGATTGTTTTATGCCATTCTTGTTATTTGTGATAGAAGGGTCATCACACAAGGTCGTCTGTCACATGAGATTCTGTGAAAGAAAGATATTTGCTTTGGTGGAGCAAACCACTCCCTTAAATACTCTCTTATAACAAGGAACATTCATACATTAAAAGTTTTTAAAATAGTCAACACAGGGGGCAGCCAGGTAGCCCAGTGGATAGAGCTTTGGCCTTGGAGTCAGGAAGACCTGAATTCAAATCCAGTCTTAGACACATGACATTTACTAGCTATGTGGCCCTGGGCAAATCACTTAACCCTAATTGCCTCACCAAAAAGCAAATAAAAAATAAAATAAAATAGTCAACACAGTAGGATCTTTTCTACTTTATCAACCATATAATAGTCCCTCATGGAATATTGCATGAAAATGCCTTCCTGTTTCCTATTTCTTGCTCCCAATGTATATGGATTATTTCCATAACTTTATACATTAAAAGATGGAAAAGTAAGCATGTGGGTTGGTTTTTATGTTCTGCCACCCTTCTTTGTATTAGATTTTATCCCTTACATCTTTCATATCTTCCGCATCCTTCTGGTTGTTGTTGTTCATTTATTTCTGTCATATCCAATTCTCCATGATGCCATTTTGGGGGTACTTTTGGGGTACTTTCTGACACTTTGTGAATTGATCCTCCAGTGCCTTCATCACTGTGCCACCTCAAGCACAATCTCCTTTATGTAGTTGGTCCAATTCAAGTGCTTCTCCCCCTTTGTCCTCTCTAATTCTACTTGCACATCCTTTATGAGCATTCTGTGAGGATTATATAGTAATACAATGGTGGTAGTTCCACTTCCTGTGATTGTGAGGTTTGTCTTAATCTTTGCAGATCTTTTCCATCTTTGTCTTTCTGTTTCATCCTAGAAGGCATTTAGTAAGTGCCTTCTGGAGCCAGGTGCTGTGCTTGGTAAAGGGGATAAAAACGCAAAAACAGAACTCAGGATGATTTTGATTAGTTGGGTCTCTTTCCAAGTTTTGTTTAAAGTGCTTTTAAAGCTACCATTATTGTTGTTTGGCAGTTTCCAAGTCTTCATGATCCCAATGGGGTTTTCTTGGCAAAGATACTAGAGTAGTCCACCATTTCTTTCTCCAACTCATTTTACAGATGAAGAAACTGAGGCAAACAAGGTTAAGTGACTTGCCTAGGGTCACACAGCTCATAAGTGTTTGAGGCTGGATTTGAACTCAGGAAGATGCGTTCTATCTGCTGTGCCACCTGGCTACCCATTATTTATTTAACCCCCATTTTTTCTCCCTATTTTATGAGGTGCTCATAATCTTTTGCCATTCTTCTTAAAGATTTTACACACAAGCTTATATTCTAAACTTTTAACTTCCATATTTCTTTCCTTAACTAGATATTTGCTGACTAAAGATTTTTAGGCTCTTTTAGTCGCCTGGTTATGGCAATCAATGGTTAAACCCCTGCATAAAATAATTGTTTTTGACATCAACTACTTAAGTAGGTCAAGTTGGAATTCTGTTCATCGAAGTCCATCTCTTTCTAACTTTATACTCATTTTTATCTTGTTTTCTAACAAGATGGTCATCTAAATTTACAAAGACAGTTGATTTGATTTTAAAAATGAATAATATCTCATCAAAATATATTCAATTTCATTTTTTGTGATGCTTAGTGCTTCCTTAAAGAAATTATTAGATTTGTAGACTACATGGAGACCTCATACCTCTAAGTCTTTGATCTCTCATGGCTCATTTCTGATTTACATATAATCTACCATTCTTGGTGGACAAAGCAGAAGCAATGCCAGAACTGAGCAGCTCTACTTTCTCTGTTCTTGTCCCATCCCTTTTCTCCTGCCTCCAGGCTGGTGCTTAAATCCTCCCCCACCTGCTACTCTTCCAGGACAACTGAAAAAAGCTTAATTTTTTTTTCTTTTTGGTGAAGCAATTGGGGTTAAGTGACTTGCCCACGGTCACACAGTTAGTAAATATCATGTGTCTGAGGCTGGATTTGAGCTCATGTCTTCCTAATTCCAGGGTCAGTGCTCTATCCACTGCATCACCTAGCTTCCCAAAAACTTATTTTTTTTTTAATGAACTTGGCTGACTATGTCATATGTTTACATTCATTCTCCATTACTTGACCTTCTTTCTATCTTCTGTAGTCTTCTTAAAATTTTTTTGTTCTTAGTGCAAGAAGATTAGGGACCTTTACTGCTCAGTGGAAATGTGAGACAGAACTTGCCAGCTTTTGCCTCTTCTCTCTTCGATACCTCCAGTGATTTCCACCGGCTTCTCAGCTCCATGGTTACTTGAATGTAATACTATTGACCACAGCAGCTAGAAGTGGAGAATCCTACATCCACTATAGGATGTGGGGATGTGATGCAGAGAACAGATGAATGGAATTCAATAGCCCTAACAAGAAAAGTTCTGTGACCTTCCACAGGAAGGAGAAAATCCAAAGTTCCATAGTTGCCTGGGCAGACCATTCTGTGAACCAGCACAGGGAAAGCACTTTGTGGAGTTATTCAAAGACAGAGTTGAAGACATGTTGGCCAACCTGAGGGATATAGTTTAAGAGTAGTCTCACTCATAGGTTTTCAAAGTGGGTGATACTGCCCCCTGGTGGCAATAGAACAATCCAGGGGGGCAGTGGTAGCCTTGGGTGCAAATGGGGGCATTGAATAAAAATAAAAGGACAGTGGAAGCATAAGGAAAGAAGAGAAGAGAAGAAAATTTTGAAAAACATTCATATATGTTTCATCTGTTGTGTAACAGAGTTAAAGTCATAGTGATTACATTATTTTCCAATAAAGACACAGAATGCAAGTTATAACTGATCAGTTGTCAACTCTGTCAATATCTTAACAAGCAAGTGTTGGTAGGTGAGCATGCCATGCATTCTGGGGAAGTCCATCTCGTGTTGGCAGAAAAATGTGCGTGTAATGACTTGTTTACAATACAATACTATATGGTTACATAATGCAATATTGTGTCATTAAAATTTAATTTCAGGAAGAACCCACAAATTTATAATAAATTATTAAATTTGAGATGTGTCATTTTTAAAAATATATATTTTTTTTGAAATGATGCAAATTAAAAAAAAAAGTTAGAGAGTTAAAGAAAGTAGATTTCCAGGGAGGCGCTGAGTAATTTTATTTTTTTTGCTTTTTGATGAGGTAATTGGGGTTAAGTGACTTGCCCAGGGTCACGCAGCTAGTAAGTATCAAGTGTCTGAGGCTGGATTTGAACTCAGATCCTCCTGACTTCAAGGCCAGAGCTCTATCCACTGCACCAACTAGCTGCCCCTCTGAGTAATTATTTTTGAAAACGGGGTGGTAGGCCAAATAAGTTTGGGAACCTCTGCTCTAAAACAAAACAAAACAAAAAACCCCAAAAAACAAAACATTTCTCGTTTAAGCAGCCATGCTATAGAATAGCAGGGAAAGGTGGAGAGCATACTATTAGCAGACAGTAGTTACATCAGTAGAACATGGCAACTGATCAATAAGCTTCCTATTGTCCCCAGGAGGAAGTATAGGATACAGCATGGACCAGGCCAAAGACCTATAGGAGGCAGAGTTATGAGGGTTCAGGGTGGAGCAATTTTCTATCCCACATGCACAGAAAGCACCTATCTCACAGGTTGTTGTAAAGATCAAATATGATAATATTTGTGAAGCACTTAGTACACTGCCTGGCACATAATAGGTACTATAAAATGCTAGTTATTATTATTATTACTCAGCACAAAAATGCTACATGATTATCTAGCTGTACAACGGGGTAGGATTCAAATTAGATAGGCAGTAAGTAGCATTCTTCAGTATTTAACTGGGCAAATGAGGCATTCTGCCATACGGGGGGAAGAGCTAATTACTGGATTTGAAGTGGGTTTTTGTAATTGGAGGCTGAACATTTTGTAGTATCACCTGTTTGCTCAAGGGCTGACTTGTAGTCCTTGCGTATGGCATTTCTGAGAAGAAAGAATAAGGCTGCCATTTTAGTCACATGTTATATTTTTGTTTTTTGCTTTTTGATGAGACAATAGGGGTTAAGTGATTTGCCCAGGGTCACACAACTAGTAAGTGTCATGTGTCTGAGGCTGGATTTGAACTCAGGTCCTCCTGACTCCAAGGCCAGAGCTCTATCTACTGCACAACCTAGCTGCCCCACATGTTATGTTTTTAAAATAGCATGTCTTTTCTTCCACAAAGACCAAAATCCTTCTTTACTTAAAAGCGTAAATTAAAAAGTTTTTAGTAATTCCCTTCCCAAAATGCATGGGTCTTCAAGAGTTTGCACCCATTTGGGTATAGGATAGAGAGATCAGTGAATTATTCCATTGTGATTTTGCCTTGATTTTTTCTATTATGTTTCACTTAAGTATTTTATTATATTTATTGTTCCTGCCTAGTTAATTGGTAAGATTCTAGCAGTTTAATTAATCAACTGAGACTTCTAAATTCTAATTATGAAGACATTGTCATTAATCAACTCATTTATGGCATTGTAGCTTGCAGTTAAAAAGCGTGTTACATAATATTAATTTTATTCTAAGTTTTTATTCACACTTTACAAATGAGGAAACTGAGGCTCAGAAAGGCTAAATGAGTTACCCAAAGTCTTACAACTAATAAATGGCAGAATTTGAAGACCTAGATTTCAATTTAGACTCAAAATCCTATCTTCTTTCAGTAGAGTCCACAATTGAGTTTATTAGTTTAGTTACATTAGTATAAGAGAGGTTATTGAAAGAAAAGGGGATACGTTTTGAAACAGGTTGATAAGGATTTTGGTTACCACTCTTTATTTCCATGAAATCTTTTATTATGTATGTTGCATCCTACAAGTAAATATTTACATTTTGTCTTCCCTGACACTGTTTATGAGCCAGTATGCTCTTTTATCCCAGAGCTTTGGGTTTTGACCTGTGCCTTACCATGTAAAGTGCAAAAATAATTTTGATACCCCTACTCAATTTAATCGGTATTTACTTAGCTCATTGTGATTTAATGGGTATCTGTGATTTTATTAGTGAATAAAGTAGAATAAAATTAAGTTCGATGTGGTTCATGCTGTAAGATTAAGTCATGTGGGTTACAATTAATTAACCCACCATGTATTAACGATAATATAACCTTTATTTGATTTATAGGATAGATTTATACTGTATTAGGCCTAGAATAAGGACTTCTATTAACTTGTATTATGAATTTGCTGTATTAGCACTACCCTACCCCCACTTCTAAGTGAACTATGCTTGAAAAACCACAACTTCCTAGTCCCCTCCTCATAGTATTCTTAAGCCCCAGAATATGGCAGACCAAACATTAGTGGTTGAGGCCTGTGGAAGGCCCAAAAATGCTTCTGACAAAGTAGTAGTAGTTGATGCACATCTCCCTTAGCCAATCATAGGAGTTCCCCGGCTTTTGAAGATGACCAATCATGAATTGTAATGTCTCATTTTTTTTTCAGTGCCCTCTCAAGGGCTATAACAACCCCAAGTTGATGAGCAGAGGATCCTTGACCATGAGGAAGGTCTTAGATCCAGTTACTTAGGGACTGCTGGTATCCCTAAAAAATCAATTGTGCTCAGAGTTCCACCTCAGTTTCCTTTTGTTGTGGTTTTGAATTTGTGTGGCCTACAATAGGAATCCTCAGTATCCCTACTCTACCACCATAAGAAAAAAAATTCAAGTATCTTATTCAGTATTGCTCATCTAATGAGTGACATAATTGAGACAAAGAGACTTAGATTCCTGACTCACATTAGAAATATGTATGCTGATGCATCCATGTACCTTCTGATATTATAGAAGGCCATGAGCCAGAAATTAAGACAGTTGTATATGTATATATATTTTTGCATGTACATGTTTATATATATGTAAAATGTATTCAAAAATGTTCAGTAAGGGGAAACAAATCAAAGTCTAGAAAAAGACTTTATCAAACCTTCATCTATTCTCCCAAAATTAATTTTCAGCTGCTTAATCAGAGTCCACTAAACCATGCGTAACTCTGTTTCTATTTGTTCAATACCACTGACCTAGCGCCTCTGTGTCTAGTGGGCAAAACTTTTTGGAACATCTTTCTGTTTAGCAGACATATATCAAGTCCAAGCATTATGCAGTGTGGCATAGAGGAAAGAAGACTGGATTTTGGGTCTAGATTCAAATTTAGGTCTTCAAATTCTGCCACTTATTAGTTGTAAGACTTTCAGTAAGTCATTTAACCTGTTTGAGCCTCAGTTTCCTCATTTGTAAAAAGTGGATAAAAACTTAAAATTAAATGGGAATTATTCAAAACATTTTGTAAGGTACAATACCATAAGTGAGTTGATTTAACACTGATAATGTCTTAATAATTAGAATTTAGAAGTCTGTTAATGAAACAAGCTGCTGGAATCTTTCACACACTTCCAAGTGCAGACCTAAACTTATTTGAGGTTGAGACCCAGACTAGTTTAACATGAAGAAAATCAGAATAATGCTTACCATAGGAGGCTTGTTTAATGCTCAGTTCTATTCATATGCAACTTACTTTGGGTTGTTGTGCTTGAGTCATTTCAGTCCTGTCCCATTCTTGAGACCTCATTTGAGGTTTTCTGGGCAAAGATACTAGAGTGGTTTTTCTATTTCCTTCTCCATCTCCTTTTACACATGAGGAAAGTGAAACCAACAGAGTTAAGTGACTTGCCTAAGGTCACACAGCTAGTAGGTGTCTTTGGCCAGATTTGAACTCAAGAAGATGAGTCTTTCTAGCTTCAGATCCAGCACTCTATCCAGTATGCTACCTAATAGCCCCCTACTTTTGTTTAGGTCTCTCCCTAAAAAGCAAGGAAGATGTCCTTATGACTTGAGTCATAGGGCTAAAGCTCAACCCAAG
Organism: Vombatus ursinus; assembly: GCF_900497805.2. Lineage (NCBI taxonomy): Eukaryota > Metazoa > Chordata > Mammalia > Diprotodontia > Vombatidae > Vombatus > Vombatus ursinus. The sequence continues at coordinate 9,408,433 of NW_020954587.1, read as the reverse complement.
TCTCGTTTGATGAAGCTTCCTGGTAGCCTCTAGTTGTATTGATCTGTCTTCCTGGTTACCTAAAGGCATAAAAAGGCCCACCTATATGGAGCTGGAGCCCTTCAAGATTTCCCAAGTTACCGTCCCTCCCTCTTTCCCTTTCCTCCACCTTAGTAGAGTCACTACACCCTGTTCTGCTAACTAGGTGAGTTTCCAAATGGAGGTCAAGGTCCCCTAGCACCACCACCAGAGCTAGGTGCTGCAGTATCTTCACTGAAAATTCTTTATATGCTCTGGCTAAGTAAACTTCCTTTTGTTAACTGTTGAATGACCTACTAGTGTATCATTTCATTCCAAACCCAAATTAATAGGAGACTGACCTAAGTCAGGTGGGTCCATTACAGGTGCTGATTTTGTTTTGTGTACTGATATCCACCTGTCTGATTTATTTTTACTATTCCAATTAATGTTTTACATAGCAAGTTACCTTAAAATAAACACAGTGAAGAAGGATGAAAGGAGAGTTTTCCTGAATAGGATGGAGGCCAAATCATTGGTGTGATTGGTAGAAACACCAACCTATACCCCTAAATAAAAAAGAAAGCACCACCATC